>NC_064549.1:10924257-11234002 GCF_023856365.1 Brienomyrus brachyistius | reverse complement strand
TTTCCAAAATACTCCTGCATTTCCAAAATCAATTCCTATGCCATTTTACCAAGCTGTTTCTTACAAAACCATCATGTGTAATATATTTTCAATATATATTATTCTATTGTTTCATTTTACATAATTATCCATTACTTAAGTGTCCTCCCCAGAAATCCAGCAAATTATTAATTTGCATACATTTAGGTGTTTTATTCCTGGTATTACTGTACATGAACTTCTGACCATGAGAAAATTTCCAGCAATATTAATGGTAATGTAATTGTTGGTTAATGAAATGTAAAAATGTCTGTTCATAAATGTGTCGCTCTTTATTCTATTTTGCAACATGAGTTAATTGTAATGCCTTTTCACAGCCATCATTATTTTCAGATATGTATTATAATTATTTTAAGAATTTCTTTAAGCTATTTGAATATTGGATGGTTTGAATTTTTTTTTTTTTAATTTCGAGTCAAGGTACATTGTGAACTTTTGATATCCACATATTTAGCAAATGGCTGTATATCTTTTTTAGATATTTATTTATGTACTCCTATAGCCTTGAGCAGGTATGCCAGAATTACACCAGTGGGTGGGGCAGTGGGCTACACTGTTGCCTTGTGCCCCTAAGGTTGGGGGGGTAAATTTCACCTTCTCTGCTCCCCTGGAGTCTGATGTTCTTCCCAAGTCACAAGGGTTTATTATTTTTAAAGTTGTCTCTGAATTGCCTGTAGTGTTTGACGGTGCGTATGTGGCCTGAGACAGACTGGTGTTCTGTGGGGGGGTTTACCTCGGGGGAACAGGCTCCGGTTCCCTCCATGACCCTGCCTAGGAGAAGCTGATGAGTGCATGACAATGTTATTGGTACCGCAGATTAGAGGCCTGGATGAATTCAAGGAATCTATTGTCTTGTCTTGTCTTGTCTTAACTGCGTCTGTACCTACTGTCTGTACAGCATGTGTGCAATTGCAACCTGAGTCAAACTGCCTGTATGTGCCAACATACCTGTCCAGATAAACCTGACTGTGATTTCAAAGGACATTCATGGTTATTAACATAATTCTATATCCTATCCCATGGTCTCACCTGAATGTCACATTTGTTGTGGGCCATTTGAGATTCCTTGGAAAGAGATTGTATTCTCCCAGGTCGGGGACGCCACATCGCGGTGTGTTCATCACGTCCAGGGTGTTGGTGTCCAGGTTTCCGGTCACCTGCAGGCCAAAGAAAGCCTGCATCTCACGGATCTTCTGCTGCATCACGTCGGAAGACTTCCCAGCTCCTTGCAGCCCACTTGGAAGATCGTAGAACCTACGCAAGTATTTCTACAGAAGAAAACAAGAAAAATAAATGCTTAAGAAAGGATGGACAGAATTTTAAAACCCATGTTATGTTGTCATCAGGAATCGTCCCATTGCTTACAAATTTCTTAGCATTGTAAACATTGTCTGGTTGTTTCCGAAACAATAATGTTACAGTTTATTATTATCTTTACCTACTCAGCAAAAGATTTCCTCAAAAGTCATTCCTTACTAGACATTAGTCATAGAAAACCATTTAACCAAATGTCATTTTACAGGCTTAATATGGAAAGCAAATGGCTAATTTAGCTAAAATTATATAGTTTTCTATATGCATATGAAATATTCATGATAATTTAAATAAAACAAACACTTGGAACACTGCTAAACATCAGCCAAACATCCACAGAAGTATGTAAAGTAAATATATATTTATAATATATTGTGTATAGAAATAGACGTTATATGTTCCATTTGTTACAATACAAATAAAGCACTAGGATTCACTAATAATTATACAAAAATGTCCTGTTTAAAACAAACACAGAAGTTGCTTACAGGTCTTTGCTTACCTCAGCTAATATCCAGTCATCGATTTCTTTCTGTGACTGTTTTCTTGATAAGGGTGCTGCACCACAATGTGCAATAATCAAAAGGAAGATGATGGTAGTGATTCCCATGTTATCTGCGAAGATCGCTGTCGTGAGCCTTGAACGCCTTGAACAATATTTATAGTTGCTCCAGGGGTCTTTTCCCTCCCGTGATCCGGTGAGTAACCCAAAAGCACCCGACCACTTCCTATAAAGTTCCCAAAACAAGGAAGTGCCTGTGGTGGGAGTCTGTTTAACCACCTTGAAGTCGTTTGCAGATTTTTCAAGGTTAAATGCTTAGTCAGATGCTCTCTCTCTCTCTCGCCCCCCCTCTCCCCCAGGTCAGCTGTATTTGAAAATTAAATTGGCTCCGTGGAGTGGAGGACAAAAAGAAACTGAAATTTATGGCCGAATCTATGAAAATCACAGCTTTGGGTTGTGCTTCTTGGAATAAAAGGAACCAGAACATACAGGCCCTGTTTGTACTTGTTTTTTTAAAATGTGTCTTAATATACAAAACCGAATGCAGAGCCTGTACCTGGAATTAAAGCAGTTTATTACCTAGGATAATCACGGCCACTTGACCATGCGATGATTTTATCATGTAACATTAAAAAAAGTTCAGTTTGGTTTTTTTTGTGATGAGTTGTCCCAGCCAAACAGTAATTTGTCACAATCAAACGACCTTTGCAGACCCTCACCTCATAAGGCTATTATGTATTTAGTTTATAAATTTTTGATAAGATGGCCTCCTATTGCCCCCCCCCCCCCCGCCACAAATGACTGTTGCTTCCATGCTTTTCTGAGTAAGACGCTATATTGGTCCCAGACTAGAAACACCACAAAAAATGTAGAAGCCTGGTGCCGTTCTGTGTTCTTGTAAATGAAGACTGTCTCTGCCATCATATTTTATAACCCAGTCTTTATAACGGAACTCCTAACTAAATGATTGGCCGACGCTACTGGGCGAAAAAATATATCAAAAATGCGTGTTTTATGGGTCTCACCTCTGTCGTGTGTGTGGAGTTTGCATGCCCCCCCCCCCCCCCCCCCCATTTAAAATGGGTTTCCTTCAGATACTTTGGTTCTCCGCTACACTCTAGATGCTATGCGATTATGGTAAATCACGTCTGTGTATCGCCCATAGTGTGTGATAAGTGTATGTGCCCAGTGCTGGACTGGCATCCCAATCACGGTGTACCCCAGCCTTGTGCCCTGTGTTGCCTGTGATAGGCTCCAGGTTCCCCCCTCCCCATCCCTGACAAAGAGGTGTGGTTGGAAGATGGATGGATGGATGGATGGATGGATGGATGGATGGATGGATGGAAATGTTATTGGCACAGGAGCTTAGAGATAAAGGACATGGGTGTCATTTATAATGGCAACTGCTACAGCTCTGAAAGCAATCACTTCCTGACCCAGAGTGTCGCCTGAATGTCACATTTGTAATGTACCTCTTGTTACAGATAGATTCACCGTTTAATAAATCAGACTGAATGGTGTATCTTTGAGGAAGGTGTTGCGACACCAGATGCCCAATCACAACAGGAAAACTGGAATTGCAGGGGTAACATCTGTTAGAAATTAGGACAAGTTATAACACGCTATTCCTGTTACAAAAAAAGGTGATTAAATGATGACAGGAACAGTGAACCGTGGAAAACAACCACATCGTCCAATAAGCAATTCTGTTGTGCGATATTTAAAGCTTTCAAATGATGCATTTAAAATGGCATTTGGAAGCGAAATCAAATATTAAATATTATATTTGCAGGTCAGTAGAATTAAGGGCCGGACCCTTTTCTGTGTGAAAAAGATAAACTAGCACATTCACAAAATTACGAGTATGAATGCAGACGGATGAATGAAAAAACTAGATACATGTACCATGTCAAGGCGTGTACAAGTATTAGCTGATGGCATGTTATTTGATACAATACCTGACATTGTATCTCGTCTTCTGTGGAGAGCACATCTTTCTGTGACCTGTTCAGTATAGTCATCTTACCAATAAGTATAAATAACTTCAAGTACCAAAAATGTTTTGCGACTGTAGAGCTAAAGGACAGGATTGGCATGCAGGTGCTGTGCATTGATAATTTGTACTATTATCATATTAAATGGGCTGGGGTTAGTGCTGACTTTGACCCTGATTAGATATTAGACATAAGTATTCCAATTCAACCCCAGCTGCAGCATCTCTTGACCAGGGGTGCTGCAAGGGGGGGGGGGGGGGGAGTTAGGATAATTCCATGGGCTCCTGAATGACAAAGGTTCTAAGAAATTTAGAATATAATTAAATTGGTCTGGGCCCAATATCATATCTCTTCATTGGGTCCACAATCTCTACACTCTCAGAAAAAGGGGTAAAAATGTGTACCTTTGCTTATCACTGGGGGCTGTGTCCTTGTAAGTGTAACTTTAAAGGTACAGACATGGACTCTGATGAAGATCCCGAAGGTATAAACAGCATTAATGGTACAGAAATCTTTCTCAGAGTCCATTTCGGTATCTTAAAAGATACCAATACCTACAGCTAAAGGTACAGCTGGCAGACCCGTGAAAGTCCCGCCCCAGCTCACAAACACAGGTCCTGGGTCACAGTCAGACAGGCGTCTAAGACCTCAAGGACTGGGGCCCACTGCATAACAACGATTAGGAGTCGGTTCTATGTTTTCATAACAGCGCATTTTTTGGCAGGATAAGATGCTCATAACTGGTAAATTTCCTAATTTGCATAATCCAGCAGACTCATGGATGTGGAAGCTTGATTGAATTCCCTTTCGAGCAATGAAGTTCTATTTTAGTCTTTTAAACTAGCAAAAGTAATACCCAGGGCTGGTATTGATCTTAGGAACCTTCAAAAGCAATCTTATAGTTCCAGAATAAAATGTTTATGTCAATGCCTTTATCTATGCTGTATAGCTGGGATAGGACCAAACTGTCGGTTACAGCCTCAGAAATAGCATAACTAATGTTTGTGTGCAGGTAGAAGACATAAAGCCCTAAAAGACTCACTATCCTTACTTTGGTGTCTTTTTCTTCTTTGTGTTGTTGTTGGAACTGGAAGAGCAGTTTTGGATGTTCCTTCTGTTAACACGACCTGTTCTGCCCCAAGGGTGCTACCAAGCTGTTCGGCTAATGTAACTTTAATGTGGTGCAAACACTCTACATATCATCTTTGTTCTTTAAGTTTAGTTTTTTTTGTACATCACGATCGTCTTAAATCTTTTTAATCTACTGGCATTTCAGTCAACGACTGCGTCAGAGTCGGGCGATAAACGCAGTTCTCTCTGGCCGGAGCTTTAGCCTAGCATAGCCAAGCTAACGCTAATGCGCTGCAGCATGCACGCCTTTGCCCTTCTGTACATACTGCACGTGGAACTTATTTCAAAGTCTGTGTGTTCTCTGTCCCTTCCTCTGGTGCCTCTGTGCCGATGATGTATTTGACCTGTATTTTACAAGTAAAATATCTTGCTGTTGGCCTATAATTAGCAAGTGGCCCAGAAATATCTTCATGCCAGCTAGGAAATATTCGGTTATAGGATCTAAAGAGAATCCTTTTTTTTTTTTTTTTGAACATCAGTTGGAATTTTGAACATATATGAATGTAAAATGATTCATTTTTAGGCTAATGGGGATGCAATAAAAAATAACACACACACACACACAGACACACTTTAGAAATTGCTTAGCAAGCAGTTCTTTTTATTCTTTTGCTGTTCGGATCATCAGAACTTGTTTCTTTTTTGTCGTCTCCAAACTGCTGAGACTGAGCTGAGGTACGACGTGCTTAATTTGAGCCACTCAGGCATTACTGACATGACCTTGAATCACATTGCGGAAAATTTCCTAGGATTTTTTTTTCTATTTGAAGAAAGCAGCAGTATGCAGACTCAGTAAACATCTGGCACTTCCGAGGGGGAAACTGGAGTCATGCTGCTACTGAAAATGCATGTAAACACGAAATTTAGTCGGGGGGCTGGAAGGCAGCAGCATTAATTTCTAAATGGGAACATCTTAATCGAGAAATTAAAGTACAGAAAGACATTTTATTTTGATGTTTTCCTCCTGGTTTGCTGCAATGTTTAGAACCTTGGAAAAATATGTCCATTGCTCAGTGACAGACGTGAGGTAGGCACACAAACCCCTGTTCTTCATAACTCCAGAACTTCTACACTTCTGATACCAATGTCTATTTATCTAAGAATAGTTCATATATTTGAATGATTCATACTTGTGCTGCTTAGCCTGTACAGTAGCAATACAGTTCAGTTGCAAACTGGGTCAGAAAAAAGAAGTTGCTTGGGAGAAAAAAATCCACCGTGATACAGCAGGCGGCTGAGTAATCGGGGGGAAGGTAGTTAGGACTGAGGTAATTAATAATCAGGTATTTGTTTAATGCGGTTTTTTAAAGTTCATTTATTTCAATAGGATCCTCCAGCCCTGGACCAGTCACAGAGGGTCTTGAGGTTTATCTCAAGCAGCACAGAACACAGGGTACACACTGGCTAAGATGCTAATGCATCACAGGGCACATGAACACACACAGGCTATGGGCAATCCTCCATGGAGTGTGGGCACATGCACACACACAGGCTATGGGCAATCCTCCATGGAGTGTGGGCACATGCACACACACAGGCTATGGGCAATCCTCCATGGAGTGTGGGCACATGCACACACACAGGCTATGGGCAATCCTCCATGGAGTGTGGGCACATGCACACACACAGGCTCTAGGCAATCCTCCATGGAGTGTGGGCACATGCACACACACAGGCTATGGGCAATCCTCCATGGAGTGTGGGCACATGCACACACAGGCTATGGGCAGTCCTCCATGGAGTGTGGGCACATGAACACACACAGGCTATGGGCAATCCTCCATGGAGTTTGACAGAGCTGCTATAGGGAGATCCCCTCTGTTCCATTTTTCATAACCACTTATCCAGGGTCACTCTGAGCTCGGATCCTCAATCCATCTTCTTATCCCATCCACTAATCCCAGGCAGGGCCTTAGGAGCTGATGCCAGGCAGGATAAGGCTAAGATACACTCTGGGCAGGATGCCAGTGCTTCTCAGGGCGCACAGACGCAAACACTCACACATGCTATTTAGGGACCCCAGTTGTCCTAACTGAAACTGAATCATGTGACATGGGGAGGACATGCAAATGTCACATACGGAGGTGGATTCAAACTCACACCCCACCATGGAGGTGGATTCAAACTCACAAAACACCATGGAGGTGGATTCAAACTCATACCTCACCATGGAGGTGGATTAAAACTCACATCACACAGTGAAGGGGGAGTGAAACTCACACCACAGCATGCAAGGGGATTCAAAGTCACACCACAGTGTGGAGGGAGATTCAAACTCTCAACCCATGGCTGAGGGAAGATTCAAACCCCCATCCCACTGCAGAAGGGAGATTCAAACCCCCACCCCGCCGCAGAGAGGGGATTCAAACTCCCACCCCACCCCTGGAGATATGAAGCAACAATACAAACCACTGAGTCATCATGCTGCCCAATCTTATACACACAGGGCAGGAGATAATCTTGATGGGCGAGCCGTGACAGATAGATGACCCTGGTAAGAGATCATCTGGCAGTCCCCAGAGATAGAACCACATTTTACTGTATTAATATCAATCCATAGGGGTGTTTAATATCCAATGCCTCCCAAACAAACAGAACAGACAGTGAACATCAGACTCAAAAGGCCTGCCCCATCCTATTGAAACAATTACGTGGATGTTAAGTCATTGCACCTGTTATTAACAATCACATGCTTATATGTTGTCTTTTCAAAAACCTCAAAGCCACCGTTAGCTAAACAAATCTTTTAATTATCACAGGGAAGTATTTTTCTTCGTAACATGCATTGCACAAAGCAATAGATCCCTGTTTAACTCGACTTGTTCCAGAGCAGTCGCATACATCTCACACTATCGGTCCTGCAGTAACTTCCCCGTTTTACGAAACAGAAAAAAATATCTTGCAATGCTACTCTATGGATAATGATTGGCAGCATGGTGCAACAAAGCAAATCCATTTAAGGAGGGCAGTAAGAGCGCTCTCAAGGCAAGGATTACACTAACTGAATGTTTTTCTCAGAGTGGAGAGCCTGTTTTTGAGTGTCAGTGCAGTCTCTGAGCAGTAGCATGCATCCGTACCAGCAATTTAGACAAGATTACAGTATGTACATATTCTTACCTTCAGGCTTGGGACATATTCTGTAGCTATCAAAGAACTGTGAAGATACGGTACTGCACAAAAGTCTTAGACAATCAAGGAAATTATTTAACGTTATTTATCTGGGTATTAAGCGTATATTTGCTCAGAAGAAAATCAGAGTTTAACATTAGACAATATGCAAATGAACAGTAAAAAAAAAAAAACAAGAATTTCTCTTGTTCTCCAGAAAATGATTCATCTTTTGTTCAGTATTGTGTATATTGGGGTCATTCCCTGAGCTCGCTGCAACAACAGAATGACTCCCGATTTTGTGTTGGCATCACTGGAGACGAAGAAGGGGGCTTGCGTCGTCAGCTTTCTTTTGAAAAACGAGGTCAAAAGTTTCTGAGTGATCACCAGCACTGTACTGGCTGAGCATCAAAAACAAATCGAGGCCGTAACTGAATACGCGCGATGTGGTGAGGTGGGGTGGGTGCCACGTCATGTTGCACAAGCGGTTGCGTTTCCACACTTTGGCGGGCTAGTGAGGCAGGTCAGCATTAAACGCTCTCCCAGGAGTACACATTGAGCAACAGCAGTGTAAAGTCCCACATATAACAAAACTGAATAACTTCTTATAACTGTATAAATTCTACATAATCTCCTGGAAAGCCATGGTAGAAGATGCTTTCGACGACATGAAATGTGATAGGAAGACAAGTATAGAAATAAAACAACTACAAATCCCTAAGGATTACAATTTTAGGCCTCACATCTGACGGCACATCTGACTATTGCAGGCTTTGCACTGGGCTTTAGCGGTCCCAGTGTCTTCCCTGGAATGATACACAGATCTCACGGTGGCATTGTGATGCATCAAAACTTGGAGAAACCCCATACAATAATAATGAATGAAAAACATTCTTTAAATTCTATATATATATATATATATATATATATATATGTGTGTGTGTGTGTGTGTGTGTGTGTGTCCACAAATATCCCCACAATCTGATAAAGATAAAATGTATTATTTTGATGTTGTGGTGAGCTTTTTTTGTGGTCCCCAGAAGTGGAAGTTCAATTTTATAAAAACCTAAAAAAAAGGTTTTGTATTTTGTTTGATTACTTATGGTTATAGTATGGGTTGGGTGGGAGTCCCAGTAATCAAATGCCTGCTCCTTCCACAGAACTTTGAATTTAGTTCTACATTCAGAGATGTAGGTGTGACTGGCTTTAGTACAGTGAAAATTTTGCCTGGAAACAGGGTTTGTAGTAATTGTCAAACATAAATTATCGCACATAAATTCACCACACATTTTTTTAAAACCTTTTATTTTAATTATTCATGTGATCTGATGAATTTCATTGTGTATGACTGAGGATGTGGTATTGTTATATTCCCTGAGGCAAAGAATGCTACCCCATTGAAATAGCTGCCTTTGATAAACAAAAAAATACCCGAATGAATGTTTTTAAGAGGCAAACTCGGAATTTGTTCATACACGTGATACATAGATGAAAGCAGGTAGTCTCATAAATGCAAATTCATTGTTTTAATACTAGGAATGACTTTATTAAACCGGTTACATAATCTGCACTATTTCCAGAAAAAATATTCAGCAACATTAATATACTCTAATAACCTGAAATGATGGAGTCTTCAAAGTGAAATAACTTTCAGCACCCCAGGCATTTGCTGGCTAGTCCTTCAGCTTCTTGGAATCTATTCCCTATCTGAAAGTGGCTGACTGCTGCTGCATCCTTAATCATGGTCTATCCCACATAAACTCTCCCTCATGGTTTTCAGGTCCCCATCAGACCCACCTGGAGAACATCACTATTTCTAAAGAGCTAAGCTGCATATTGTATAACTAACCAACTAAAATACAAGACTACTTACATGTCTGTACTACACTGCGTTCTTGGAGATGAAATTACGGGACTTCCCGTTTAAAATGCAAAAGCTATCTATGTACGACAAGCACAGCAGATCATATTATCTGTCTGTTGGTACTTACTGTCGCTAATTCAGCTCTCTTACCCAAATTTCCCCATTCAGTATCTTCTCATAACATAGATTGCAAAGTCAGCCTCCTTCAGTCTTATACAGCAGGATGAGGTAAGCAGGATGAGACTCTGGCCTGTACTTTGGAAACGGCTGACAACCAGCAGTAATAGCTGTTTCGTTCGCTCAGTGGCCACCAGCTCGACAGGGAGATATGAAGCTTCTCTAAGATTATAGCTTTGCTGAAATTCTTTCTGGAAGTAGGATTTAAAGTTTTAAAATTCACTGCTGCTATGGGGACACAGATTTTTTCTTTCAGTTGCTTCCCTCCAAATTTGCTCCGGAAAACAAACTCGTTTGTGGGATGGACAAAAATATCCTCAGTTCCATGGGATTAGCTGTGTCATTACAAAGTCAAATCGTGATGGAAATGCGAGAGTCTTAAGAGTTCATCTGCATTGTTTGCAGGCCGATGCGTCACGAGGGCAGTCAGAATCCTGCATGCAAGCCTGTAAACCTCCTAAGCCCCCCCCCCCCCCCCCCCCCGTATGCGAAGCACAGTGTAATTACATTAAAAGGATAGTGCTGTGAATTGATACACACCTACATAAATGACTGTTACATATGTTTTTAGCCAAGTTTTTAAATTTCCGTCAGGACAGAGTTGTGGTATCCTGACTTCCGACCTAAATTACCATATTCTATCTGCACAGAACCTCATTCCTATGCATATTTTGATTGGCTTTCAGCACACACATTTGTCACAAATTGTAACAACCTTGAAAGGACGAAAAGTACAAACCATGAAACATCCAATAATCTAACAAGACCCCCCCCCCTGCTGTTTTTATAAATTTTTTTTTTTTTACTATTTGAATGATGCATTGCATTTGGAATTAAAATTGACATGATCCCTCATTTCTTGACCCCTCCCTAATTCCATCCCGCCATTCGAGGCTTCTTTGGTTTAAGCGAATATGAGTCATGACACCAACCTATAAGACGCCCACATTTAGCTAGATTTGGTGTGAAGCTGCGTGGTTCCTTATCTGCCTGAGTTCATCCTATCCTACTTTTTTTGTCCTTCCTTAGACAATGAACTATCTTTCGCTTCCCTGGCCCTGGGCTCTCGTTTTTGTGCTGAGCTACTCGTCCCGCATGGTAGCAGCGGTGGAACAAAGCAGCGATCAAGAAACTGAACCTCACAGACGAGCTGCCGCCAGGGATCTGACACTCGCTACAGTTAAGTGTGGATCTCCTGCTGAAATGAAATGACTGAATGAAAGACTGAATGTGCGTTTCTTGTGCTAAACAGAGCAGAACCTGAGCTGCACATAATACTGTAGAAATACTCGCATGCCAGCACTGCCATGATATAACTAGAAGTCAGTATGATGTTGTGAGATAACATAATGCAATACATGCATTTTTTCCTTATAATAGGTGTGGAAAGTGAAGGGATTAATTTATGAGAGTTAATTAATATGCAATGAGGTAATGAAAATTTTTTATTTGGGAATATTTTTTATCACATTTCTTACATTCCCACATGTAATCACACAAAACGAGAGCGGGGTGGGCGATTATGAATATAATGAACGCCTCGGTTAATAATCATTAAACTACTGTGTGGAAAAACTGGCAGACATTAAATAATGTGAGTCGTTAAAAGTTTTAAAGGTCACACATAAATATTTGGCACAGGTCCCTGGAACAAATAGATCATTTCAGTATATTCTTAATCATATTAACTTTTTTTGTGTGTGGTGTGTGCCTGGGGAGGGGGGGGTTAGGACTTGTCACCTTGGATCAGAAGGTTGCCGGTTCAAATCCAGCGGTTGGAAAATTGATGCCACTCTTGAGCTCTTAAGCAAGGCCCTTATCCCCTAATTGCCCAAAGGCTGCTGGATGCTGAGTGACCCTGCTTTGTGACCCCCCCAGCTTACTCTTACCTGTCTGTGTGGCTCATGGAAATCAAGACCAGATCGATGGAAAAAAAAACTTTTATGTAATAAATAAAGTATCACTATTCTACAGTAAATCACAAACTATTAAATGAGTTCATGGTAAAAGCAAAAACGCTATGCAGAGGTTGCATTACTGCCCGTCTTTAAATGCAAAGGAGTCCTTGTTTACTCTAAATGGTATATCATGTGATGCATTATGCAGTATGTTTAGAAGGCCAGTGTCCAGCAGCGACAGCATCACAAACCAGCATTCGCTATACGTCATTCACAGTGTGCTGCAATTCATACTGAGTCCAGCGGCTGCAGAAGGTCAAAACATGACAGAGAAAAACAGAGAAGCAAAATTTCCATCTTGTATCCCTTTCGAGAAGTTTGCAACACTATGTGTTGAAACTCAAATACAGAATTTAAGGTCAGGAATTGCAGCGATGAGCACAGGTATGAGGTCTGTGAATCACAGGCAGGGAAAACAGCCCAAACGCCTGTAGAAGTTGTGCCAAGAGATGGAGAAACTGTGGTTTGCTTTGACTTCAGAATATATGTTGAGTTTAATAAACGCATGGTTTTAAAATAGTTCTTTTCAATGATTTCTCTGCGCACAGACTTTAACGGTGTGAGGTTTTTGATGGTGGGACATTCCATTGGGAAAGTAAACAAACAACCATCTCGCTCTATTCACGGTTACGCTTGTGCTCATTTTGATGTCAGGAATACCTCCGGCGATATTACGGCCTGCAGACAGAGCCCTCCTGGCGCAGGAAGAGGAGCGACTCCTCGCTCGGAAACAGATTGCGAGACATGCAGCGTTTCTTTGGCCTCAACGCTACCGGCAGCCTGGACTCAGAGACCCTGGGGGTCATGAAGGCCCCGCGGTGCGGAGTACCTGATGTGCTGGATTATACTGACAAATCTGGGAGCAGGTGGACCAAGAGGATCATTTCATACAAGTAGGTCTTCTTTAACTGAACGACAACATGCTAGACTATCATGGCAGTGTTGTACTTAAGCAAGCTGCACCTTACGCCAACTTTCCACAAATGCACCCAAAAGGAGGAGCAACGTGGTGGTGCAGTGGTTAGCACTGGTGGTGCAGTGGTTAGCACTGGTACCTCACACCGATGGGTTTGAGTGCCCGCCATGGTTCCGAGTGTGTGGAGCCTATTCTTCCCATGTCATTGTGGGCTTCCCCCGCATAGTCCAGAAACATGCTGATGTTAATCAGTGTTACCAAATTGCCTGTAGGCATGAATGGTGTGCAAGCATGTCCTATGATGGCTTGGTGCCCCATCCTGGGAAGGTCCTTGCTTTGCACCCATAAGCTCTTGACTCCCTGCAACACTGAACAGGATAAGTAGTTACAGCGGATAGATGGAATATGGAGAGTTGGACCAAGTCAAGAATGACTTACTTCGTTCCCATTAGCAAAAAATAAATAAATAAATATATCAGTTATTGGCCTGATGAGATGCCACAGCACCTGCTGGACTGCAAATCAGCCACCAAGAGCATGAACGTTATTTTGAGTGTCTGTAGGACATTTTAAGTGTCTTCATTTCTCCTTTAGGTAAGTGCTTGCATACCGAACTCAGGATTCTGCCATATGCTCTGGTAACATTATACCCACTGCTATGCTACTGTCTCGGACATAGAGAACTTAAGGAAACATTCAAATGAAGAGCTTCGCGCTGTGTTTCAGCATTGGCAGATACACCAGTGACATCCCTCCCGCCACTGTTGACCGTTTGATTGATTCTGCCCTCAACGTCTGGGGAAGGGTCAGTCCGCTGACCTTCGTTAGGTCACTTTCCCGTGAGGCAGACATCATGGTGGATTTTGCAGCCCGTGGTGGGTGAGAACGCCGGCGTTAATCCCATCACTAGCTGCATAGACATCTGTAGCTCAATATGCCTCTTCTTTGTGTTTGGCGTCTCTGGCCGATGGGAGCAGAACACGGAGATTCCTACCCCTTTGATGGGCCCCTGGGCACGCTGGCCCACGCATTTGGCCCTGGGGAGGGCACAGGAGGCGACGCCCACTTTGACGATGATGAATTATGGACAGCTGGGTCACATGGTAATTTTGAGGCGAGCTAAATGCCTTTAAGTTTCTGTCAGTTTGACAGATTCATTGACCAGGCATCACGACAAAAACGCAACTGCTTATAGCAAACACTGCTCATTGTCTCCCATGTTCATTAGCATTTACAGAAAGTACTTGTTTTTTCCATGTCTTTCACACTCAGGGTTCAACCTGTACCTAGTTGCAGCACATGAATTTGGCCACTCCTTGGGTCTTGGACATTCTACTAACCCAGAGTCTCTGATGTATCCTACATACAAGAGACAAAACCAACACAATCTGCTTTCGAGGGAAGATGTCGTTAAAATCAATATCCTTTATGGTAGGGGAACTCTGTCATCAACCAATATCGGTGGGGGTATGTGATCTTGCAGTGAAGCAAAGGGAAAAGAGGATGTTGAAAACTGATGAAGTGCTTTCATGTGATATAGGAACAAGAGGAATCCTGCCATATTACTATTCAAAGACAAGTTTGAGTCCCTACTACAACATCTGGAATCTAGTTCCTCGGTATCCTCTTCTGATGCAAGATAAGTGCAACCCAAACCTGTCTTTCGACGCCGTTACATCAGTGGGAGATGCCAACATGTTTTTCAAAGACAGGTAAGATCTAGATCCCAGAACCCAAAATAATCAGTCACCGATAAACCACGACGAGTGACTGTAATGTAAAATGGCTTTGGGCAAAAACTTTGAAATTTCAGAATCATTGAAAGCTCGCCGTTTTTAAATTCATTTTGGGAATGAGAACCGCAAGTCGAAAATTTGAAAACGTACGTCGGCGAATGAACTTTGTCAGTCATTCACTTTTCTTCTTGATGCAGCTATCTCTGGATCAAGTATGACCAGCAGTGTGAGACTAAAGAAGGTCCGGTCAGAAATTTCATCCCGAAAATTGACTCGAACATCGATGCTGCCTACTCCGTTCCCCAACGGTCCCTCGTTTACCTATTTAAAGGTACCAGCCGAACTTACCTACATCGTTTATCGCCCTGGGACGGGTTATCTGTGGACGGCTTCATGTTCTCTTCATGCTTCTATCCCCCAATCCTAGCATCCAAGTTCTGGACCATGAAGGGATCTCAGGTGAGAAAAAAACCGAAATCCATCTACAAATTTGGGATTTCCAAGGAGGTGGAGCGCTTAGACGCGGCGGTGCATGTGAACGACACGGGGCACACTCTGTTATTCGTCAAGGACATGTACTGGAGGTAATGTATGCCCTTCGGATGCAGATGCAGGGCCTGGAGCGCACACCTCGGCGTTAAGGAAAATTTGATGAAACAAATTTTTACAGCTACAATGAAAACCGAAGAGCTATGGTAGACTCCAAACCTCGATATATCAGCGAGGATTTCCCAGGGATAAATGCATCAATAAGTGCAGCGGTCTACAAAGACGGTAAGTATATTCCTATATATAGTACACAAAATATACTACAGTTGATCCTTCCACATCACGGGGGGTTAGGGACACAGGCCCCTACGTAATGTCTTGGCGAGTGAACCAGGTGTAGCGAAGTGAAAAGATACGAGAAACGTAAAATACAAAGATCACCGGGAGATCACTCTTAGATATCACATGAGAGGCTTCCATACACATGCCCGGCATCCTCCAAACCAGTAATGCACATGTATTTTTTGCATTTATGAGTTGAAAATTTTTTTGTACGTCGTTTGCTGCTTTCACGAAGCTCCCAAAAACAATAATCACTATCATTACTTATACCGACCCAGCGATATGTCAAAACCATGATAAGTTGCAACTCAGAAGGGTTCACTGTACAATGATATGGCTCTTTTGTACTGGATAGGTTTTTGAATTTATGCTAAAACTCTAGTGAATTCAGATAAATTCATTGTGTCTGCCTAATCTGTCAATGGGGTAATATCAGTGAACGTTATCATCATAGAAAGCAAATGAACGTCTGTTTTGTGTTCCCCAGGTTTCATCCATTTCTTCGTCGGGCCAGTAGTTTTTAAGTACAACTATGTCCAGAAGCAGGTCGTCAGCGTGGGCAAAGCAAACAGTTGGTTGGGTTGCTAAGAAACATGAAGATGTTGGCTGTTGATTATAATATATTCTGTCAAGATAACCAATAAAGTTTTACTTTAACTCAAAAGGTTTCTGCTTTGTTTTTTTCCATTCTTTATAATTGTCCCAGATTAATTCACACACACTTTAGTTTTCATATTAAAGATAAAATGAATGATACTTCATTGATCCCTGAGGGGAAATTCTCTTTTCGCCTACCTCATCTCGCTCTCCATGACACACATGTAGATGAGAGAAAGCTTGGCAGTGAAGGGCAGCCCCCCCGTACCAGCCTTGCTCAAGGGCCCACGGACATGTGACTATCCTGATGAAGCCAGGCTTGAAGTGGCAACCTTCCGATCACAAGCCAAGAGGCTAAGCCCACTGAGTCACTCCAATATATAATAGCAGGTGGAGTTACAAAAAAAATAAATACACAACTAACGAAAAAGAAGTTCAAACTGAGTAGCTCAGTAGGTAGTGAATCATAGCGATGGTCTGATCCCTCTCAGCTCTGCGTGTGGGATTTACAAGTCTCCTCTGTGTGTGCTAGAGCTTCCTGCATGCACGGCTTCCCTCCACAGACCGTAGACGTGGTTTAGGCGAACTCGTGTCTATGAACTGCCATTAATCTCTGAGATTTGTGTGTGTGCCCTACAATGAACTGGCAATATACCCAAATGACCCCTGTGCCACCCAGGATAAATGGATGCTTTACCAAAAATGATATGAGCGATCTGGTTGTTCTGCTAACACATCAATGAAGTCTCTCTCTACGCAAAGGCCATGTTTGGTTCACCGTAAAAAAAAAAAAACGTGCGACACGGTCTGATGCAATTTTGTTTTCTGAGCAGATTAACCTTGATCTAATACCACCACAAGATGCTATTACGTAAATCTATATGTATTATGGTAACATTGCTCATTCGAAATAAGAAATTAAGCACTGCCATATCATATTATTGACCTTACCATAACTAACTCAACTGCAAACACAACTACCTAGATGATATTCACAGCACAGCTTGTGCGACAGGTGATGGAACTCATGTTCTTTGCAGTTGCTCTCACTTCAAACATCCTAGACCGGCGCTACCAAAAAAACACAAAACAAAACAAGACATTACCTCATCAGGGCTCAGAGTCGGCCGCAGCTCAGCTGTAAACCGCCAGTCCCTGGTCGCAGGTTACAGCCCACGGGAGGACTGTACGCACACGTGATTCATCTACCGCGGCATGTCTCCCGAGAAACGCGCCCGGCCATACTAAAGCCAGACGTTTTACCAGTTCGGCTGAAGGATGCAGCCCTGGATGTCACTCCTGTACCTGCTTGTGGGTATCGGCTCATCGGGGACGTCACCCATCGCTCGGGGGTCGCAGCCATGTTTGGAGGACGTCAGATTCGCTCAGGTTGGCGGCAGCACCGGATTCTCATTCACCACTTATGTCCATTTTGCAACAATACATTTACACCCTATACTGGATAAGTGATTATGGAAAATATAGAGGAAAATAAATGAAAAGTTTATGGGGAAAAATGGCCAATAAATACACCTACCATACATGAATCTGTTTTAAATATTTGCCACTTATTGATTTAATTTTATATTTATTGCATGCAGTATTGTGAATACATTGAATAGTAATATATATGTTAATATATATTTTAACAATATATACATTTGTTTCTACAACTTTTACTATAAATCGATTATTTTTGTTTTTCAGGGTGTTGAAATTTTCCTATAAATCCAGAAAATCTTGTAATTATACGCATGTTAAAACCGTACTTTGCATAATGCATAAACAATGTATCTCTGAGCATGCAGCAGGCTTTATGATGATTATAGAGAGTTTGCTGAGCTGCCTGGTTACTTAAAGGAGTACCTGAGAAAGTTCTACCATCTGGATGGGAGCCACGGACTTCGCAGCGAGAGGGACGTCACAGCCGTGGAGACCAAGATTGGAGAGATGCAGGCCTTCTTTGGCCTGGAGAAGAGCGGACAGCTTGACCCCCGAACCCTGGAGGTGATGAAGAGGGAAAGATGCGGAGTGCCGGACGTTCAGCAGTACAATTCCCAGCCCAACAGACCCAAGTGGAAGAACCACACCATCACTTACAGGTGCGGGTCCTGGATGTTCTGTTTCCCACAGACAGGAACAATATATCTACAGAATTAAGGTTAAACTTACTGCTTTGACTCAGTTTATGATTCTTCTCGTGAGAAATTATCTCCATTTCAACTACCTGGACACCGTGAAATGAGGTTTCTAAAAGCTCTTAGCCGATTATTCTCCTTGCCTATCCCATCATATATCTCACTCAAAATGTCCTTTATTTATTTATACGAAATGTCCATCGTTTAATCTCTTATGCTGTTTATTCCTACCAGAGAAATATTAGACATAATTCCAAGAAGAAAAGGTAATTTACTGAGAATTCAGGTGACCTTTTGAGGTGGGAGTGGAGAGCTGTTAGAGATGGATGCTGATAGTCAGACAGATTCTGGATAAATCATAACACAAGGTATATACTAGTCCGAGTTACATACTGTATGACGACCTACAGGATTCAGAACTACACTCCTGACCTGACAAAGCAAGAGGTGGAGAACACATTCCGCAGAGCCCTGAAGATCTGGAGCGATGTAGCTCCACTGAGGTTTATCAGAGTTGACCACGGGGAAGCAGACATCATGATAAACTTTGCTTCGAAAGGTACTGGCTGTGATCAAAATTGACTGGATACGATAGACAGTAATTGATTCTGTTTCTTCATCACAGGAAATTAATGTTTGCTGAATTCGGACTGTATGCTAACCCAAGGAGGTCGCCACACGGATCTGTGAACTAGTCACGCCTAACAAAAACAAACGGCTTCCGTCTTCACCTGCAGGACATGGCGATTTCTTTCCCTTTGACGGCCCCAGCGGCGTACTGGCTCACGCTTTCGAACCTGGGGAGGACTTAGGGGGTGACGTGCACTTTGATGAGGACGAGGTCTGGAGGATGGGACGCCGTAAGCCTGGTAATGCCTGGCCTTGATGTCGAGGAGTCTGAGTGGGCGGGGGTGATAAACGGGGACAGGTAAGAATGCGGGTTATGACATGCCGTCTGTTTCAGGTTACGACCTGTTTACCGTGGCTGCTCACGAGCTGGGACATTCACTGGGCCTCCCTCATTCCAAGGACCCTTCGGCCCTCATGTACCCCAGCTACAGATACAGCAGCATGGCCCAGTACACCCTGCCCAGAGACGATGCCCTTGCGATCCAGGCACTGTACGGTAGGGGAAAAAAACCGACGGCTTTATGAGGCCACAGTAATAACATTTTACAGAGTCAGTACCTGCACACATAGGCACAACAAATAGATCCCACTTGTCCTGTCTAGGATCTTATAAGACCATAAAGCTGGGGGTAATGGCCCCTCCAGAGAAATGCAATCCCGGCATGACTTTCGATGCAGTGGCGATGATCGGGCAGGAATTAGCTTTCTTCAAAAACAGGTATGGGACCTTCTTAATGCTAATCACTTTAAGGTATTTAATTGTGATTATCAATGAAGTTGTGACATAGATCTGCACATAGTTGAAGATTCCTTACATGACTCAGAATAACTATTTCACTACATAGTTCCTTGCATAACTTCCGACCCTCCCACCCTGCACTGGATATCCTTTTGTAAGATGGAGGGATGAAAGCAGATGACTTCA
Organism: Brienomyrus brachyistius; assembly: GCF_023856365.1. Taxonomy (NCBI): domain Eukaryota; kingdom Metazoa; phylum Chordata; class Actinopteri; order Osteoglossiformes; family Mormyridae; genus Brienomyrus; species Brienomyrus brachyistius. The sequence continues at coordinate 11,214,142 of NC_064549.1, read as the reverse complement.
CTGGGGCAGAGTCACCCTTTTCCACAATGACAGCTTTCAGTCTAGTTGGTGCCTACCAGGTTTGTACACTGGTTAGCAAAGATGTTCAATCACTACAATTTTCTACAGCTGGATCTGGAGCACAGATCATTGGACTTGTAAAATCATGTCACCTTAGTGTAGCAGCATATTCCTGTAGTAGATCACCTGCAGTACATCGCCTTAGTGTAGCAGCATATTCCTGTAGTAGATCACCTGCAGTACATCGCCTTAGTGTAGCAGCATATTCTTGTAGTAGATCACCTTCAGTACATCACCTTACTGTAGCAGCATATTCCTGTAGTAGATCACCTTCAGTACATCACCTTACTGTAGCAGCATATTCCTGTAGTAGATCACCTGCAGTACATCACCTTAGTATATCAGCATATTCCTGTAGTATATCATGGGCAGTACATCACCTTAGTATAGCAGCATATTCCTGTGCTTCGCACCATTCTTCTAACAAAATAACTGGTTTCTGCAGAAGACCAGTGCCCCCTACAGCATGATGCTGCCATCACCACACTTCTCCCTTTGAAGCACCGCCTGTTTCTTGTTTATTGAGCTAATAGTGCTAACTAGGGTATCAACAGGGGCGGAGGAGGGGTGTCAGTAAATTTTGCCGATCAGAGGGGGTTGCGAGGGCGAAGGGGTGCTCAGTAACATTTGCCTTTGGTACACTGGGGTAAAGGGAGGGGCAGCCCCTCCTGTGCCACTGCGTATCGGTATCAGCTGAATATTATTTTGTGCCCTTTCCATCTCCATGCATTTACATTCGGCTACACTGGTAAATTCAGCCCAGGGTTCCATCTTCGTTTTCACACTTTTCCTTTAGATTCACCACCTGACAAACAACACCTGCATGGATCAGTATTTTTATCCAGTAAATGAGATAGATAGTAACTATCCTTGCTAGAACAATTTTTCACTTGACTGTGCAACAGTCTGAATCCGTACACAAGCAGCACATTTCACTTTTAGCTTTAGTTCCTGCTGTCACGCAGAATTCATTCTGGCTTTAAACGTTTCCAGTCTGCAATCAAATTCATTTACTCGGCAACATTTGAAGCAATGATTTTGCAAGGAACAGTAAATGCTGTAGCTTAATAGGTCCTCGTTAAACTGGGTACAAAAAAGCAAATGCTTCCAATCAGAAGCTTTGATAATGATAAAACAATCTGAAACCTATTGTGAGGCATTACCACTTTACAAACAGAGAATAAACAAACATAATGAAATGGTACAATAACTCAGCATGGGTATATATGAGGTCTCACACACCCAGGATTGCAGGGACGGACTTGTGTGCATTTTGCATGTTTTTCCCTGTCTAATGCATCCCTCCTCGAGCAGCTCAGTTTCCTTCCACAGTACAAAGAGGAAATGTACACAGACTGGCCTCTGAAACCTGCCTTTACGGGGGGGAGCGGGGGGGGGGGGGGGGGGGGGGGGGATTATGTGTGTACCCTGCACCGTTCTCTCTAGGACAGGCTCCAGGCTGCAAACCTGCACTGCATGAATAGAAAAATGGAGAAATATTAACAGCATGAAAACAAATTGCAAGTGCAATGTTCGCATGAATCAATAAACAAACCGGGGGAAGACTTCAGTTTCATAAAAGCTGAGTGTGTGCTAATCTTTAATAGACATATATCTCAATGTTTCCTGGTGCATAAGTTACATGTGGCTGAGAGCTACAGGGCCAGATCATCAGTACTTTCTGAGAGAGGGGTACAGCAGCACCTACCTGCCCAGCATCGGCTCACCCGTGGATGCTGCCTATGACATCGCAAGCAAGGGCGTGGCCTACATCTTCACTGGTAGGGCACATTCTAACTGCCATATAACACTGAGAGAAGTTTTACAAAATAGATCGCATTGAAAATGAAACTATCGCATGCTGATTGAAGTGGATTTAAGTGGGTCATGCGTTTGCTGTTAAGTGATCTTAGTACAACAAATTGTTTTGTTCAACAAGCTGGCAGATGCCAGTTTACTGACACCTTCATGCGGTGTCTTGCAGGTTCTAAGTACTGGATAGTGCAGCAGTTAAATAAGAAGAGCTACTATCAGGGATCTATCTATGACTTTGGATTTCCTCCAGGAGTGAAGCAGATTGATGCTGCTGTCCACGTGAATACGTTTGGGAAAACGTATTTCTTTGTAAGAGATGTGTACTACAGGTAACAATGTCCTTTGTATGCAGTTCTTATTAAAAATGGATGAATGCACAATTTTAAAATGATATAATATAAAAGCAGATTGCACAAGACTAAAAACAAATACAGTGAAATAACTTAAGAGCTGTCTTCAGAAGATGGGGATTGGCTGAACATACTTTTATTTGTATAATTGCACATTTTATGCCCTTCCACCATACTGACGGGGGGGGGGAGGGGGGGGGGGTTAAAATTGAGATCAAACCCACTTTACATAATCCAGCAAATTTGCATTCTTTAAAGGTATGATGAGGACGAAAATGCAATGGACCCAGGCTACCCAAGAAAAATCAAAACTGATTGGCCAATCATTGGAAATAGAATCGATGCTGCATTTGAACATTCAGGTAAGATGTCTCAGTGTTTCATTCATGCGTGACTCCTAGATGAGACAGTACACATTTCTTTTGTTTTGTATGTTGTTTAGAGAGGAAATATTCACGCATAAGCTATTGCTGTTGTGAAACGTAATCAAATAACGCAAATCTTGACTTACAACAGGATACATCCACTTCTTCTCCGGAAAAACAGTGCATACGTTTGACTACATAAGGCAGCGGATGTGGTATGCAGGAACAGCTAATGCCTGGCTGGGCTGCTGACACCTAGTGGCAAAGAGACAGAATAACAAGGCAGCAGGAGATCTATGAGGAAGAAAATATGTGAATGCAGAGTTTCAACCCACTATTCGGGGACTCCCAGAGGGTCCACGTTTTTGTTCCCTCCCAGCTCCCTGCCAGACAGCTGATATTTTTGCTCCCTGATAGACAGCCCATGTTTTGCTCCCTCCCAGCTGGCCCATATTTTTGCTCCCTGCCAGACAGCCAATATTTCTGCTTACTCCAATCAGAGGGAGCAAAAACGCGAACGGAGGACCCAGCTTAGGAACACTTATCCAAGAGCCCTGACTAATTTAGAACATTCCCACAATTTTCATGTGCTGATGATTTTCCATAAACTTTGAAATTACTAAATTACTCAAATGGCACCTTGATTCTTCAGGTTCTCTCAAATAAATGCACTATACAACATTAGTGAAGTATACTATTATAAGTACACTAATACCACATGGACTTTTACATGTCTTAGCTTAAGAGTAGGAGCTGAATGTTGGCCTAAGTGTGGTAAACAGCGAAACTGCTGCAAAACACAGAGCTGTCACACTGACGCAGTCGTTTAACTAAAGACGGCCCTCCCCAAACCTTCGCGCTCACAAGCCGAGCTCAGGTGGTTCAAAATCTATTACTAAGAAACTGCCAGCATTTGAAATGCTGATGAAATGAAACACTACATTTCATTCATCTCTCAAGACATATTTAACTAAAAAGACTCTGCAGCTATAACAAACCAAGTATATCTGTGCTAATCTCAAAGTCTCATTAATCTGAAGCATCGTTTTTGTCGTACACTGTTGTCTTCCTGTCCTGCTGTATTCCTGAAGGAACCGCCCCCCCCACTTTGGAATGGTGTGACGTTAACACTAATACAGCGAATCATGCCGACATACGAACCAAAACATTCCCACAGACGCACAGCCAGACCCCAACACTTACCTGGACAGGCAGTTCAGAACAGGTGCATGTATGAGTGTAGTTAGTTAAATATTTTAATTGAAAACCGAGCTTCAACACAAAAGCACACAGTGGGCGCACATTAATACAAATGGGAAGAACCATTTTCTTTTTACATCGTAACACTGCTTGAGGACATAAATACAAAGAGGCAGTTTGTAGTTTTCATACAATACAAAAAGGACCAGACTGGCTCAGCAGAGATGGAAAACAACAAGGAAGAGAACTACAGGTCAAACAAGCTTTACTTTTAAGCAAAAAAAAAAAAGCTGTTCTGACTTTAAATTAGTGGGTGTTGAGGCTGACGTCTTATTTTCTTATAGAAAGAAATTAAAAGTGCATGGAATCTCTTTCAAAGTTAAAAAAAAAAAAAACCATCATTCCCTTTACCGAGTCCCTGTCTTCCGCTAACCGAGCTGCTTGGAGTACATCATGTTCTGTAGGCATACCTGACACACGTGTGACTGCACGCCGTTGAAGACGAAGGGGTTGAATTTGATTATGAGGTGGAGATACCAGCGATCACATTCAGTTTCCAGCAGTAGGATTTGACAGTTGCTTAGTATTGGTCAGCCGAAACCCTGCAAGGCCGTCTCAGTGGCCACAGGTACAGCGAATGGAAAACCGTGGATGGTGCCCATCAGCATGGCCACCTAAACGAAGGCCGTCCCTCTCGGCAACTGCATAGGATTATTCGTCATAGTGCAGCGATGACAGGAACTTATCGACGTCCAGGTCATCAGGGAAGGAATCAAGCAGCCTCTTTTGTTTCTAGTTGGTAGTGAACAAATTGCATATAAATGTAATAAATGTAATTAAGACACAGCAATTAAAGGTGGAAACAACTGACAAAGGAAGAGGAAACAGAATGAAGCAGACTTGCTTCTGCTCACCTTAGACTTTTTCTTACTGGACGCTGACCCAGAGAGATGAAGCTCTTTCTTGGCAGTTGGGGTGGTGTGTGATTCCGACTGCTTGCGCTTTTTGGCCTTGGGAGCCACCGTAGCGATGTTCACTGCGGCGGACGCCACGCCCTGCTGTAGAATGCTGTCCTTTAGGGGCGTGCCGGCCCTGCCGGCACGGGACAGGGAGATGAGCGTCTGGGCAGCCATGTTGATGCTGCTCTCGCTGCCGGCCTCGCTGGCCGGGCTGCAGGTGGGGACGTCGGGCGTGGCGACGAGGTGCCGGGGGGTGCCCTCCCGCTCCCGGCCGTGCCGCTGCCGGATGGGAGTCCGCAGGCAGTCAGGAGGCTCCTCTGCCGCGCCACCCAGATTGGGAGTTCTGGGGTGGGACAGCTCGGAGCAGCCTAGCCCCGTCCTCTTAGAGGGCGTGGAGGCCGGGATCAGCCCCTGGATGTCCTGCAGCATCTCGGCGGCCTGCTTGGTCAGAGGGCTAGTCTTATTCGGGACTTTGCAAGAGCCAGCCTGGGAGATGGGTGCCGGAGATCCGATGGTGTTCGGGCCGGGCTCTCCCACCGGGGCAGGGCCCATGGGGTGATGCTCACACCGACTCCCTTCCAGTCTGTTCTCCTTATTAGCCGTGACATGGGGCGGCTCTAGCGAGGAGCCCCTCCGCTCTGCCCGACCCTCCCGGCCTTTGGCCTGTGGTTTCTCCCCAGCCTCTGTTCTGCTCCTCTGGTCCTCCTTCTTGGCGCCACCGGGCTTGGATTTGGCAGGCCCCGCGCTCTCGGCCACAGAGAATTCCCTCTTGTCCACGATCTGCTGCTTTCTCGCGAACACAGACCTGCCGGGAGCTTCCGCCGGCGTGGCCTCCGTCCTCACGATGGCGCTCGGAGCTTTCGCCACAAGACCGGCGTCACTTTTGGCGTTAGGGGATTTCTTAGTGTCACCCGCAGCACAGTCCAGGGGGGGCCTCTCATTCTCAGGCGTGGTCAGACTTTCGGGGCATTTTAACAGCTCGGCCCTTGCCGCCCTGCTGCCCCTGAGGATGGTTGGCTGTACGGTCCGGATCTTGGGACACCGGCTGCCCGAGCTGCCAGGACTCTCCTTGGGAGGCTGCCTGGCAGGGGACGCGCTGACAGCAGGGGACGAGGTAGAGGAGACGGCGGGGGGCTGAGAGACCACCGTCTGTGGTGTCACTGGGGGCGATGGGGCGATTCCGGATGGCGCGGCTGCGTCCGCATGGCCGGGGCTGTCGGTGTCGAAGCACAGCATCCTGCGGTGACTGGGAGCACTGGGGCCCGGGGCGGCTTCTGTGATGGCGGCATCTGAGAGTGTCAGGTGTCCTGGGCCCTGGGGGGCCAGGAGGGGGACAGCTGGCCTCAGTGGGATCTCGACCTTCGCCTCCAACCCAGACACAGGAGCACCTGCTTTACCTGAAAGAAAGAGAAAATTAGCCTCATTAACCCAAATATGAATAAAAATCCAAAAAAAAAAAAAAATGACAGGAACGGTTTAGAAACCCTTCACTGTATAGGAGACATCGGTTAAAACAAGAAATAAATCAGCAAGTCTAAGATCAGCGTTTATCAATCATTTTATAATAATATATTAGTAAATAAATTCACTTACAATCAAAATTTAGAAATGTATTACAAAGATGTCTTCCACCTGAATTTACTGAGCTTACATATAACCAATTTCTGAGTATGCTTATTAACCCATCATTTTATATTGGAAAGTGATTTATAAGCTGTTTTGTAAATAGCAGGAGCAAGATATTACTAATACATTTTGAAATTTGTTGGTGAATCTTTTTATATATTAATCTATTATCCAACGATTAGTAAAATGAATGAAAAGGGTTTATTAATAGTCAAGGAGCAGACATTAAAGTGTTACACAAGTATTTAATCTGTCCTTCAAAACTGCACATACGACAAACAGTTCACTTTTCCGATGTGGGAGAACACGACTCACCAGAGCCGGCTGTTTCCTTGGGTGCCAGTCTGGGTTTCGATTTGGAGCTGGGTGTAACTTTCGCAGAAGTAACCGGCAAGGTCACCAGCTGTGCGAAGACGAAATGTTTCACGGGAAAAATAAGGGTGATTAACAATGAGCTCAGGAAACACAACTGGCAGGGATTCGCTTTACCTGATTGGAGACTATGGTAAATGTCCCAGTATTCTTTTGGCTGACCACAGATGCTGGTACCATCATGCTTTGCAGCATGGGCTGCACGGGTGATGTTATGATGAGTGTCGAACCTGAAATTACAGAGTAACGTTTTAAGGAAGAGAGCGGTTTACAACTGCAGACATAGCTTTTGATTTAGCAAAAAAAAATGTATCTGGAAGAAAAAGCATCCAATGCAAGTGGGAGACAATTAAGTGTGATTAAATCTGCATGGAGTTGTTCGTCATTTAAAAATCTGAAATCAATGCTAGAGGCCTACCAGATGGGTAGGTCTTTGAGGCATCCTGCGTCACAGAGATGGACCGAGCTCGAGGAGGAGTTGCCAGGATGTGTGTGGGGCTGGCCACCGGGCCTAGGGGAGAACCGTCGGGCAGCACCACCACGCCAGGCGAGTGACTGACCATCGACTGATCCGTCACGATGAAGTAGTTGCTGGAGCCCCCATAAGAGGCTGCAGAGGGCAGCAACTGGATAAACCCCCCTTCTGACACCAATTCGCCGGGAAGCGAGAGTTGCAGGTTCTCGTCCACACCAGCCACCGGCTCCGCGGGTTTGCCGGTGAGCTCTGTGCACTGTAAACAGCTCACAGCCTGCACGGTCTCCTCCGCCGTCACAGAGAAGCCTCCTGGAGCTTTGGCGGGGGACTTGGCCGGCGAGGAGAGGATGATGGTGGGGACCTGGTCGCCCGTGATGCTGGAGACCGCCTGGCAGAGGGCAGAATCTCCTGCCTGCTCGTCGCTGATGATGATCTTCAGCGAGACTATTTTACTAGTGTTGTGTTCCTTGGCAGGGGACGGGGCAAGGGCAGAAGACAATGAAAGAGTAGCTTCAGGTGGAGAAGCTGAACTATCTTCAGGAAGATGGGTGATCTCTTGTGTTGTTGCCGCTGAGCCTTGTGCAGCCTGACCAAGGGAGGGCGAACCTTTCTGGGAAGATGGGGAATGTTCCAGTGCTGCTTTCTGGTTATTTACAACTGCGCTGTCAGTATTAATGGACAAAGTAGGCGATGCTTCTGGAATTTGGGGTTCAGCAGAATGTTCCAGAACATGAGGAACCTCAATGGAAAAACCCAACACAGACACCTCAGCCGCCTCCAAATCCAGGCTGATCTCAGAGGTCCTCTCAGCAGGGTTGACCTCTCCAGCCTCAGAGGGGTCCCTCTCAGACTCGCATGGTGAAGTTCGACTTGGTCGTCCTCCAGGATCTTTGGAGGCCTGGGGGATTTGCTGGAACTCAGGCTGAAGAATAAACTGCCCAGCGTTCTCTTGCGATGTGGCACCAGATGGTCCGTCAACATCCATGCTTGTGTCTTCTTCTGGAGGCATTTCCGGGACATTCTCCACCACGGTCGGATTAGCGTCTTTGATGGGGCTGCCCTGTGGGAGAGGCTGCAAAGTCCTTGCCTCTCTATCGTCACAGACTAAGGTTTTGCCCTCAGTCGACATTTTCATCTGAGAAGGCAGATCTGGTCTTACTTCATCGGATGGACGTGGAGGATTCAATGCCTGAGTCGTCCTTGAGGTGCTTGAAAGAGGGTGTGTGATTTTCCTACTTTTCTTGCTTTTCAGCTCCGGTACTTTTTGCGTCCTCGTCTTTCTAGGAGTCTCGGTGCCAGGGGCTGAATCCTCAGGGCCAGCACCTTGAACACAACATCATCTGACAAATGAATATCATAGGACCAGTGCGGTACTGGGGAAGCAGTGCGGTCTGTCACCTGCAGATGACACTCATTACAGAGAGGTGACACCCACCCTGATCCGAGGTCACAGAAAAGCAGTCGCTCGGCTCCGCCTCATTGCTCTCCAAGCTGGGAGTGCTGGTGTTCACATCTCCGTGGTGATCGGCGTCGCTATTTTTGTCTTTACCTGGCCCGACAAAAACTGCGATTAAGCACAGGAGGACCATTCACACCATCACACCTACAAAATGACATTTTTCCTCTCTTTCATCCAAGCGCAAGAATCAATCCAGTATGACTGGACCACTTGTGAAACGTTATCTCGTCCCACAAAATTTTTTATTCCGGTAGCAGTAATCTACGAAATTCATAATTCCGGAAGACAATTCAGCTTTAGCTGCCAAAACAAAATCGGATCATGAACACTCATAAATGTAATTAAGTTTTTACCGCAATCGAAAAGGTCAAAGAGAGCTTGAAAGGCCGGATCCGATTCCGTCTGCTCTAGGATATCCTGGATGGCATCATCTGTCATGTGGATTTCTCCCTGCACAGACACACATCGAATCAGCTTTCACATGATAAAAAAATGAAGCGTTCAGACCCGAACCACACTGGAATCTACCCGTTTTGACTTTTGTTGGGGACTTTTCCCCACACAAGCTCTGCCCTAGTAATTTGCAGTTATGACCGATTTTTGACCTATAGAGAGCAGCAGCGTTCTCAGCTATTTAGAGTTTTGAAATATGCGAGCACTTCAGTGCCCTGAAGTTGCATATATTGCGGAGCCAGCTTACCTGCTGCACATGCACCCATTTGAGCTAAGGGGGCAACTGATCAGTTTGTGGCATCTTCCGCTTCGAGGAAAGGACCAATCGGAGACTTGGGATAAGGTTCATTACCTGTAGGCCGAGTATCTCATCTATGGACTGGTCCTGCTCCACTGAACTGCACGCTGCTTGCTTTGAGGCCTGAGGACTAATTTCACTAAAACAGACAGTTAAGCGTTAGAACATGTTTGCTTTTGTGTGAGACTACGGCAGGATTTTTGCTGAATTTAGGTCAACATATTACGCAAGTGTTGGGTGGTCAGCTTCGTATCTTAGACATACAGAACCGAAGGGAGAAAAAAAACTGACACACCGCTGCCACCTGCTGTTCTAGAGAAGTATTTCACATGTATGTACAAGACAGTAAACCTAAATACACACACAAATCTGTCAGCTAACAAGGACGTAATTCCAGTTTAGACTGGGCTTCGGAGTTCACTGCAGCTCTACCTTCCCAGGATTTTGTTTATGTTTTCTGCCAGCTTTTCTTGCAGTGACTTGTCGTTCAGTATCTTCTCCCTTGCATTCTCTATAACCATTTGCTGAGGGAACACAACGGGAGCAGGGATCATAAACCGAACCAGTGATAAAACCCAAAGAACAACAGAAATAGATTATTCACTCCCAGGGAGGGGGGGGGCTGCACTCACGGGGAAATTCTCGCTGACTGCCTCCTGATGTGACTCGCTCTGCAGCTCCGGGGGGGGTACGTTAGGTAGCAAACTGCCCCGCCCCGGTCCACTGCACCCACTCAGGCCCCCTCCCCTCCTCCTCGGGGAGTCACTGAAAGAAACGAACGTGTAGGTCAGCACCTCCCTTTAAAAGGAAAGCAGAACACTCCCCATTTCACATACAGATATATTCGCAATAGCAAACTACACCACAGGATATCAGTCGAGCAGTTACCTACAGTCCCACAATTATTCGTTTAGGATGAAATTAAATAGTTTCCCACCAATCAGGTGCTTAACTGTATCTTTGTCATCTTTGCATTTTTTTCAACTGCACTAAAACCAACGAGAGCAACATTCCAGCTCAGCGTTTGACTTCACACATCATACACCTGAGGCTGACAATAAAAGACACTTTCACTTTGAAATTTTCCCGTATCAAATATGGGCAAAAATGAAAGCTCTCCATCACTTACCATTTTCTACGGGCAGGGGATAATGGACCGGGGTTTATCCTGTGCTCAGGAACCGCAACTTGCAGAGGGGAATCTCCTGTAGAGACAGTCGATAAACACCATTTAAAGAGCTACCCTTAAAGACCAAGCGGCTGAACCCTAATGGTGCTTTTCCACCACACTTTCGGTACTTTCCCCTTTCCAGTGACTTCCAGTCAAGTACCAGTCCCAGAAGTTCCAATACATAAAGTGTCAAACTAACTGGGGTACTTTTTTGGTACTTCGGGGTGAAACTTTCTTGTCGACTGGTTATTCAAACAGCCTGCGTGTGAAACACGATACAAAAGCCGTCTGAAAGAGAGTTATGAACTCAGAAAATGATAAAGAACAAAAATGTAAATGATAATGGATGCATAGGTAAAGGGAAAATCCAGTTTCTATGCCAGGGGAAACCTAAGACCTTCAAGTACCGTACTCGAAGAACCAAAAGTACAGTACCTGGTGCGGTGGAAAAGCGCCCTAAATGCGTCGCATCTTACGGTTCACGCTGATGAAAAGTCTGCTCCCATCCTGGACCTGAGGCTGGCAAATCGGAGTAGTCCGGGTCTGCAGGGAGCTGTAGCAAACTGCTGCCGTGTGTCCCAGAATGCTTTGAGGGGCAGAGATGGGGCTTGGAATGTAGTGGCCAGATGGGGCTGGGGATGAAGGAATCCTGGGGGCTGGGGACAAAGGGGATGACAGCGCCCTCTGCCGCCTCAGATTCATAATTCCGTTGCGAGTACGGACTGCAATGGAAAGCAATAGGAAGAAAAAAAAAATTAAACAATTTACTCTATTTATATGCTTCTTGCTCTCCTCTGACACAGATTGGTGAGACCAGAGCTTGGGGTCTGAGCACAGGGTCAGCTATTTGTCTAGTGCCCCTGAGGCAATACATGGTGAAGCGACTCAAAGGCCCAACAGTGGCATTAGACTGCCTGCCCCAGGATTAGAACCAGCAACCTTTCCGAACACGAGTCCTAACCTGCTGAGCGACAGTGACCCTGCACGCATTTCGACGCAGATGTTTAAAAGCCTCAGCTAAGCGTACGCTTACATCCGGAAGAAGCAACTTACGTCGCTGGTTCTGGTGCACCGCTGGTGAATTCTGCATACATCTAGATGAAAAAGAAAAGAAAAATAAAAGCACACACACACACAACCAAAATGTAGGCGGTTATTCAAGTATCACACGTCAGTTTACTAATGTGCAGGAACATCAAAAATTAACGGTCCTTACTTGATTTGGTTTAGAGTGAATTCTAACTTCTTCCACAATGATGTCATCATGGCGGGTATTTGTGGTTCTTGGCTGGTTTCTACGTAAATAATTAGGACACACAATGGGAATAAGACAATAGATAATTTAAGAACTAAACAGTAAAATGTCCAGGTCTGGGTGTACAGCTACCCTATGGGAATCACCTACCCGTGGCTTTAGCGGCAACATATTCATTCAAGATCGTTGTCAGATTTTTCCCAAACAAGGACTGCGAGAATAAAAAAAAATACATTCACCTGTGAGTCTGCTGACAGCTTTAAATATTGGCACACATTCTGCAAGCTCGGGAAATAAGGTAGTGCTGCCGTGATATACAAATCCGGGTGTGTCCATCGGCATGCATAAAGCACTTGGAAGTGGATAATATGAGATGTGACGACACAGATGACACTCACAAACACGCAGGCAGGGATTGTCCCATCGTCCGTGCTGTGCTCCGCGTATTCCTTCAGATTGGGGCTTTCTAAAATGAAGGCCTGGCTTGTAGCGGATAGACCCTCCTGTTGCAGGTAACCTTCAACCAAATCAAGACACGACATCCGTGACAATTAGCACCTGTAAATTAACTACCCACTGCGGGGATCACGGGGAATGTGGGCAAGATCCTTGACCAGGCAGGAAATGGAAAGATAACATCACGTTTTAGGCATCTAGACGTATACGTGGACGTGCACTTCCGAGACATGGCGAAGAGTTATGATTAAGCGTTATTAGCCTGTCCATTACACACCCTTATCTATCCAGTGCCAGGGGGACACACTGAAGACACTGGGAAACACACGTCTCTCTGACACGTACACGGTGCTACATCTTAATGGAGTATGTGCAGAATTTCGTAATCGTAAACAGATTGTATACGTGTACGTCTTTCATATTCCTTGTTTCGTATTACGTGTGCATAGGTCCTTAGCCATACAGCTAACATCAACCGCCTAAGTACTTTGGAATGCAAGATACTTTCAAGGGAAAGTTGCTGTCTTGTTTCTATGTTACTTTAAAACTGCACACACTTAATACACGTATGACATAATTATTAACCTCTGCCCTAAACTGAAGTAGGCACGATTTTTTTTTATTATACTTGCCACTTTCGTACAGTGGCTTGCTAACTGGCTAGTCGAGGGAAGATCAACATCTCCTCTGAGCCGTCGTACTCACCCAAAACAAGCCTCGCTATGTCGGACGGTAGCAACATAGCTGATTAGTTCAGTTATTCCCCAAAGAGAATTACATATACATCGTACAACATTCGAGGAGGCAAGGAACCGCAAAACTCTTGAAATTAATTTGACATTTCTCATCCCCAGCACGATCAAACTGGTTCAGACGTATTGTATGTCCCCTGAAATGGCGCGGAAATTCGGCATTCGTCGAACGGAAGTTGGACGAGAAACAACTCAGGATGAATCACGGGAAATGTAGTTTGTTCTAACCCGGGACCCAAAATTCCTACCTCATTATTTTGATTCAACCGGCAGTCTGTGTTTGTCCTGCGAAATCTATGCACGAAAACGCCACAGAGAACAGTTACAAAATTGCCACACGAGGCATATAGGATAAACTTGTGTTCTGAGATCTTAGATCTGTCGCGCTTTTTATACCTATCGACATGGCAATCAGAATCTGAAAATATGGTTGGTCTGTACAGATTTGTGACCCGGCGGAGGAGGGCATGCTTGCAGAGGGAGGCGCGATTTTAATGATGAGGTCAAGATCAGCATGCTGCGAACTACATAGAAAGTAATGTGTCCGATCAGAACATAAAAGCAAAGTATGTAACCAAACATTTGCATGACTACTCCGTTTTCGGATAATCACGTGGTCAATAATTAGGTCTGTTGTACTGTTACGGTGTTACTTATTACTGATCATTTGATGATCTTAGTTGTTATGGACCACTATGAAGATGATTTCCTGCAATGGTAGTTAATCGATTGCTATTTCGCTATGTACCCGGATTCCTGTGCAGGGTCTACTGTAGATAATAGATGGATTTGATCCTTTGCAGTCAAACTTGATATGGAGCAGTGGGCTTAACGTTTAGGCAAGTGCAGCAAACTTCCATTGCCAATTTTACTGTACATCTAGCTAGCTGACAAGCTGATTTCAGAATAATGATGTCGGTACTCTTAGATATAGTAATATTCCGTGTCTTATTTGAAGTAGGGACGTTTACAGTACGTGTAACGTGCACTGCCTTCCGGGAAGTTACTAGTGCACTGCTACTTTGGGTTTCCCCCTGCAGGCGTTTGTCAACATCACTGTGCAGCACATCCAGTAGTCGCGTTTTACTAGGAAATGAAAACAGAAACGAACTGTTCCGTTAAATCATGACAAAAAATGTTCAATGATGCACGATGAACTCGTTTGCAAAAGTAGTTTTCGGCACTATCTACTTCCTTGTACTCCTCAGGCATAATGAGTCTGCTTCTCCAAGAGCTTTTATTCTGCTGCCGTGGTTTAGAGAATGAAAAAGTCACAGAAAGAAAGGTAATGTTATGTTAGAGACGACCCCCCCCCCATGCATTGCCATTTGATCAGTCTGTGATTTGACAATTTGGTAACACCTCACTTAGAACAGCTATAATAATTCGTTATAGATATCTTCATAATGCAGTGTAATGGTCAGTATAAGCCATTATAATGCATTATGTAGGTATTTATAGTGCATATAGATGAGTACTTCATAGAGCATTCTTAATGCATAGAGCATTCATAATGCATAATAATCACAGCTATAGTGTGTTATGCCTTTTTAGAAATATAATAGCTGTGTTTATAATATTCTATGAATGCATTATAATGCATTATGAAGGTATCTATAATGCATTGTACATGGGTGCTTTAAGTAAAGTATTGCTCACAATTTCCCAGCCGGCCATCATTTGGTTCTCATTCTCCTCCTGTACAGAAAGAGGTGGAGCGCTTTCGTCAGCTCATTCGATCTCCTGATACCATACAAGAACTCGACCGCAATTCTGGAACCAAGAGTTCTAAAGGCTCAAAACAGCTCTCCTGGGATGCTGTTTTCAAGTAATTTCTCTTGTTTTTGAAGTTTATTTGTTAGCATTTTTCCATGGCCATAGAAAAGACATTTCTCATATGATCTTCCAGAATCTACGTTCAGAGATAAATTAGTTTGAAGAGTTTTATTACATTTTTGTCCTCTCAAAATAGCACCAAGTTTTTGGTCCATAGTCCTTCACTTAAATACAACCTTTTTTGAAGGTTTCTGCAGCGGTACCTTCAAAAAGAGACTGAGGCATTGCAGTCTGGGAAAGCCAATGTGTCTGCCACGACGCAAGCCAACCGGCACAAAAAGATGCAGGAGATCAGCAGCCTGGTCAAATATTTTATTCGATGCGCGAACAAACGTAAGGGCTTTCTGTCTGTCATTTGTTTTTGTTTTGTTCGTCTCTTCCGTCTGGTGTCTCCTTGTCACAGCGTAACCAGTTTTCTCTATTCGCGTCAGGCGGGCCGCGGCTGAAGTGCGCAGACCTGCTCTGCCACATCATGGACGTCCTGGGCAGTTCCTACAGCTGCACTGCCTACGGTGAAGACTACAGCAGCCTCCTGCTGAAGGACATCCTGTCTGTCAGGAAGTACTGGTGTGAGATTACGCGACGGCAGTGGTGTGGTTAGTGCAGCCTTCCCATCTTAAATGACATGTAGTGATGATGACATGTAGGAGATTAAGGGGGGGGGGCATGATCCAGGTATATAAGATTCTAACTGGTCTAGATGATGTTCTACCAAATAGTTACTTCAATATTACTTCAAACACAAGATCTTGTGGCCATATCTGGAAATTAGCAGGAGAACATTTTAAAATGAATCTGGGGAAGCACTTCTTTACACAGCGTGTAGTTGGAGTGTGGAATAATCTTCCTGCTAGTGTAGCACAAGCTAAAACCCTGGGTTCCTTTAAATCAGAGCTAGATAAGATATTAACAACTTTAAGCTATTAGTTGAGTTCTCCCCAAACGAGCTTGATGGGCCGAACAACCTGCTCTCGTTTGTAAATTTCGTATGTTCTTAGGATGTTCCCAGTACGAGTGCTGATTTCACATTTTCCCCATCTTGTTCAGATTTATTGGATTTGTATTGCGGCTTCTTCAACGCTGGGTCTAGAGCTATCAACCGTGTCTTAGTGAGCAGGATCATCCACACTGTCGTTAAGGGCTGCTGTTCTCAGACTGATGGCCTTGCCCACACGCTGTTCTCCTTCTTCTCCAAAGCCCTGCTTCATGCTAGGTATGCTAATGTCCCCTGTCCACGTAACGGCTCTGATTTCATTTGGATCCGTCTCGAGTGTTAACGTTTTTCTGTATCACGCAGGAAAGAGAAGCACCTGGTTGTCGTAGAGCACCTGGTATCTGCCCTGAACATCTTTCTGAGGTCTTCAGCCATGAATTGCCGCATTCGGGTGTGTCAGCTTGGGGAGGAACTCCTGCCCTCCGTCCTGTACATCTGGGCTCAGATGCGGCCCAGTCCCATGCTGAAGGAGGAGCTGGTGGAGTTCTTTAGCTTGCAGCTGTGTGTTCACCATCCAAGAGGAGCAAAGACTGAGGATACAGGTGCAGAAAGATAGAGCTGGTGTTGCTTCTGATCTGCTAGCTATTTAAAAATATTATTCGGTATAAGGGGGAAATACCCATGTAATATTTCCCTGGGACGTAGGTGCCTATGCTGAGGATTGGACGAAATGGCAGAGTCTGCTCTATAACCTTTATGACGTCCTTGTGAGTGAGATCGGCCAGATAGGCAGCCGAGGGAAGTATGTCACGGGTTCACGTCACATCGCGGTGAAGGAGAACATCATTGAGTTGACTGCGGACATTTGCCACCAGGTAGAAACGTCTCGTGGTCTCTGTTGTGAGTTTACAGGTGATCACCTGATCCTTGGCGTTGCATCTTCTGTGTCTTGTTGGGCTATGATTCTGTGTTCCAGCTCTTTAGCCAGGAGACGCAGGTCCTGGAGGTCACCCAGGCACACTTGAGGACGACCCAGTGGGAGTGTCCCCAGGCAACCCCCAGCAAACGAAGACGGATCGAACTGGGTTGGGAGGTTCTTAGAGACCATCTCCAGCCGTCTAAGAGTGACTTTGACATTATTCCATGGTGAGACATTTATCAAACATCTTAGTAGACCGTTTAAAGACCACATTTATACTTGGTTCGATGTTTTTGATTCATGTTTTTTTGCAACATTCTACATACTGTCTGTATATTTGGGATCTCAGGGCTGGATTTGGGTTAGTTTACCAGTGCTTGGTGTCTCTTCTCAGGTTGCAAATTAGCTCAATGTTAGCCTCCAAGTATCCTTCACTCCTTCCTGGGAAGGACCTGGTTCCCCTGCTATCGACACTTTGTCAGCTGCTGTCAGAGCAGCGGCGAGGAGAGCGGGGACCCTACGTTCTACGTTGCCTGCGGGAAGTGGCCCGTTGCCAGGCCCTGCATCCTGACCGTGCTCACGCCCAGGGCCCCGAGTTACATAAGCTGTGGAGCCGCATCTGGACTCTGGCCATACGAGGCGCCGGCTTCCCGCAGACTGAGGCTCTCAGCCTGGACCTCCTGGAGACCATCATTCAGGGGGGGCTCATTCCTATTGATAAGGAGTTCTGGAGACTCTTCACCAGCTCTGCTTACAAGCCATCCAGGTATTTTATTCGACGTGAATTGCAGGCCACGTGGGCATTAAGCTGCACACCAAGTTTGATGACGTTGCTCTGTGGGTATTCCGTCCATAGAGCTGCTGCGACCTGCCTGGCCCAGGCTTTGCTGAAATGTGCGCCCCTGAAAATGACTGATCCAGGCCCAGACCACCTAGCTGTGGAAGGCTTTGGGCTGCCCGGCTTCAAAGAGTCGAGTATTAGCTGGCTGCTGAACAGCAACCAGAGTGAAGAAATGGAGGAGGGCAGCAAGCCTCATCTTATTGTCTCCAGGTACATGTGATCTTTCTTTTCTGTAAGTCCTTTCCTCAGTAGCTTTGACTCATGTTGTCATCGAGCATATGCTAATTTCTTTCTGTTACCTATAGGAATTTTCCAGATCTCGTAATTCCCAGGATTCTTGTATCTTTGACTCTCAAAGACACCAGGGCTGGCATGTTGTTGTTTCTTAAAGATTCACCAGTTTCTGAGAGGTGAGGGTATGGGTACGTCTTCGCTGAATGTCTAGGGCCAGACTTAGTGCCCCTGAAAAGTCCTTCACAATCTCAAATGGTGTCTCTTTCTTCTGAAGATCTTCAGCCCAAGATAGTGCTTCATGTGCGGGCAAAGAGGACCTGTGTGAGATAGAGAGAATGTACCTCCATTTCTCCTTCGATGAGGAGCTCTGTCCCGCCGTGAAGTTGACGAGCACTGCGTCATTGTCTGGAGATCCTCAGGTCACGGTTGTTCAGGGCTTGAAGGACAAAGTGGAAAAGGACTTACTTTTTGCAGCTGATAACCTGCTCAACTGCTATTCCCCTGAGGTGAGAATGTGAAGCGTGTGAATGAACACAGTACAGCTGGACATAGACGTCTAAATGGCACTTGTTGGCGTAGTAGAATGCCCACCAACGACTCTCTGTTCTGGTGCAGTCACAGTCCACCCCTCCAGAATGTCTGGTCCGATGTTGTACCCTCCTAACGGGCATCCTGGGCGCATACGTGTGCACTGGGATCCTCAGCGAAGAAGATGCTTGCGGGTCCTCGCTCTTCCAAAAAGCCAAGGTTGGCTGGCACATGGGGGGCATTTTAGGGGAAGTCTAGCTTTAGGGCATTAATGTGACCTGTTTTCTGTTGAATTCTGGCTGGATTTTGCAGTCGGTCGCTCGGCATCTGAATGAATACATCGGCACAGTGAAGGGAAGGATGACAGATGATGGTATTAATTCTACTCTGAAGACCGTCATGCAACTCTGCACAGATGGCATCTGCAGAGGGACAAAAGTAAGATACCATTGACATTTACACATTTAGCAGGCACTTCTGTCCTAAGAGATGTGTAAGTGAGGCAAATGGCACGTTATAGACAAACGTACTGTGAACTAGGCATAAGTGCAGCTAGACTGAGCTTCCAGTGAATGGCCAGATATGAGAGTAAGCAGTATTGGTGCAGGATCTACACAAGAACTTCTAACAAAGCGAGGACCTAATAGGACCATTCAAGGACCGGAAGTACAGCACAAGAACCTTCAAGGAACGTAAAGAGGCATTAGGCTGGTAGACGAATTCCCGGAGCAGATGGGTCACTGCTTAATGGGGGCGTAACAATTCACGAGTTCTAATCAATGTATCGATTCCTAAGGTCACAATATGATTTAATCGACTCATTTAGCAAATATCGACTCATTAAACCATGACAATACGCTGAAACGCTGCCAAAAGCTGAAAAGCTTATGATTTACACCCCTATTGATCAGGCCTGTCTCTTATTAATACTGACTGTATTTTTATTTGTTTTCATTGTTCTGTTTCTTTGATAGGGCAGAATGAGGTCAGTCTCCTGCAGCTTGTTCTTAAGTTCCTTGCCATCACGACTACTGACTGAACTGTGTGAAATATGCAAAATGATGGTGAGTCTCACCTGATGCGTTCAGGTGACAGGTGCCCGAGTAAGAGAGGAGGAGGAATGCCTGGTGGGATATGCAGATTGTGATGTCACCTTTGGAATTCGTCTCGTTCCGTTGTCTCCAGCTGACAAACCCGTCTAAAAAAGGCAGTGTGGCAGTAGATGAAGATCACACGGAAGACGACCTGGAGATGACCCGGACTCAGGCAGACGATCTGGGCCACATCGACCTGATCGGCGGTGGAGAATCGGTTGCTTCCAGCTCAGGCAGCAAACTCCAGCAGGTGGCAGATGGCGCCGGAGTTCAGAACTCCACAGGTGCCCGTCTAACCGCTCTTGGCCAAATCAATCCAGTGTGGCGTTTAGGCCTGATTGTCTAACACCTTCTTGCCCTTCTGATCGCTTTTCCGTCTTGCACAGGTGCCCAAAGTGCACTGGCTGAGGAGCTCCTGACCAAACAGGACTTGGCTTTCCTTGCCACCCTCAGGTTCCTCTGCCTCTGTGCGTCTGCCGAGCTCACGCACGGACTCTCCTTCAAGCCACCCGAGATCCGACACCGGCTTCTCCTGCTCGTCGACCAGATCGACCTTGCAAAGCCGCTGCATCTTAACATGGCGAGTCGCCTGCTTCTAGATCAGCTGTTGAATTGTGGGAATTAAAAAAAACAGTGAATTTTGAATTAACTGTAAAAAAATGATTTTTTTTTATTGCTGTTTTTTGTTTTTGTCCTACAGTACCTGACATTGCTGAATAAAATACCAGCAGTGGATACATGTTTAACAGCAGAAGATTTTGATTCGCTTTTAAGTCCTCTAGCGTAAGGAGAGATTCGTTTTTTTTATACCATTTGTTTATGTCATCTTTGTTTAGTCAATCTTTGAAGATCTCACATAAACTCTCTTTCCCACAATCCACCTGGTTGACAGGGATTTATGCTCTTTGTACCGCCAAGACCAGGAGGTCTGTGCCACTATTCTACGGGGCCTCCTCTCCTGCATCTGCAGCCTGAGCCAGACACAGGACCCGGGTGAAGATATGCGCCACGTGCAGGGGGCTCTTCTCAAAGTGGTCTCTGGCTTCTGGTGAGGCTCCCGGTGGCGCTTCTGAAGATGCTGCTTTTAGGACCGGTTCTACAGTGAATGCGTCACTGGCAACACCTTAAGATGTTCTCCAGAGTGGCCATTGATGAACTCTGCTGCTCAGTTGGTTCTTACTTTCCTGTTAGCATCCTGGCCCGGACTGGCAAAAGCATAACTTCTGTGCGGGTGGCCTTGGTGCAGTGTTTGGTGGCCTTGCTGGAGGTAAGATCCTCATCTGTAGACCACTCCATGGACAAGGAAATGCTCACTTGTTATTACAACCATCCATGCAACCAAAGTGGATTCATATGTTCTAAAGTCATTCTGTGCCACGCTAAGTGCGCTAATGTTGAACCTGTCACCCAACCCCATCTTCAAGGTGGACCCTTGCTGTAGGTGGGCAGTTCTGACCCTGCCGGAGGAGGAACCCGTATCAGCTGTCCTTCCATCCTTCCTCGCGGATCCCCACCATCACGTCCGCATGAAGGCAGCCTTGTTCGTGGACAGGTCTGTCCGGTCTGTGGTTTGACCATTGGAATAGATCGATAAACAATTGGAATAGGAATAGATCTATCAGTTGGAATAGACTAATTCATAGCATGTGTGGTCTCTCTTTTTAGAGCTTATAGACATCTTGTAGAAATATTATTGCCTTACTACATGTACACCAAAACTCCATCAATGCTGCATAAAATAAAAACCGAATAAAACGAAAGTAATAATACATACAATACATTATATATCTGAATAGTAAACGAAAGTGCAGTAGCGCAATATGGTATTATTTGCAGCAGCATTACTCATAGAGTAAATGAAAAAAAAGAAAAAAGATAGCAGGAGTCATGTGATTAAACATTAGCGGCCCAGTAAATGGTCAGACAGATTGGTGCATATGGATGTGTGGGTGTGTGCTTGGGTGATGTTAGAGTTGTTTTTTGTCTTGTTAAGGTGGTTGATGCTGTTGGGGTAGAAACTAGGGATTGTGAAGTTTTCTGGCAGGTCTGCGTCGTCTGTAGTCATGACCAAACGAAGCTTTGTGAACCACTCGCTGTATTTTCTGACTCCACTAGATGGTGCTCTCTGTTCAAAAAATGGCTCTCGGCATGCCCCAACGCAAACCAACGCAAAAAATAAATACAGTAAATGGTTCATGTAGCTTCCTTTAGCTGTCACTATTTGTCTGTGTCCTCAGACTCTTCCTGGAGATATTACCACGCCACCTGGAGGCGAAGAAGATGCTGTCGCTGCAGCTGCAGCAGGCCGCCTTTGAGAAAGTGTACCTGAAAGCGCAGGAGGGAATGCAGCTGGTAAGGACGGCCTGGTGGGAAGGCGGCGATTCTCGCTGGCCGTTGAGAGAGCGTAACATGATGCCCGCTTGCGTGTCCCGCAGAAAGGCGGAGCCCCGGAAGAGCAGCAGGACGAGGTTTTCAACCGGCGCGCCACCCTGTTGAAGAGTGTCTCAGGGATGCTGGCCTGCAGCCCTGTCTGCGAGAAGCAAGCCCTGTTTGCCCTCTTCCAGGCCCACAGGGAGAACAGCATCGACCAACAGCTGATCAAGAAGGCAGGCCTCTTTCCAGAGCTCCGTGTATCTTGCACCCCTCCCTCCCTGTGGTCGTCGCCATTTGCATTGTACTCATTGTGTCATGCATGTTCGATCAACAGACTGGTTATGTCACATTTCCCACAACTCCAGTTTTGTTCCCCACATTTGACTGTTTGTGTTACATAGCCTGTGCTGCTCCAGTGAAAGATAAAAGCAACCAAATTCAAATACCATACAGATATATAATGGAAATGCCTAAAAAAACGTCTGGAAGGCTCTTTAATAGTCCTTCTGAGTAAAGGGCGAGAAAGTAAATTTTCCATCATACGTTGCTTAACGAGGGGATACTTTCTGAGAGATGCGTTGTCAGGCGATTTCGTCATTGTCATAGCTATAGAAGTAGATATTCAATCTAAGCAACTAGTGGAGGTAAGACCAACCAATCGGATGTCTTGGTTTCGCCTCCTCTACTATCTGACTGATTATCTCTCTGAACCAATCAAAAATGAACCAATCATTTTTTCTTCTGCAGCTCTGTTGTAATCTTATTGGGCCGCTGTCGTGTACGAGGTTCATATATACCATATTTTTGTGTGTGTGACAAATAAAATTTTGAAACATAAACTTTTATGCTGTGACCCACTATAAGTGTCGTGTGACTACAAATGGCGAATGTTTGCTTAATGTCTAATATGTCGTATGTGGGTGTTCCCTCTCAGGTCCTGCGGAGTGTGGCACAGACCCTGGGCTACAGGAGCCCTGAGAACTTGGTGAGGTCCCACTTGGACTACCTGGTCACAGAATGGCTGCGGCAGAGGCGGACGGAGCCGGGCTACACGCTGGAGTCCTTCCCCTACGCACTGCTTGGTCATGTGACCCTCGAGGACTTTTACAGGTTTGTAATCACGGACGAAGGTTCCTGTCCGATTGTGCGTGAATTAGGTGATGGATTGGACAGCCATAGTCTTTTATTTAATAAAGTATTGCTCAAACTATTCATTATAAGTTTGAGTTTTAAATATTAAATATCAATAAATGATTTGGTGTCCTGGTTACCCTGCCCAGGATAAGCAATGAAAAGATGTATGGGTGGGTGGAAGGTCTCAGTAACTGAGGATTTTCTTCCTTTGTAACGTCTTGACCCAGGTCCTCCTACCATGTCCTGGTGCCGCATTTGGTTTTTCTGGACGATTTCGAGCAGGTGAAGTCCATCGGCACCATGCTGAATTTGGACTGGAAGCAGCTACTGGCCAACTGCTTCCCCAAGATCATGGTGAACATCCTGCCCCATTTCGCTCTCCCGGCCTCCGACAGCCAGGTGGCGGCGCAGAGGGAGACGGCGAACCGCGTGTACGACCTGCTGAAGGATGCCAACTGCCTCGGAAAGCAGGTGAGGGCGGAAGGCTGCTCCGCGTTGCGGTGGTCATGGGATTGTCCCCGACTTTGCGTCATTCACGAGTAAAATATTGAAATTCTTTGACTTTAGCAAATAGACAGCCTGATTCACAGCAACCTGGCGGACATTGTAGTGGAGCTGCTGATGACTCTGTACGAAGAGGCAGGGCCCGAAGCAGAAGGGGGCGGAGAACTGCACAGGTTTATTGGGTAATAATCTCAGATCTATCAATTGTATTCAAACTGTGGTTTATTAAGGCTTGGGGTGAAACAGTTCAGAGAAAACCTCGGTTTTGGGTTCAGGGTCCAGTGCAATTTTGGCACAACAAGGAAAACCGATGTCGTCACTGACGAGTTAGCATGCCGGATGTGTTTCCAACAGCATGTATGGGTTCTGTATAACAGAGCTGACAGACGGCCTTAGTCTTGTCACCTACTCTCTGCAGTGTTGGTGTATTTTAATGGGAAACCAAAACGTTCCCAAACCACCGATTATGACTGGCTGTAACCCGCATTAGCCGTAAGCATCACGGAGCCGCAAGTAGCGCAATGTGTTTAATGTTGAAAATCTATATGTAAATTTAGGTTCCACCCGTACAGAGTTGGGTAATTCAGGTCCAGAGAGTAAAAGTCCAGACCGGGATTCAACCAACCAGCTGAGTACTCTGTGACTGTGACTCTTTATACTCAACTGGTTTTACTCTCTGGATCTGAATTACCCTACACTGCCCTACTCTGCACCCATATCAATAAATGTATTCATTTAAATGTGCATACCGAACTGAAAATGACGTTCCGAATTTCACATGATTATGTGTATCGTTACAGTGTGTTAGAAATGAGTTCTGGTGTTCCTTCAGGCAGTTGGACCCCGCTCCAAACCCACCGTACTTCAGTTCCTACGTCATTAAAGCCACTCTGGATTACCTCAGCAAGTGCCACAGCACGAACGTCCGGTCGCTGGTGGCCATCCTCTCTAAAACCCCGGTGAGATGTCCGCACCATCTTAAACCCACATGGGCTGTAGCACTGGACCCATGTTGACAGAATTCCCTTTACACCGTAGCTAGCTTGGCTGTTACCTTAAAAGACAGCTTAACAGGTATGTTGTGGATGTTTCTGTCCCGCCACCCCAGGTCTCCATCCAGAAGGTTCTGTTTGCCATTTGCCAGAAGGCATCAGAAACCACCAATGCCTATGAGAAGCACCGCATCCTTCTCATGTACCACTTATTTGTGAGACTCTTGCTTAAGGAGATAAAGGATGGTCTGGGTGGAGCCTGGGCTTTCATCCTGAGGGACATCATCTACACGCTCATCCACCACATCAACAGCAGGTTAGCAGCCTAATTGCACTTTAATCTGCATCTACAGCCATCAGGTTTAGGTTTGACAGTGCAGTGCTTGCCCTGTCGACCCCAGGCCAGTTCACCTGGACGAAGTGTCCACCCGTAGCTTCTCCCTGTGCTGTGACCTGCTGACCTCCGTGTGCCGGACGGCCGTGCAGCTCTCAGTGGACGCTCTTGAGAGCCACCTGCAGGTTATTGTTGGTACTCTCACAGCCCAGGTGACCGACCAGTCAGCTGTATCGCAACAAGTAAGAACCTACTCACTGTGGACTCCATAGTACTATAGACTAAGGAATCGAAGCACAGATTTTAATTAGTGAAATGTTGCATAGAGGGGTTAGTTGTGCAGGAAGTTTGCATGCATATATTATGTTCTGCGCAGTGTATTTTTGTTTGGGTACTGCAAACGTTCCATAAAGACCCACACAGCACAGATGCTCCTCCCTTTAGGTTCAGCTTAAGATTTTCCCGACTTTGCGATGGTGCAATACTGAAGAGCATTCAGTAGCCGCCTTTGAATTCCAGTCTGTTCACAGGCTATCGATATGTTCTGTCCTGCTTTCTACTGATACTGGGCCATATAAGCATTCCAACCATCGACGTGTTCAGTCTCCGTAGTGTAAACGTTTCGTACAGTATTTGTTTTTTTTTCCTGTGGTTAACAAAAATAACCTTGCAGTCATTTACGTACTTTTCAATTAACGCTATTTAGTTAGTTGCAGTAATTAATTCTTTACTTATTCAGTGACAGTAGTTATTTTCTTATCTATCGTGTATTCATATTAGACTTACAGTATTTTTCACTTTACGATGGGTTCGTCAGTCGAGGAGCGGCTGTACTGTGTGCGATATTATTCGACGTGTTGGTGACTGCGGTTTAAGGTTCTGGACCTGCTGAAGTTCCTGGTGATCGACTGTCAGGACAACGAGCGTTTCAAGCACGCTATCCAGCACCTGGAGCCCTTCCCAACGGGGCCGGCCTTCCGGAAGCTGAGGGCCTCTCAGCAGGCACTGAAGTACAGCGAGGGGACATTCACGCTCAGAGAGGTAACAGGAAAGGCGAGGAGATGAAAATCACCCGATGGATTATTGGCCAAGTTTTGTTTAATCATTAGTTTGTTCTTTTCTTTTGAGTTATTTACTTTATTCAGCTACAGTTGTATATTCATGTTTTTTATAGCTTTTTTATATTTACTTGATCTGCCCATTTTTTTATAATCTTTTAGGAAATGCAGTGTATGAAAGACGATATTTGCTTGATGATATTCTTGATGCATACCAGCAATGTAAACATAATTCTTAAATAAACCAAAAAAATATTATGGTTATTATTATACTGAGTTTGAGTGCTCTGCAGTTTTGTAGTTATTATTCATGCTCTATCAATGCCAGTGCATCTGAAATACTTGGGAGATGATGAGTTATTTATGAACTAATCCCTGTGCTTAATTAAGCTTAGCTTGTTCATAAAGCATCACACATAGAGTGAGGTCACGACTGCGGTTCTAGGGGAATCCCACAATCTCTTTCCTGTACATTTCAGGAGATCATCCACTTCCTGTCTGTGTCGCCCTGTGACACCCTGCCCATGACGAGGCTGGAAGGCCTGAAGGACCTCAGGATGCAGCTCAGCACTCACAAGGGGGCGATCAGGAAGTTGCTTCTGGAGTGCCAGGGTGGGCCTGCAGATTTAAGGTCTCCCCTACACCCAGGAACCCACTTCAGGGAAGAGCTGACTTTGCTTTTGTCTGGTTCCGTTTACAGCTGACCCCGTGGAGAGTGTCCTCATGAAGCTGGTCCTGAACCTTCTGCAGATTTCTAAGATGGCCGTCAACCACCCTGGGGGAAGGGATGTTTTAGGTATGTACCTGCTGTAGTGGTGATGGACTGGACCAGCATGCTTGCATCTGGGACTTTTTGGCTTTAAGTCCTACCAGAACCACTGATTCTGATGAGGCATCTTCTCTGCAGAGGCTGTTGGGAGCTGCTTGGGAGAATTGGGGCCTGTGGACTTGTCCACTATCGCTCTCCTCCATGAGAAAGACCAGGTCAACGCCAAGGCCGCGAAGCTCTTCCCTGACTTGGAGCTCCAGTGGACCTTCATCGTGTTCAACTGCATGAACAGTGCCCTGGTTCACCCATGGTAAGGGTCCTGCCTGGCTGTGAGGTGTATATCACCTCTGAAAGGGTCCAGCCCGGTTCGTTATCTAAGGCATCCATCTCTGTCAGCATTAAGGTGAGGCAGGCATCTGTTCAGTGTCTGAAAGCCATCCTGGCCACAAGAATTGGGGCGAAGTTCTGGGAGGTGCACAAGGACAGCCGGGACCCCATGCTGGTCTATTTCAGCCCTCTGCGGTCAACAAAAAGGAAGGTCAGTCATCCAGCTATTTTTAAAGGGTCAACATAATGAGCAGGACATTATGAATGACATCTACCCAGAGTTTGGGCGTAAGAGGAGAATCAGGTTGTAGAAAGAAGGCAGGAGAGTGTTGGATGGAAGGTTATTTTAGGCAACATACTGGTGTCATGCAGGAGATTCTAATGTCTTGTGCCCAGACGCTGGAGGAAAGAGCTGAACCGAAGCCAGGTTCCAGGGAGCAGTTGGACATCTCCGAGCTCTGGGTGCCCCAGCAGAATCGACACAGTGTTTGGCTGAAGAGCCTCTGCGTGGCCCTCGTGGACAGCGGGGGGGTTACGAGTGAGGCGCTGCTTCTCTCACGCCCCCTGTGTGAGGTGAGCAGGGCCGGACCTGACAAATGCCGATTAGGGCCCCTTAAAGGATATTCATGCATCAGACGCTTTTGTTCAAAGTGAGAAAATAGCACATCAGTAATAAAACATGCTGTCAAAAGTAAACCAGTGCAGCGAGACTGAACTCTCTATGAATGCTCAGGTATGGGAGTAAGCAGTATTGGAGCAGGAGCGACACAATATCGTTTAACAAAGCAGGAGCCTAATAACACTATTCTGTGGCCAGAAGTTCAACATTAAGAACATACAGGGAACGTGGACAGGTGTCAGTTAGTAGAGGAATTCTGAAAGTGATGGGGCAGAAGGAAGATGGGCCAAAGTGTGAATTCTGGCCAACAACAGTCAAAAATCTGGTGATCCACAGGGTTTAGAAAACTTCCCGATGGTTACATTTTAATAATGTGAGCTTCATAAGTTTGTGACTGTTTAGTAGTGATGTAGTATTTTCCAAATTATGTGCAGGATAATCACTTTGAAATGTGAGTCCCGCACTTGGTTTAAGCCGCTTCTCCACTCTGATGTTCTGGCCTTCAGGTGAAGACGGACTTTTGCCAGAAGGTTCTGCTGCTCTTTATCCACGACATCCTGCTGCACGACGCTGACGGCTCCTGGAGGGCTCTCCTCTCCAGCCACATCCGCGAGTTCTTCACCTGCTTCTCCAGGGCGGTCTCTGCCTGCAGCCGCTCCACCACGCCCCTCCCTGCAGATTCTGGTCGGTCACCCCCTATCCACTCCCCCCCCCCCCCCCCACCTAGTTACCCTCCCGGAGAAATCCTAAACCTGATACCAACATAGCAATTAAGGTGCCAGACATGGCCTCTGCAGGATCAAGTTTAGGGGCCACTTGTTTATGTAGATTTTAATCTGTTGATTCACTCGAGTTATTTGCAGTCAGTGTCCATCCATCCATCCATCCATCCATCCATCCATCCATCCATCCATCCAACAGTTTATTCATTACATGTTTGTACGAGTGAATAACCCGATGTATTTATATTTTAATTTTGAACATTAGAAGTTGGCTGTTTACAGTAAAAGTGTACATAAAAACTGCTTTGACACTTAAAAATATTTAGATTTTTGCTGACAACTCTTATTATTACTTAGTTTTGTCTAAGGCACCTGTGTATTTTGTAGGAATATGTATTATGGAAACAAATCCTTCTCGGTTTTAGATTAGATTCCTCGTGCTTAGTATTTGGGACTTGGTGCCTTACAATAAAGCCTGAATTTATTTCCTCAGGAAGTGAATCGGATATTTCAAACCAAGGGTTGCTGGACAAATCCTCTCTTCGTACGATGCTGGCCGTCGTCGACCACCTCCGGCAGCAGAAGAGGCCTTTGGAGCCCGACAGGTTGGCCTGTGTTCCCGGTGCCTCACCTTTGCCTGTTTGTTGCTCGCTGTTACTGTAAGACGTCGTGTGTCCTGCCCTAGCATCACCTATGGGACAGTCTGCCATTCAAATTTCTGGCTGGACCTGAACTACCTAGAGGTGGCCCGGGCGGCTCAGTGGTGCTCCGCCCATTTCACAGCGCTGCTCTACACCGAGATATACATGGACAAGATCCGATCCGACATGGAGCAGAACCAAAGGTACATCTTTATAGCACCTGCCACTCGTAAGCCGCCGTGATTCCAAACCAACTTGTATACATTTTATAGCCCTTTTTCTAATTTCCAAAAATCTGTAGCAATTCCACTTTGATTTGTTAACCTTAGGGATGATTACACCAATTACTAGTTCAACTTGAACATGAACATGTATTAATAGATACCACAGTCAAGCAACAGAAACAGTCTGTACAATAAAAATAAAATGATGAGCTGATTGTGTTGTGGTTAGCCCTGTGTTAGCACTGTGCTATTAGCCCTGTGTTAGCACTGTGCTATTAGCCCTGTGTTAGCACTCTGCTATTAGCCCTGTGTTAGCACTGTGCTATTAGCCCTGTGTTAGCACTCTGCTATTAGCCCTGTGTTTGCACTGTTAACTCACACCTCTGCAACCAAGGTTAGGGTCTTTGCCAGGGTTCCATACATGTGGAATTTGCATGTTCTTTCCGTGTCATCATAGGGTTTCCTCTGGGTTCCCCCGTTTCTCCCCCATAGTCAAAAAACATGCAAACGTGAACTGTAACTGTCAGATTGCCTGTAAGTGTGAATGGTGTGTGTGTGTGTGTGTGTGTGTGTGTGTGTGCGTGCGTGCCTTGTGATTGGTTGGTGTCCCATCTTGGGTTATCCTCTGCCTGTAAAATAAGCGGGTATGAAAAATGGATGGGGGGAGGGATGGATGGATGGATGGAGGGTTGGATGGAGTATGTAGTTTTTAGTAACTATGCAACAAATCTTTGCTTTTGACGTTTACGGCCTTACCCGTGGTTTGCGTTCATTTTCCCCCAATCGTATGAAACCTTCTCACCTCAGGACCCAGCAAAAAGTCTCACGGAGAATCGTATTCGAAGAGAGCAGTCAGAACTTCTCCATCGCCAGTCTGAGCGAGAGGAGCATGGAGGCTTCCGGCATCAGCCTTCAGGTGACATGAGTTCATGAATTAAATCCAGTATTTCCTGGTCTGTCAGTAGTTCCCAAGGCAACTGAACAAACTCCTCAGTAATGCTGGCTCAGTTCTGGGGGTCATCTTTGACCCCCGCCCCAGCTCTCCGTCATTGAGCAACGCCTCCCCTCACTTCCATAAGATTGTTTTGCTATAGAGGAGTGACTTCACTGAAACACTCCTTGCTCCATGGCACATGGGGAAACAATTTTTCAGGTCTTTCATTAAGTCTCCTGTTTTCTTATGTTATACGGTTTGTTTTATTGATTTGTACCTTTACTTCTATTATTTCTTCTGTCCCTTTTTGCTATCAGAATCTGAGATGCTGCTATGTCCCAGTGTTCCTCTAGGGGGCGGTAAAGTACCATCTCATCTCTCATCTCTCATCTCATCCCTAACTTTGTAGGACTTGCTGATTGAGGCATACAGGAGTATTGGTGAGCCGGACAGTCTGTATGGGTGCGGCGCAGGGAAGGTGGTCAGCCCTATAACGAGGTAACTTGTGTGCACTTTAGGTATGTGTTTGTGTGAGAGGTTTAAAAAGTGACACGTTGGTCATGTGACAGGATCAGGACCTATGAGCATGAGGCCTTGTGGGGGAAGGCGCTGACGTCCTATGACCTTCACTCCAGCCTTCCTGAGGTCACACGCCAAGTGGGGATCTTGGAGGTGGGTGGCGCTATGGAAGTTCAGCTGGGGGCAGTGTGTAATTTCTGCTGGATCCTCTAGAGGCCGCCAGACAAACAGCTTCTAACTCAACCTCCTTTCCCTCCACCCAGGCTTTGCAGAACTCTGGGCTGTGCAGCACTCTGGCCACCTACCTGCGTGGTCTGGAGAGCGAGGGGGTGGAGTGGGGGGCGGAGCTACGGGAAAAAAGGTTCCAGGCAGCCTGGAGGAGTTCGCAGTGGGACTGCGACTTGTCGGAGCGGTCAGCAGCCGTGCCCGTGATGTCATCGCTGGGGAAGAGGAAACGGCAGCTGGCCTGCTGACTTCTGCGTTCTCCTCTTCTGTTCCAGGAGCGAAAAGCTGGATCCCGGGTTCAACGAGTCGGTGTTCTGCGCCCTGCGAGCACTTAGGGACAAAGAGTTCTCCGCCTTTGACGGAATGCTGAAGCGTGCCAGGTGAAAATGCCTACGGTCACGTCGAAGTTGAAACATTTCCCACTACTCTTGTTAGAGCCATAGTCCGGTGTTTTCATCTCCTGAGCCATTTCCCGGGTGAAGGTCTTGGAGAGCTTGATGTCTGTGCCAGGCGTTTGGATGTGCAAGACGCACATTTGCACACATTGACCCAGCTCTGACAGCAGAAGAGACCTTTAGCCTAACTTCTTGTCTTTGGACTGTGGGAGGAAATTGGAGTACCGGAGAAACCCACGTGACACCGGGAGTGTCTTTTGAGTCACCTCGCCACCCCAACCGCCAAAGCATATAGTTTAATTTTCGTATTGGTCTTGGGATCAGGTATCATAAACTGTATCAAAGGAAAAACCATAGCTGAGATCCACTGAAATATAATGCGTTGGATAAGGGCTTCTTAGGGTTGAATTGGGGTTATGTCCATAGAAATGAATGGCGAGTCCCCACAAAGATATAGATAATCTGTGTGTGTGTGTGCGTGCGTGTCTCTCAGGTACTCCGAGGTGGAGGAGCTGTGTCGCGGCAGTCTGGAGGCTGTATCCTCGCTGTACCCGACCCTCTGCAACCTGCAAAGGGTCAGCGAGCTGGAGAGCGTCGGCCTGCTCTGCTCCAGGTGACTCATGGTGCCCCCCGGCCCCCGTTTCACCTTCACGGGACCTTCGCTTCGCCCTGAGCGTCTTCTAGCTGTGGGACGCGTCGGCTGGCTGAGTTTCCTTAAAGTGGGAAACGGTGTTTCCCAGCCCGGTCCTCGGGGACCCCGGACAGTCCATGTTTTTGCTCCCTCCCAGCTCCCAGCCAATCAGGAACACTGAATACCTGGGTCACATGCGCTAGGAGCTGAGAGGAAGCAAAAACATGGACTGGGCCGGGGTCCCCGAGGACCGGGTTGGGAAATGCTGTCTTAAAGGTTTCGAAGCAGGTGGTGAGGCTGATTCTGCATGTCTGTCTTGTTCCAGAAAACTAGTCTTCATTGTCCATGCCGGTTTTGCCACCCATCTGCCATTTGCATGGTTGCCCACTGCTTTTGCTACTGCTTGATAGTATGAACTACTCTGAATCTTTATCATATGTTCATTAAAATGTTCAGTTCATAAAAAAATGCATATCTTATATATTTAGATCTTGCTTGATATACCCCAGCTTCTTAGCGTTTGTAGTGTGTGGCTCTGTGAATTGAGACTCTGCACCCGTGGTTGTGAATGTTGTTGGGTCAAATCCCATACAGAGTTATTTCACCACTGGGCCATTGAACGAGATCCTAATTGCTTATCCTGCTTTCTTAATTGTTTGGATAAAAGCATCTACTAATTATATGAAAGTGTATTATAAAAAAAGCTACTTTTGCCCAGTGGGATATTTGGGTTTGTTTTGGGTTATAACCCCGCCCTCTATTTATCCTCATGAAGGTCTGTGACAGAAGCTGGTCTGGCTGAACTGTACAGTGGCTGGCAGCAGCACTCGCAGCTCCTGATTGACAGTGATTTCGGCCTATTGGAGCCGATCATGGCCCTGCGCACCACGACGCAGGAGCTGCTGATTGGACGGGAGCAGGCGGGCGAAAGGAAGGAGCACCTGCACATGGGTCTGACCTCGCATCTCATGGAGATGTGCAAGCTGGCCCGCAAGGCAGGAAACACTCAGGTATGCGAACGCCTCTGCTTCCTCTCTTGTGAGAACCATGAATGTGTCGGCGGCATTTGGATCCCACAGGTTTTTGGTTAGGTTGGCCTTTGTCCGAGTTGATTTGAAGAGTTGGAATTCTGTGTTAAATTTAAAAAGTACGCAGCCCTGTTGCTTAGGACTCTGTACCCGTGATCAGGTGTTTGCCAGTTTTTTTGCCAAAAAAAAGAAAGATAAAGAAAAAAAAGATGTTTGCCAGTTGTAATCCAGTGGTGTCCTTAAGCAGGGCCCTTAACTCCCAGTTGTAATCCAGTGGTGTCCTTAAGCAGGGCCCTTAACCCCCAGTTGTAATCCAGTGGTGTCCTTAAGCAGGGCCCTTAACCCCCAGTTGTAATCCAGTGGTGTCCTTAAGCAGGGCCCTTAACCCCCAGTTGTAATCCAGTGGTGTCCTTAAACAGGGCCCTTAACTCCCAGTTGTAATCCAGTGGTGTCCTTAAGCAGGGCCCTTAACCCCCAGTTGTAATCCAGTGGTGTCCTTAAACAGGGCCCTTAACTCCCAGTTGTAATCCAGTGGTGTCCTTAAGCAGGGCCCTTAACCCCCAGTTGTAATCCAGTGGTGTCCTTAAGCAGGGCCCTTAACTCCCAGTTGTAATCCAGTGGTGTCCTTAAGCGCAGGGCCCTTAACCCCCAGTTGTAATCCAGTGGTGTCCTTAAGCAGGGCCCTTAACCCCCAGTTGTAATCCAGTGGTGTCCTTAAGCAGGGCCCTTAACCCCCAGTTGTAATCCAGTGGTGTCCTTAAGCAGGGCCCTTAACCCCCAGTTGTAATCCAGTGGTGTCCTTAAGCAGGGCCCTTAACCCCCAGTTGTAATCCAGTGGTGTCCTTAAGCAGGGCCCTTAACCCCCAGTTGTAATCCAGTGGTGTCCTTAAGCAGGGCCCTTAACCCCCAGTTGTTCCTGGCACATTAGCTGATCCTGCTGTCTGAGCCACACTTATGTCGCTTTGGACAAAAGTCTCTGCTAAATTAAAACCCTTCGATGCAGCCGGATGTTTTGCCTAGAAGCAGTTTAGCGCCATGTACCTTGTTAAAGATGACAATAAAGCGGACAGAAGGTTTGGCTGTGAGACCAGATGTTGACCCACTGTGCCACCCTGCAGAGGTCGGTTATACAAACTTCTCCATGCTGAGAAATCATGCAGTCATCCAGAAGCTCCAGCTGTTATAGAGAAGTACGGAGCACCTGGGAGCAGTGCCCAGCCCAGAGTTCAGCACCTCATCTGCTCCCTGGCTCCCCCTGCTGGCTTTAACACAGCGCGCTTCCGCCCCCGCAACAGCTGGCGGAGCGAGCCATGTTTCAGATGAAGCAGCTCGACGGAGAGGGCCGGGGCGCAGGACCGTCTGCGTGGCAGCTGGAGGAGGCCCAGGTGTTTTGGGCCAAGAAGGAGCAGGGCCTGGCGCTGGGAATCCTTCAGCAGATGATAGAAACGCTTAGTGAGCAGGTGAGTGTCCTGAGCCCCTTCGAGAACAGACACGGATGCTGTGTTTTAGGGTCTGCAGCGGCGTCTTTATAAGCCATCCATCCATCCATCTCCCAAACCGCTTATCCTACTGGGTCGCAGGGGGGGTCCGGAGCCTATCCCGGAAGCAATGGGCACAAGGCAGGGAACAACCCAGGATGGGGGGCCAGCCCATCGCAGGGCACACTCACACACCATTCACACACACATGCACTCCTACGGGCAATTTAGCAACTCCAATTAGCCTTAGCATGTTTTTGGACTGTGGGGGGAAACCGGAGTACCCGGAGGAAACCCCACGACGACATGGGGAGAACATGAAAACTCCGCACACATGTGACCCAGGCGGAGACTCGAACCCGGGTCCCAGAGGTGTGAGGCAACAGTGCTAACCACTGCACCACCATGCCGCCCCCGTCTTTATAAGCCTGGCCAGGCAAATACGTTTTCTGCGGTGTTGAACTATCCCATCACCTTTGTCTCATTCAAGTCGCGTCACTCTCTTTTTCTCTTACTCTTCGATAGGTGCAGTTTGACTCCACTCTAATGCCAGTGTTGGCTGAGTGTTTGAGGCTCTGTGGTAACTGGTTGGCAGAGACTTGCCTGGTGAGCCCTGGAATTGTCCTGGAGGAATATCTAGAGAAGGTAAAGTTGGCTTATGAATGGAACGCTTGCAAAAAACTTTTATAGTTATCAACTGCAGTGTTCTATAATTCCATCCAGCCCTTTGCAATCTAACCTTTTGAATACGTTTTCATAATAAAGCACTTGAACAATGTTTTGACAGGCAGTGAAAGTGATAGAGAACCACCGAGACGGAACCAGCGCCCAACTGGAGAGCCAGAAGACCCAGGCCTTTCTGTCGCTGGCACGCTTCTCGGACGCGCAGTACCAGAGCATCGTGAACTACATGAAGTCCTCCGAGTTCGAGAACAAGCAGGCTCTGCTGGAGAAGGCCAAGGTGGAAGTGGACCTCATGAGGGAACGCAAAGTCAACCTCAACAGGTGATCTTGCTTCACATAGAATATCAATGAGTTCAATATCAGTCTGAAATGATGAGAGACCAGCACATTGTGTTGATTCCCGTTTGGCCACATCTCTGTGTAAAAGCAGGAGACGTTGAGTTAGTATCAGGGGAATCTTGTCTGGGTAACAAAAATGGTCCAGTGGTACATGGAGTGGGGTCTAATTGTTATATCAATGAAGACATGGTGAATTCATAGGATTGGCAAGTAGACCACAGAAATGACGAGGCAAAAGCAGTGGTTCACAAAGTTTTTGGACCAATTACCACTTTGGAACAAACCAAAGCACCACAAGGGGTGAAAAACGTAAAAGGTCACAGCAACCTGAATCACTGTAAAAAAAAATCATAAAAAATTACCATGGTCTTCTTGTGTACCACCCGGGAGCACTTTGAGTATCAATGGCCGTACGTCTACTACAGATTGAGTTCCACTGATCTAAAGAATAGCTTGAAGCGAAGGACGTTGAATATATCCTACTGGTTGGTTCATTGGTCCTGAATAAATGTTGGGTGATTCTGTTAAACCAAGTGTAAGTCTGGGGTTCTGGAGCGGGTGTGACGTGTTGGCTTATGCAGGTACACCGTCAAGGTGCAGCGGGAGCTGGAGCTGGACGAGCGGGCGCTGGCCAACCTGCAAGCCGACCGACTGCGCTTCTTGTGCAAGGCTGTGGAGAACTACATCCAGTGTCTGGGGCTGGGCGAAGAGCACGACATGTGGGTGTTCCGACTGGCTTCTCTCTGGCTGGAGAACTCGGATGTCAAGGAAGTCAACAGCATGATGAAGGTGCAGGGGGCTCTGCGGAATGCGGCGGGGAGGGGATTGCGTGCATATGCATGATATTCAAATTGAATGCAACTGCTGCAGTGTTTGCAGTGAGGTTTATTTCTGGAATGCACCGTTTTGGTGCTCAAGTAATATGGATGCATATCGTAGCTCATTAGATGGTGTACACATACATTTCAGCCAAAATACTGACAGTAATAAATTACTTGCAAAACTGCTGACTGGACTATTTTTAGTATTCGTAGCATTGCATGCAGTATAGAGGTTAAGATGCAGATCTTGTAATGGTAAAACCTTCCTCGAGGGAACAGAAATAATATAGCATTATGCTATTATGTATTAATTAACACTAACATACTTACTGATCTCATGTTCGTTCATCATTAATAAATCAAGACAGATCTTTTATCTCCAGGCTGTTATATATGTTTGTTAATTCGGTAAACCTTTGTGAACTGTTGGAGGAACTAATGGAGGAACTACTGAAGTAACAAGTAATGAGAGTAACACAAGTAAAATACTGATCTCATGCTTCTTCATAATTAATGAATTGTGGTGCTTCTCAAATCTCAAATAGCTGCTGTTTGTTCATTATTGGTACTTCAGCGGTAAGTTAGTTACTATGAAATCTTTGTGCCCCTTCAAATGAAGTGTTATCCTTGACGCTATAGCCTTGTTTCAGAAGCCCTCGGTCCTTATGTCTTTGAAAGCGTATTGGTGCTGTCCCCATGTGACCTTTCGCGACCTTTACCCCATCGGCTTTTGTCTCCTCCCACAGATGGGCGTGGAGAACATCCCGTCCTACAAGTTTATTCTGCTTATGTACCAGCTAGCCGCCCGGATGGGCACCAAGATGTCCGGCGCGGCGGGCGAGGGCGGCGGCTTCCATGACGTCCTGAATGAGGTGAAATGCGTTTGGGGCTGATCATGCTGCCATTCCTACCGCCCATGACACAATCACCTCCAAGCAGACGTCACAAACAAAGCTGGAATCGTGCCCCTTTGGCATGTCATTGTGTGTCTGTGTCCTCAAAGCCAAACCTGACTGTCAGGTAACAGCGTTGATCAGTCTTTGATGCGGCTTTTATGTACATAAACGCGCACATTCCTGGAGGTGACCATTGTCACACCTCTCCCTCATTAATAGCAAAACTACGTCAACTACGTCATTAAACTAATCAATCATTTATTCTCTCTTTTTTTCTTTGTCCATTTATACAAATGAATATGATACTGAAGCAGTGTTTAACTATCTTAATATTAACTCGTGTTTTAACAGTGGTGTTTTTGAATTAGTAGAGTATTTTTGTCCTGGATTTGTGTAACTATAGTTATGGTTGTTATTATTGTCATTGTTTGAGAAATCTTAGTAGAATAAAGAGCAAAGTAGTCAGTCAGTCAGTTAGCTCACGCTCTGAAGAGGGTAACAACGGTGCTGTTGCTACTAAGGGCTGCTGCAGGGGGCGCAGGTGAGGCGCTTCATTAACCAGGCCCAGAACAGGAAGTGGTTGCCCTTTTTTGTTGTACCATTCAGTCTCGCTGCATGCGGTTTTGTTTATGTCAACAGCTTATCTGCCGTACCTCTCTGGATCACCCGCACCACACCCTTTTTATTATTTTGGCTCTGGTCAATGCCAACAAGGACACGAGCTTCACCGGCAGCCGGCTGTCCAAGAGTGCCCTACGGCAGCCCTCCCAGATGGATAAGGTTGGGTAGACGGGACCCTCTACTGCCATTAAATGTCTTTCCAATTGATCTGTGTGTAGGGCCTTCAGTACCGAGAGTGTTCGATGACACTCTGGATGTGCATAGAGTCTAAGCATGTGTTTTACGGACAGAAATGTGCTTTGCAGCCCTCTCTTCACAATAAGATGAGATGATAAAAGACAAGATGTGAAACTGAAATGCTGAAGGGCAGTTTTTAGCCCTAGGTCATCCGGATCCTGAACTCCATGCCAACCAACATCCGAACCTAAAACCCAAGCCCACTCACTGCATCTTACTGCATGGGCACTTTATATTAAAATCACTTTATATGATATTTAAGTTAACTCCGTTATATCTTCCGCTATTTTATTATCTTACTCTATTGTGCGATGCTTTGTTTTGTCGCTTGGAGCAGGCTAGCTTTCCCTTCCACTGCACGCTGTGCCTGTGTGCGTAACGAATGAAGTCCTGAACTCGGATAAGCACAGCGATGGAGATGCGTTGTTCTGCAACATCATAAAAACAATCCCCAGCAGAATACCACCCACCACATTATTTTAACCTGTTTTCCCTCTTCTTTCCCCTTCCTGTCTCAGGAACGTACCGAGGTGGCCTCCAAGATCATTAATGTGGTCAGGAGGCAAAGGGCAGACCTGGTCCGAGGCACTGAGATCCTCTGTAATGCCTACATCACTCTGGCTTACATGGACGCCACTCGGCATAAGAACGAGAAGAGTGAGTGACCACACACAGCCACCGCTAGATGAACAGGATTTCGTCAAAAAACGATGTCCAGACACGGGATAAGACCCCAAACGGCCTCTGTGTTCTTGGCGTAATACCCCGTCCCGCTTCTACTCACAGAACCCATCCCAATACCATCCGAACAACCCATTACGAAAATAAAGGACCTCGATAATGTCATCATCCCAACAATGGAGATCAAGGTAATTGTTCTCTTGCCTAGTGAGATGTCTACATGAGGAAAAACCCTGGACTTGAGGAAGCCATTTCTGTGGCTTAATTAGTCAGTGACAGCATTGCATTATTGGTAATTCTGCTTGCAGGTGGATCCCACAGGTAAGTATGACAACCTGGTGACCATCAAGTCCTTCAAACCTACCTATTGTCTTATCGGGGGTGTCAACCTGCCTAAAATCATCGACTGTGTGGGCTCGGATGGACAGAGGAGGCGGCAGCTGGTTAAGGTAAGCCCACCGGAGAGAGTTTGCCAATGTCTTTGGTTCTCTCTCTAGCTGTTCAGATTTCTTAATACTCGATGCTTGGTTAGGTGCATCACACGGGTGAACGAGCATGACATTTGATGGACATGTATTAGTAGGTGTCCATGGATCTTTCTAAGAAGAGTATTTTAGATAAGTGTAGGGATTTTTCTTTCCTTTCAGAACATTCCAGATGTGAATTATTAACATGGTGTCGCTAGCATAACACAGGGTGCCTGGAAGCTTTTCATTGACATGCATGTCAAACAAACACTTTTTCTTGGCTGAAAGGAAGGTTCATGCTTCTCTTCTTCAGTAGTTAATGATTATCGTGAAAAGGGGAACTTTATTTTGCAAATCTTACATGGTGTCGCAAGTTATGTAATCCAGTATTGTTGACATGCAAGAGTTCCCTCCTAAATTCCATGTAATAAAGTGGCAAGTTGGATTTTAGATGCTGCCCCTTTATGTCGAATTGAGTGACCTCACCGCCGGTGTCCCATTTGTTCACCTTTCCAGGGCCAGGATGACCTCAGACAGGATGCTGTCATGCAGCAGGTCTTCCAGATGTGCTCCATGCTTCTCCAGCGCAATGTGGAGACTCGCAAGAGAAAACTCAACATTCGCCGGTACAAGGTAAATAATTATACATGCCTTTGGTAGTAATAAAAACACTCATTCGTTTTCATCCAGGCTTATGGGCGATCCGTGTCATGCTTTGGATTAGACGGCAATTATTGCATGGCACAGGACCAGAGATTTATTATTTATATTTATTTGCTGAGTCGTAGGTCTTTCATTGAGCCCCAGTCTCCATTTCCAGGTGGTACCCTTCTCCCAGTGCAGCGGGGTGCTGGAATGGTGTTCAGGGACCATGCCCATAGGGGAGTTTCTGGTCGATGTCCAGAAGGGTGCCCACAAACGCTTCCGGCCTCAGGATTGGACAAGCTTTGTCTGCAGGAAAGTGATGATGGTACGAGGCTTTATATGGCTATGGCTGACAATGAGGTCTCATGTTTCGGGCCCACATGCACACAGTCTGATTATTTATCTACTTGTTTGTTTTGCCAAACTATTCATAGGAATCTCAGAAAAAAGGATTTGATGAAAAGGTTCAGGCTTTCAATGAGGTGTGCCAGCATTTCCGTCCCGTCTTCCGGTACTTCTGCGTGGAGCGGTTCCTGGACCCCGCGGTTTGGCTGGAGAAACGGCTGGCGTATACCCGCAGTGTGGCTACCTGTTCCATCGGTAACGGCAACATTCTTCCTGCAGTGCATATCCGTCATGATTCTCCATAAGAGAACTTGGAATACAACAAACTCATCGTGTGACTTTTGCGTAGAATATTTTACGTGTTTTCTGCTCTTCACGATATAACGTTGCAGTTGGAAACTGTTCATCCTTCTGGCCAATTTCGTGTTTTCCCAGTGGGCTACATTGTTGGACTTGGAGATAGGCACATCCAGAACATTCTGATTGATGAAGAGACAGCTGAGCTGGTACACATTGATTTAGGTAAGAAGCTGGTAGCCAGGTATATCCAACCCTGTTTCTACATTGTCACCGAATTATTTTCGAGGTTCTGTTCCATTTTCTAGGCGTTGCCTTTGAACAGGGCAAAGTTCTGCCCACGCCGGAGACCGTGCCCTTTAGGTTATCCAGGGATATCGTCGACGGAATGGGAATCACAGGCGTTGAAGGGGTTTTTAGAAGGTGAGTGCTACAGTCCAACAATGACTAAGGCGCGTGTGTAATTCAAAGGTGACTCGAATGTTTCAGTAATTCATTTCTATGCATGTGTTTGTACTCTTCCCCCCAGGTGCTGTGAGAAGACCATGGAGGTGATGCGACATTCCCAAGAGGCCTTGCTGACAATAGTTGAAGTATGAAGATTTATTTTGTGTTGACAGTACCTGAATACCCCTAAACCTTGATCAAGCTCTGCCAAATGGATTGTAGAGGGGATTTCATAGTTTGTGGAACTCATGTCTCCAAGGTGCTGCTGTATGACCCGCTCTTCGACTGGACGATGAACCCCCTGAAGGCCTTCTACCTGCAACAGCAGCATGAAGAGGCTGAGATGAATGCCACACTCAACTCCACCCTAGGAGGAGAGGACATTGAGGCCCATCGCAAATCCAGGTGAGGCCCTTCC
Source organism: Brienomyrus brachyistius (assembly GCF_023856365.1). Lineage (NCBI taxonomy): Eukaryota > Metazoa > Chordata > Actinopteri > Osteoglossiformes > Mormyridae > Brienomyrus > Brienomyrus brachyistius. Next base: position 11,172,885 of record NC_064549.1, on the reverse strand, counting down.
CACCCCCCACCCCCCCATATATTGCAACAGTGGTCACATAACAAATTTGTCATTTACAGTAGACATGGTCCAGGCTCGAAGCAGGACTCTGTAAAGGCGATTGCATAAACCACTGTGGCCCCTTATCTCCTTCTCCAGTGGTGACGCCCAGAGCTTCAACAAGGTTGCTGAACGTGTCCTGCTCCGGCTCCAGGAGAAGTTGAAGGGTGTGGAGGAGGGGACCGTGCTCAGTGTGGGGGGGCAGGTCAACCTCCTCATCCAGCAGGCCATGGACCCAAAGAACCTCAGTCGTCTCTTCCCAGGCTGGCAGGCTTGGGTTTGAAGGAGACGCATCTTCAGGGTCTGCTCTGTATCCATGTGGGATAGAAAACTCCTCTGTATACCTGCAGAACAATTTATCTGAATTTAAGCTTCCTTTTTTTCTACCACTCTACTTCTGTTTTTGCATCATACACACAAATCATCATAAAATGGCAATTTCAAAAGGAAAGCCTTCTCAAACGTCTGACATTATATGTACCTGAAACGCCTGATGTTTATCTTTTGAAATTCCTTAGATATCCATTCTGCATTTTGCTGCTCTCCACACATGTTGACATTTTTTTTGAACCCAGATCTCTTTGGATTTGATACGTTGCAGAGTGTATAAATGTATACTAGCAAAGTCTATCTTTTTAATGTTTGCCCTACTCTTTCACCTTTAAGTTCTGTTAATATCATTCTGTAGCTGTCTTTAACGATCGTTTTTTGTTTTATATTACGTATGAAATGATACTGAAAAGAAGACCGCTTATGTCTATTTTACTGGAAAAAAAATAAATAAAACGTTTTCAGTAAAGTGCAAACTCAGGAGTTTAACTTATGCGGGGTGGGTGTAATACGTGTAAGTTTGTGTACAAAATATTCACCTTAACGGGCTTGCAGTTTTATGCTGGCTAGGTTTGTGACCCACGATACTATCACAATTACAAAAAAAAACTAGTCCTTAACGTTCTAAAATTACTTTTATAAGTTATTTTTTTACGGTTGTCCTTTACAAATGATAAATGTACACATATTTCATTTATCCAGACTGTAACGTACAATATATTTAATAGTTCCTCTTCTTGTGATATTTCGCCTTCCAAATGTTGGTTTAATTTTTAATTTCAACCTGTATTTACGGTAACAAACTATGAACTGCTCTGATTTTGTTTGCTCTGGATCTGACGCAGATCCTGCGTTTGGTATGTTTAGTGAATCCCGAGCAGGAAAATACGCACCACTATACATGAAGACCTCATAAAAACCGGAGTGAAATGGATAGTTAACGTGCCTTTGCCTGTCATAGCGAAGGAGTGGCGTGACATGCCAGCTTTCCTGCTCCTGAATCCACCTTAAACCGTGGCCAAGGGGGAGGAATGAATGTTGTGACTAGAGAGCAGAAAGGAGAGGCGAAGCCCGCTTGAGGTATGGTGTTTATTGCTCTCTCTATAATATTAAAGCAGCATTTAAGCGATATTGTTATCTACGTAAATTGTGTATTTTATATGGATTTATGCGTTACCTTTATATGACTCTACGTCACTGTTCCGCAACTATTTGCGCCACGTTGCCCGCTTCTGGAAATCGGCGTAGCGGGATGTTTAATTTTACATTTAGGTTAATGACCGACATGCAATTGCGATTTAAAATGTTTTATGTTATTCTTAATCAATTTGTATAAACCTCAGCTATCTTCCCGCATGTCTATCAGAACAGCTAATGCATTGCTTGTGTGGACATATAATTTATTTCTAAGTGCGGTGATCTTCTATCAGTCCACAAGTAATTATGAGAATTAAGATGCAAAGCGTGCTTATAGCTATTACAAACTAATCATTGTACACAATTATTAACACGTAAGATGAAATGAACCCAGCGACATTGTAATTCGGAACTATTGTAAGATGGATGACTTTATGAAATGACATATATTAACATTTATATTTCTTTCATTTAAGAGTTTTAGTTAAAGCAGATCTCTGCTTTAACCCAGGACATAAAAGTTACAATGGCAACCCAAGAGGTACGCTTATACTTATTTATGATGAACATAATAAATGTAGCATTTCACAAGAAAACCGTTTATTTCCCAAACTGGTGACTGCTAATCAGTGGAGAACTAAAAGTAAATAATTTGTATTTGAACCAAGCTGTTGGTAGTAATAGTTGTTCCTTTCCTCTATGAATTTCATATCCACAGAACCATGGGTACCAGCCTGCTGCTGGTTCGCCACCTGCATACTTCCCCCCCGAGTCAAGAGAGTATCTTTCATTTCCCCAACAACCTCCCAATTTCTTTCCCGTGAACGCACCCCAAACCATGCCTGCACCCATCCCTGTAGCCCAGTCATCAAGAACTGCCTGCCGGCGCAAAGGTAATCATCACATTGTATAAACAGAAGGAATCGCTGGCGCTTTTAGCAAAATCGTCTTACAAATTGTTACTCGTGTACAGAGCCAAATGTTTCTGTATGGCGGCACTGTGGTGCGTTGGCTTGCGTCGTCAATCGGCGTTCGTCTCTCTGCTCCAGCCCTACACGTGTCGAGCTTGTATGTCGTCGTGGGGTTTCCTTCGAGTCACGAAAACATGTTAAGGTTAATTGGAGTTGTCAAATTAATCGGGGTTGCCAAATTGCCCAAATGTCGCCGCCGTGTGATGAAAACCTGTTATTTTGACCATGTGGCGACCATGATTTTGCCCCCCACTAGGGGAAACTCAATTTTATAAAAACTTTGTGACTGCAATTAAAAAACTAAAAATGCCAAACGTCTTGCATTTTGTTTGGCTACTTATGCTTAAGGCTAGGGCGGGGTTAGGGATTAAGGTTGTCATTGTTCAGATTAAGGTTATGTCCACAGGATAATTGGACAGTCCCCACAAATATATGATTACAAATGTGTGTGTGTGTGCCCAGTAAAGAATGGGGAGTTTCTTGGGGAACATGTTGTTCTTAGCTGGACACCTAAAATGATAGAATTTATTTATCTGTTGCTTCTCTGTTGGTGTTTTACACGTAGTGACACGGAAGAGATGCTGCTTGTGTATTCTGGCTGTCGTCGCCATCCTCTTGGCTGCCGTGGCAGTCCTGCTGTGGTACTTCTGTAAGTACTTCCTACGAGCGATAGACCGATTCGCGTCCCGATATTCGGTTCTGTGTTGTAATTCCTTCAGATGTCTCTCCACTTGTTTATACTGAGGAGCTGGTACATTGTGCTGGTACAGCTGTCCACCAAGCAGTTTTGAGTAGCTGTATTTTAAATGTCTGTGCCCTCAGTGTCCAAAGCATGCGTTTTCCGTGTGGCCTGTGGTGATGGTTCCTGTATAAGCAGCTCCCAGTGGTGCGATGGCGTGGAGGACTGCCCGACCGGGCAGGATGAAGGCCAATGTGGTTTGTGTCATCATCATGCTCCCCTTTTCTGTTCTCGTTTGAGGCTAGGAAGTCTTGATCTGCCGCTTGTGCTGAAATGTTGCTCGTCTGCTTTTCAGCTCGGCTCTATGGTCCCGACTCTGTCCTGCAAGTCTACTCAAGCAGAAGTCACTCGTGGGATATGGTGTGTGCAGATGGATGGGACGATAGCTTTGGGAGAGATGCGTGTGAACAGATTGGATACGATAGGTGTGTTGTTGCGATGTACGGTAAGGTACTTGGGGGGGCGGGGCTGGTGTGTGTGAAGATATGATGCGTGAATGTGTCATGCGATGGGTTGGCGCCCAGTGGCGGATTAAGGAGTTCAGGGGCCATTGGGCTACACTTTCCATAGGCCTCTCTTCTGCCCGCCCTCCCCAAACCGGTACAACAACTAACTATAAAACTGTTAAATATTACTGACTATAAAATAATTTCTACAGTCAAAGAGATTTGACATTGTATTGAACGACAGTGATGACATCAGAAGAACATATGCAGCAACAAGAATCCATTTTATGTAGGAAGCAGATTACGCATACCAGGAAATACACAACAGTATTAAGAACACGCCAAAGAAAGGGATACCTTAAGAATTTCTCTCCCCATTCAGTTTTAACCAATCACCAACTTGCAAACAAATAAACAACCAATAAAGGATAACTTTTAAACAGTTCAAGAAATAGACGGCCAATAGGGCCCCCCGAATCATTCTGGGCTCCTGCTGGGTTGTTCTCTGCCTTGCACGCATAGCTCCTGAGGATAAGTTGAATGGATGGATGGATGAAAGTGTTTACTAAATACTGTGCTAGTCATAAATCTGGACACACCTATTGAAAATCATTTGTTTTTCAACACGGTAATGACTCTTAGAAGGCCCTGAGGTTATGTAGTGAACGAGGAGAGAGATGGAGTGCTGTGACAGGTGACCTGGCCCCCACAATCCCCCGACCTAAACCCTACGCAGCTGGTTTGGGGCGAGTTGGATCAAAGTGTAACAACAGGGTAGCCAACTTATGCTCAACTTGTGTAAACTGTATACTTCAGGAAGGGTGGAGAAGCATTCCAGGTGGCTGGACACTGGATGGAAGAGTGACGAGTCTGCAGTGCTGTCATCGAAGCAAAAAGGGGGTTATTCTGAAGACTCAAAAATTTCCAAAAGTTTTGAGATGTTTAACACTTCTCTTGGTTGTTGTAGTATCTGAAATGTATTACTTCATTGCCAGAAGGCCTTTTGCTATAAGGTGAATATCAGCTAAAACAGAGACAATGCTTTAAAAACAGGTGTGTCCAGATTTGTGACTGGAACTGTATATAAAGAAAACGGTCAGGATAATGTGATGCTTTTGTTTACACTATACTTCACAGTGGTTTGTATGTCAGCTCTGGGAACACCAGTCTGAGTGGCAGTCCCAGTAAAGCCTTCTTCAGGTTGCCAGTATCAAGTTTTGCTTCTGTGAAGAACCCTCTTCACAGGCTTCTTGTCAGCAAGTGAGTGACTCAAACACTGTTACACAAGCGTTTCACTTTGTACAACAGGACAAAAATAATAAAAAAGATAAAAGAAAAACACTGGAACTATTATGTTAAGCAATGGTATGAAGTGATAATTGTTTAGTTTACTGTGTTGCATAATCCCTCCCTCCTAGTTTGGAAGGTCTGGACAGTTTAAGGATTTAACAATTCAGTTTTCAGCGAGGTTATATTGTAAAATACCAAGCATCAATATAACTGAAATCACCTTATTACTGCTTATTACTATTGTTGTTGCAGTTATTACAAGTTACTTTGAAACTCATTTACAGTCAACCAGTGAGTAAGGAGATAGTCAAAACCATTATCAGTTAGTTTTGTCACCTGCATTCCTGAAGGATTACAGTAATTTGCAATGTTCATTATCTTGTTACATGATTAAATGTACCCATAGGTGTAAGCAGAGTTGATTTCTAATAAGTGGCATTTTCTGAATCTAGCATATCCTGCTCGAACAGCCTTGTGGTTACACTGCAGTGCATTAGTAAGTCCATATGCTCATATTATTTTATTAACCATGGTGGTTTTTCAGGGTTACTGGGAGCTTTGGCATAGCAAATCAAATTGATTAAATTAAATGTTTGTGAAAACTGAATATAATCGCTAATAATCAATCAGCTGTATAATCGGGAGTACTGCTGAAGCCGTGTTCCACAGAAACTCAGAGTATGCATAGATGGTGTTATCCCATTGCCGGGATTCTCTTGTAGAATGCGGAACGCGAGTGGATCGTCCGGGGAGCCGGATCGTTGGCGGAACTGTAGCCAGTAAGGGTGCATGGCCTTGGCAGGTCAGCCTCCAGATCAATGGGCAGCATGTGTGTGGCGGTTCCATCATCACCCCCTACTGGATTGTGACGGCAGCGCACTGCGTTGAAAAGCAAGTCCGGCGAATCCAAAATCCAGTCAATTCTTTGTCAGATTGCTGGTGTTTTCCCACTGTGGGACACACTGATATGTTGTCCTGTGTTGAAGGTATTCAAGGCCGAGTTTTTGGACTGTATACGCCGGCTACCTCACCCAGGATGAAATGGCCCTCGCTGACGGGATAGCGGTGTCTGTTGTCGTATCCAACAACTACGACAGTACGACTAAAAATAACGATATCGCTATGATGAAGCTGATGAGGCCGGTGACTTTGTCAGGTTGTGCCCTGTCCCTCTTTACCGTTTTCATATCGTTTTGTGTGATATTGTGGGGGTTTGTGGCTTTTCACCGTCATGCATCATGTTTATGTTGATAAAGCAACTGCAAAGATTTTTTTTCTTAAGTGGCCATACGGAGGAGGGATCAGCTATTTTCATTTAAACAAATTTTGTAATTCACGATTTGGGAATTTTTGATTGTCCATATTGTTACGAATTGGCCAGTTTTTTATTTGCTTCTAATGAACTCAGTCAATGACTTTCAAAGCCATGACTCATATGCTAATGAGTCGAGTGTTTCTGTGATTCTGCCCATCTATGCAAACTCTGATACTCATACAAAAGATTGTGAATTTTCTGTAGTTGTATTAAAATGAAGTCCCCCCCCCACCCACCCCTTCTGTCTTGCAGATGTGGTCAGGCCTGTGTGCTTGCCGAGTCCTGGTCTTAGCTTCAGTGCCCCCCAGACGTGCTGGATTACTGGGTGGGGGTCTCTCTATGAGGGCGGTAAGAAAGTGCTGGTTTACAGCACTGACTGAATACAGAAGGTGTCTTTTTAAGCATTTTACAGCATTGCTAGTAGTTTGGATTAGTTCAGAAACAGGAAACTCAATTTGTCAAAGTGAACTTTTGATTATTATTTTCTTTGTCTTTCTTTTCTTGAATATTTTGATGAAAGATTCCTGTTGTTAGCTTTCCGTTTCCTTCAGTGTTGACAGACAAATAGCAACACGGACGTCACACATTATGACATATATAATTTCGGTACTCTGCCTACGTATATTTGATTTTCAAATAAAGCTGAAATGCACAGAATTTGAAATACGACTGTTTGTTGCATAATGCTGGTGCAGTGATTAGCACTTTGTTTCCTGTCCCCAGTTCTGTGTCTGGCTGTAGTTTTTCCTGGTCTTCTGGCCTCTGTGGGACTGCTGTAGGTCAGTGTTCTCTCAATGACCCCCACACAATCCACATTTTTGGTCTCTCCCAGCTCCCAACACTCCCACACCAGGTATTCGATGTTCTTCATTGGTTGGGAGCTGGGTGGGAGCAAAAATGTGGACACTCCGGGGGTCCCCGAGGACTGGGGTGAGAAACACTGCACTAGGTACCCTGATCTCTTCCCCCAGCCCATAAACAAGTAGATGCACTTTGCCCGTAGCTTTCGATCCAGTTGACTGAACGCAAATGTACGCTGCATGTTCAGCTAAACCCATCCAGTTGTCCCTGCCTTGTGCTTTGAGCTTCCTGTTATATGATCCAGTTCTGAATAAGTAGTTGAGGAAGATGGATGAAGTCACGTTGTTTGTAATGCCTTTCATATTACTCTGTCCCTCTATTTCAGGGCAAGTCTCACAGAATCTAATGGAGGCTGAGATCTCGCTAATAGACAGGACAACCTGCAACCAACAGAGTATATACAACGGAGTGATCACAGATACTATGATCTGTGCTGGTTATCTGGATGGTGGAGTGGATACCTGTCAGGTAATGTGATACATAGATGGCGAGGCAGTTTGTGCTTGTTGTACGCTGATGCGAAGACGTTTTTTTTTTGGAATCATCTGTCTCAGCCACACGGAACCAGAGCGATTTAGCAGGTATTCCTTGTAGCTCCCCGATGGGAGACGCAACGTTAAAAATCAAGCCTGTGTTCTCAGGCATGAGTCTTTATGCAGCTAAAGACGATACATTTTGACTCATCCTGATTATGGCCTTATAATTAGCATCATATTGTGATTACAAGTCAGCACCTTCCAGCACACAGATGTCTATGCATCCCTACACAAATGTACAAAGCACATCCTACAAAATGCAACATGGACCCATCGCCAATGGAGGAATGGGCTTGGCTATGAAATACCTGGACAGTGTGAATCATATTGCATATTACTGTCATGGAGTGTATTTATTAATGAGATGACATATTGTGTGAACTATTCTCCTGCTGGCACTGTCATTGTTGACACTAGTCAGTGGGTTGTCCGTCAAGAAAAACTTGCCTGTTCTGCTGTTATAGCTCAACTACATGATTTTGTTCCCAGGTGCGATGAAAGCTGCATCTCGTATGCAAAATTACAAGTAGCAACAACGTAAAGTTGTCTTACAGATATATGGACATTTGTACCCTTTTTAGAGAGCAGATACATTGGTTGAAAGGTGTGTTAGATTAATGACGAAGCGGTAAATTCCAAAAAAAAAACTGGGATCCTGGAGTAATGAGACATGCTGCAGGGTTGCCAACTTTGGTCACCTGTCTGGAGTGAGGTTTACAATTCCAAACACGTCTGCATGTCTGCTAACAGCTTTATTAACCGCCCCGACGCCTTTGATGTAGCTAATTTTAGGTTTATAATGGGATAATATAGATTTGCCATAAGATTTCTTGTATGAGCGTGGGAGTCAGAAGGCATGAGTATCCCGCCAGATGTGTGAGATCTGGCAACCCAGAAATGTAGTTGGTTTGTTGACATATAAAATGCCTCCCAAATTCAACCTGCCTGCTTTCTTCTTCTTCACCTTCCGAAGGGTCCCCTGCTTGTGCTTTTTTTTTTCGCTTTCTTTGGTTTGTTTTGGTCATTTTTTTCTATCTCGAGTCTTAATTGCGGCCCTACGGTTGTGTGTCTCAGGGTGACAGCGGGGGTCCTCTGGTAGCACAGGGAAACTCTCTGTGGTGGCTGGTGGGCGACACCAGCTGGGGCGCTGGCTGTGCCATGGCAGAAAAGCCCGGAGTCTACGGAAATGTGACCTCCTTCCTCGGCTGGATATATGAGCAAATGAAGGTAAAACGGTTTTTCTTTCTCTTTGTGAAATCAATTTGCCACGCCTTTTCATCTCAAATATACGAACATATGCACAGATGAGCCAAAACAGCATGACCAGCCCTACACAACGCGAATAATGTTGACTATCTCATAAAAACAGTGCATGTCACGGTCTGGGGTATATTAGACGGTAAGCTAAGGTTCAACTTTTGTAAATAACGTACTAGATAAGGTACCAGATGGGATAGCCTTTATTCATATCCTGCATCAACAAATCTTAGCCGCCCAACTCCCGGTCGGTGTATAGTGGTTTTTCCCTCCTCAGACCACTTTCAGGAGGTGCTCACCACGGCCTCCTCAGACCACTCTCAGGAGGTGCTCACCACGGCCTCCTCAGACCACTCGCAGGAGGTGCTCACCACGGCCTCCTCAGACCACTCTCAGGAGGTACTCACCACAGCCTCCTCAGACCACTCTCAGGAGGTACTCACCACGGCCTCCTCAAACCACTCTCAGGAGGTGCTCACCACGAGCATCGCAGACCACTTTATCCTTGTCCATTTCTTCTGCGATCTACATGTTGACTATAAGTACTGAACGATAGCTTACCGCTTAATATATGTCAAACCTTGACACACACCGTATTTACTAGATAGTCAACATGATTCACCTCTGATGGAGCTGGTCATAATGTTTTGGCTTATCTGTATGTATATTATGATATTTAATAGCATGTACAATATAATTGCTGTATAAACGTACAGCCTTGAAAACATGTATGCTTTTTTCTTCCAGAAATATAAATGAAGAATCTGTTGCTTGCACTTTATAGCACTATACTATATACAGGAAAAATTATTTCAGTTGTATAATTTTTCAAATATTTGGCAGTGTCATTGAATTCATATTTACAATCGTCCTTTGGTACTAGATTGGTTGCAGGACTCCCCACAGCTACCAAAATCTGTGGATGTTCAAGTGCCTTATATGAAATATTGTAGTATTTGCATATAACCTACACACACCCTGCCTTATACTTTGTTTAAATCATCTCTAGATTACTTCTAGTGCCAAATGTAATGTAAATACTATGTAAATAGTTGTTATACTGTATTGTACAGTAGTGTAACAGTCTTCGAGCCACAGTTCAGTTCATACCTCTTTTTTTTTAGAGGGGGTACAAAAAAAAAGTTTTATTAATCACTAAACACTAAAATGCACATTAGATTAACTTCACATAAAATAAGTATGTAAACGGAAAATAAATAAAAAAAAATAAAATAACTTCTCTGAAGAGCAATCAGAAATAACCCAGATAACCAAAATCCCCCCACTGCTGACATGAATGTGTCCGGGGGTCTGCGTGTGCACGTGAAAGTAAGAATTTTAGATGATCCCTTCAGGGGCTCCGTACAATGTACCTTTGTATAATTTAAAATTTACACCCTGATCTTATGTTAACACAAATGAGTTTTCCTACAAAAGTTGTAAAAATATTGTATTGAAAGAAGATTAAAGTTTCATAACGACATAGTTCAGTGACCCTGGACTGGAAAAGTGGCTGGATGGATAATTTTGTAACAAAATGACAGAAATGTGTGATATTTTGAGTGGGGCTTTATTGACCCCAGGGGGGAAATCTTACAGTATGCATAGAACATCAAAGGACATACAAGCAAGTGCTAACAAACAAGCAAACATCTGAGGTTTTTTTCCCTCTATACTTCTGTTCTTGAGTATTGGAACTGGTCTTCAGGATGACGTAAAACAGGTCTGCGAGGACATAAGTATGGTCAGGTACGGTTTTCCCAGGCTTTCAGAGACTTGCAGTACTTTAATTTCCCACAAATATTGATAAACAGGAAATGTCTGCACTCTTCAGTACGTGGAGAATTGTGGTTAGGTCATGTCAGGTTTGCGTCTTCAGTCACCGGCGACTTAAACGCTTTCAGCGGAAGAGCAGGTGTTCCCCTTTCACAATTTTCACAACTTTCAACCAATGTAATGCCAGAAAATATTTGTCAGTGGAGAAAAAAAAATGTATGATTTTGGATTGGGCCTCCTTATGAAACACTAAACGAGGACTATTGCCGAGTTTTGAACAGGCATGGAAACCAGCTATGAAAAATCTGTCACCTAGGGAGTTGCTTCTGTTTTGAGTGACGCTACGTGTATGATTCATGTAATATATTTAAATATTAAAAATGTGTAATTAAAAGAAATGTGTTTCCCCCCCAGGTAGCTTATTGTTGTGAGCTACTTACCATTAATATCCAAACAATGAATTGTGTCCATGTTTTGGTATTTACGTATTATGCAGTACAATAAGTTAATTGTCTTGAAGCTTTCAGGGAGAAATTGTGCCTGTTAGTTATTCTTAGTGCTCAGGTGTCATAGAAGCTAAATCTGGTTTTTCTTATGGACATTTCCAAAGACTCACTGAGCACAACGCAGGTGATTAGTTCAATTATAGCTGTAACCCAGATTAAAAGGTATACCTCATCATATAACAATTTTATAAACGTTGTCGGGAGATTCTCGAACTTGTGGATGCTTTTATACAAATGCAAAATGTGAAAAATTGGAATAAAGAATATTTGTTTTCAGTAAGTTGAAATGAATGAATAAATGTCTCACAGGAAAAACAGCAGGGGCTACAGAGAGGTATTTAACTGTGAAAATGCATCGCTTTATTCTTTGAGTCATTTATCGGATTTACTGTTTCAGTTTACAGCCACTGTATTAGGTAAACCATGCAACCATAGCACAAAAGGAGATGGATTTGCAAACACTGTCCCTTGACTGCCTTAAAAATGGAATTGCACAATAGTACAAACGTTTATTAACCTTCATTTTCGTTACATCAAAGTACAAACACAACAGCAGAATGATACACAGCAATGGGGGAAAAAAATAAACTACAGAAAGGTATGAATGACAGGAAGGCAGCTAATCAATTTATGGTTACTTCAGTCAGGAAAATATGATTAAATCTTTAAAAAAAAGCTATGGAAAATCTCTGACGTTATAAACATTGACTGTATTACAAATGCACCTTTAAATATCAATCTGGCTATGGAAGCACTGAACAGTACAGTAAGGCAATTCAAAAGAAGGCTTTTCCTGTTTAGATTCAAGTTTTGCTAATTTCCTGCATTTGAAATTATGGTCTGCAAGCAGAATTACAAAAACCATGACAGCGAAAGCTCACGCATGGTCATCTTGTAGAAAACACGCATCACTGGCGGAGGTGATGCATGAGGATTTACAGTGACCTGATATCATACATTCAATCAAATAGCATAACTTAGTACATTCCATTAAAACGCTTTAGTGTCATTAACAGACGATTAGGAACTCAAACAATTCTGCAGTTACATGATCCGGTAGCCTAATAACTACTGGGAGTCCTCTGAGGAGCAAATAGAAAAGTGCAAATTCTGGCTTTGGATTTAAGCTGGGATGTAATTGGCTTTCTGCAAAGACAAGCCAGTTCGTACTCAATTCAAAAACTACAAGTACCAGCAAGTCTCAGAGCCAGCAGTCGTCCTGCTCACACCCTATTGCTTCAATATTTTTGCAATAAGCTTTCAATTCTGTAGGTGGCATAAATTAAGCAGGATGCATCTTCGATACCCAGACACACACACACACATTATACATTACATATTCATATTGGGTACATCCTAATACAAATTTCCAAAGACTCGTTCATTTATTCTATGGCTTTTGGTCATACAGACAATATCTTCTCTTTTAATGGAATCTTACACTGCCGGACATAGAAATCTATTTTAACACACTGTGAGCAGGCATTCACAACAGTCAGTAAGCATTTAGAGACACCGGCAAAAGACCTAACAAGCAACGTCCAGGCGCACACTCCAATTTAAGTAGCTGTAAAGATAAATGCTATGTCAAAGCACCATAACCCAGTTTTTAAGCTTCCAGAAACCATGATGAATAAAGCAAAAAAATAGGAAATCATCTCCAGATACTTGCATATTTATAAATGAGGATCTGTCTGAACATGGGCTATGGTCATCACTAGATGTCAATGCCATGGTTTCTATGGCTCTCAAGACAATGAAGACAAGGGCAGCGAGGCTTTGAACTCCAAGCTGGGTGTGATCTATCTTGGCTCACTGCTTGGCTTAACTTAAAGGAACTCAAAAAAAAAAAGCAATTTGTGATAAGTGGATTAAATTAGATCTGAACTCCCACATAGCAATTCCTACTTAAAAAGAAATGAAAGCTGCTAGCAGCCAAAAATGAAACAACGGCTAATAACGTAATAATTTTTCCATTCTTAATGTAATAAAAGTCGATAATGTAATAACATTTCTGAATCAAAAACATAGCATTACATTATCCACAAAAAGTTATAACATTATTAGCTGGTGTAGCAGTCAATAATGTCATAACTACCATTAATGTACTTTAAAATTGATATGTTATTAGCAGCTACTATGTCATTGACTGCTATAAACTAACATGGTAACAGCCAGCGATGAGTTAAACCAGGTGGTGCCCGAGCGTGATACTCCCACCCATGGTGGATTCTGAAGCCTCATTTCTCCCATCAAGTTTTTTGAAATGTCCAACCTAGAGTAATTAGCCTCTAATAACCAGGCCAGAATGCTCTACTAAAATATTCAGATTTTGCTTCAAATTCTTTACAGTTACATTCAACACACGGACCATGTATATATGGTACGCATGCATAGTCGCATGTATTAGCATAAATTTGCATAAGTTTGAGAACGTTCTATATATATAGGGACGGATATTTGGGAGGAGGAACCGAGGAGTGTAACAATGGTGGTTGCGGTTTAGTGCAAATGTCATCCGCGATCTGGGCTCCGTCACCCTCTGGACTTCACTTAATGCGGTTGCGAACGAGCGAGGACTCGTCGGTGATCTCGCCCCGGTGACTGCTGCCACGAAGACAGCGGCACGGCAGCGCCATCATCAGGAAAAGGACGAGTAAGACCAGGCTGCAGGTGGCCATCACAGAGTAGGAGATCACCCACAGCAGGTGCTCCTGCAGCAGGGAACCGCCCAGGCAGTCTGACGACACGTCCGACGCCGCGAATGGGCCCGTGATCTCTGACAGCAACAGACCGTTACTCTCTGGGGAAAGACAGCAGAAAATGGCGTAAGGTCAAACTTCCTGAAATGATATTTAATTGTTTTTCTTCCATTGCTTGGATATTAATAGCCCCCCCCATCATATGGTTAAAGATAAATGGATGAATTTCACTTTCAGGAACCCCCTCAGCCCAGTAACTCAACACAATGGAGTTAACCAAAGACTGCAAGAGTCTCAAGCCATTCCTTGTGTAGGGATATGGAGTAACATTACCCCAGCACTGTTCACATAATTTGTTCATATTTTAAACGTCGTGTGTTCCACTTGAAACACTGGCACTTTTCATACTTTGCGCAGGATTACCTAAACACCAAAGTTTCACGTTATTTTTGTTGACCAAAACCAAAAGCTACACCTAAACCCTCTCAGCACTGATACAAAGGGTTCAGACTCTTATGCGGACACAAGGGTTAAGCTGGACTGCTTCCCTGCAGGCCAGTCTTACCTGCACACGTGCTCACTGCAAAGCCCACCCTCTTCTGGGCTCTGTCGAAGATGACATAGAAGCCCTCCATGATGGTGGCTCCGATCACCAGGCCATTAGCGGACGGGGAAATGCCAAAGCGATAGCATTCCAGGATGTCGTAGAGGTCCCTGATGGGCTGGATATATAACTGCAGCCAAACACGAAAAAAATCCGCATTCTACTTTCGCTCATACGATGCTGATAAAACTAAGACGTGATCACCCTCTAGTGGCTGAGCTGGCAAACATCACTCATCGCTACCTGGATAAATAGCCTGCTAAGTTATAGTAGGATAGGTAGCATGTTCTCTATCAGGATGGCAATCACCTGAGGCAAGATTGTGATGCGGAAGGACTGGCTGGTGTTGGTATCCCTCAAGTAGATCGAGAGATTGGGGAAGAAACGCCAAGGAGTCTCTCCCTTCGGCCAACAGGCCAACTTTGTCTCGGTCCAGAAGCCTGCTGGGAAGTCCTGAATCTGTACAAAACAAAACCTTAAACAGTTTTCGGCAAGCAACGGGGGAGACAAAAACCCACATTTTCAAATAAATACATAGATGCATAATGCTGATGACTGTCTTTGCTACTGCTTTGGTGAGTCCTATTATAAAAAGGCCTTGCTCTTATCTTCACAAAAGAAAGCTCCTGGACCAGAGCTTCTACAACAGACAAGGCTGAGAGCAGCCCAAAGAAAAACAGAGAAATGCTTTTATACCAAGGATGACTGAACAATGGCGTCGATGACCGCGGCAAACACATTCTTCGGCAGACGCAACAGAGTGGTTCCGCTGTCAACAATAGCTTTATCCGAGTTGTACTGAAGGTGAAATAAAAAAAGGGGGAAGGAATTAAATAAATAATACATTGGTGTTTCTAGGCCTGTAGACACCCCAGTCAAGGTCTCAAACAAGAAAGAGAGAGAGACTTGAATGGAAATTCCTTCATCAGAAGCTTAAAAACCCTCGTAAGCGTTTGCTTTTCATTGCTGAGAACCACAAAATTGGCTCATCCTCTAAATGCATTCGGTGGGGGAGGTTTTTGGTTTCCACAAAGACACAAGGACTGGAATATAGAGACTCATTTGCTAAAACACCGATTAAACATCCCAGCACTAAAACAATCTCCATGACTTTTCCCGCACAGGTTCAGACATACTTCAGATTTCATGTGACCCTCAAAATGTGAATTCTTACAAGTGGGGAGCGGGGGGGGGGGGGGGTCTTCTTTTTAACAAACAAATTCTTACCTCCTTACAGTCGAGGTTTAAATTCTGGTCTCCGACCTCTAATTTCAATATTTCCACTTGGTAGTACCATTCTTCTTTTATAGGGGTGTACCAAATTGAGCCCTTGTAAAGAGTTGGTTCGATCCCACCCATGATCTGAAAAGGATGTAATTTTAGTTACAAGTTTCCAATGAAATACTCTCTCATGAACATCAGACAACTTGCTCACCTGTTTTTGTACTGGTTACATTGCTGGTAATCAAAGTGACAGACCATCCCTACTTAATCTTAAGTAATCAGTTACTAAACAGACAGGTCACCGTGGGAAGATAAAGCTTAATACACACAGCATTAAAATGGATCAACGTTGTTTGTACTGCAGTGATAAAATGGGCTGGGAATACTTCTGGTAGACGTCCAATACAACGTGGACAGGAGATTTCTGGAAATAGTTCTCCAATTCCATGTTGGTTAGCTGACTTTTCATGCCGTTCAAGAAGCTGAGGCTATATTCATGGTGAAACCCAAGCTACATAAAAATGTTGATGATGATTAAAAGTTAAAACTTGAGGGGGTAAAAACTTATAATACGGTTAGAAAATTCTAAATAAGGTGATTCACATTCTCCAATTCCTTGTAAGTCTTCTAGATCCACTATTGCAGGGGTCCCCAACCACCCCCAGCCTCAGGAATAAACCCACTCCAACAAGAACAAGAACAGAACATGGGGCTATTTACACACCGCCCACGAGCATGCTGGGAAATGCTGATCCCCGCCGGCGCTACAATATATTGCGCACTTCATTATCTTTTGTTACACGTCTCTGCACCCTCCCCCAACCCGGTCCGCGGAAAAAAAAGTTACGGAATGAAACCGCTCCACGGTCGCGAAAAGGTTGGGGACCACTGCACTAGAGCACTCGATTATGGGAGAAAAAAAAAAATCATAATCGTGATTATTCTGGTGAATACACAGATCGTGATTAACACAATTACTCTTTGTTTGACTTATATCATGCATTTATTGAAATTCAAAAAAGTGTCTAAATGGATTTCCTAGAATTGAGAAACAAATGAAAAGGGGCTGATAAGGGCTCCGCTGGATTTATAACAAGGGAACATCACTTTGAAACAAAATGTACCAATAATGGATTCATCTTGATTATTTTGTTTTGATAATCGTTGGAAGTTAAAATTGCAATTGAAATTAAAATTTGATCAATTGCCCAGCCCTAGGATCTACCTTTATCAAGGTCTAAACTCACTGCCAGGACTTACAAGGCTTCCTGCAGCTCGGTCGACAGTGGATCCAGCTGCAATTCCAGCCCCGCACATCTGGAGCGAGAAGACATCTGGTATCCCCGTCTGTCGCACCAGCGAGTCAAAAAAAGGCTCCACTGAACTGTCCGGCTGGAACAATGAAAAAGAGGGACGTCTCATTCAAACATCATGGCCGTCCCATCTAAACACACCTGTGGGACCTTTTTTATATCCTGCCCAGATTAAGAAGCTTTTCCCCAAATTTCCGAAGTGGAAACCATTCACATGGAAATAATCAGAGGTCATTCATACATGATAAAAAGATTTTAGGCTAGACACCAAAGAACGTGTTAGCGTTCTATTGACTGAATAAAAGGTGAGTGCAAGGTGGCCAGGTGTGGTAAAATATTGAAGAACACCAGGAAAAACAAACTCCTTGTGAGTTTCCTTCTCACCCAACAATGCAAACGACACTGTTTGCAAAGAGGCAGAAGAAAAACAGCGACAAGACCCGTATTAAAGCAAATGGGCTGGCCAGCTGTCTTTAAGCACATTTTACCAAGAGCAAAGCTGTTTGAGATCCCGCCTAAGATTGCGTGCATTTTACACAAGACATTTACCTATGATAATGTTTCAACAGCTCGTTAGACATTAACGCTTTAAACAACCAGGCAAACCGGGAAAAAAAAATTAAATAAAAATCAAACACTGATGTGTCATCAGCCGGTTCCCATTACCTGAGCCAGTATGGGGTATGCCAATCCCAGAATGCCTTGCCAGTTAACGCCCTGGAGGAAGAAGCCATTGGAGGAGAGAATGGTTGCAATGTTGACCGTAATGGTGCCGTTTGGACCTTTGGGGATGGAAACCTGCTCACTTCCAAGCTCCCCTTCCCAGTCTCCTTGGGTGTATTTCACTGCCACCGCTTTCCCAAGGGACTGGTAGGTAGTGGAGCTGAAGAAAAAAAGAGTCACAGAACTTCACCTGAAAATCTTTCAAGCTGGCGGATGGAGAAACCGCATCATGTTGCGGAACGATCAACACGAACGCTTGGCGCCATATGCACACCAGTGAGATCTAAAAGGGGGCATGGAGTGGCAGGGATTGGAATCCACGCAAGCGGCAGCGTCTGGGGCACAGCACCGAAGGAAGCGGGCGAAAGGGTATCAAGATGGAACATCAAGACAAATGCCAAGTCGTTTTATTTATTTTTTTTAGTTGCAGTACTTATTCAGCTCTCCTATCCTCTTCTGTGACAGCAAACCTAGTTTGTGGTTAAATAATCTGCCTTCAGAAGCAGACTATTTTTAAGCTGTGCAATGCGGGTGGTAGGACGGCATTTTGGGTTTGGCACTGAAGCTGCTCACCGCATGCTGATGAAGTAGCGTGTGATGTCAGAATCGGGGGCGGCGGCCACAGCGAAGTTGCTGCTCCCCGTGTCCACGAGGATATTCAGCTGTAAAAGCAAACAAAGGGCACTTTGTCACTCCAGTCGGCCACTGGGGCTGGCAGGCAGAGCGAACCAATTTTAGCCCCACTTGATGGTTCAATAGACGTCAGATAAACCAAATGTTATTTTCTTGTAAACACGGAAAACATGTCGAAGTACGGAGAACTAAACGAAACCAAAGGTACGCTTCTTCACCCCAAAACATCTTTATGACAAACAAACAATTTGTCAAACATCAGTTTTGGAGATATCTGGCTCATTTGAATTAAATGTCGGAGTTATGTTCTCTCTCAAAGGTTTCTGGGAGTTCCTCCTTGCCACTGCCGCCTACGGCTTTACTCACTGGGGGCTTTGGGTGGGGATGCTGTAAAGCGCTTTGAGACGATGTAATATTGTGATAATGCGCTATACAAAAATTAATTTGTTGCTGTTTGTTTCTATCTAAAAAGTTAGAAAAAGCTAGAACAGCCTATTTCCATCCATCCATCCATCCAGTAATGTTGTATCCTGATCAGAGTTGTGGACAGTCTATAATTCTAAAGGAATTAAATTTTGCAATGTCACACCGTGATTATATCACATAAGGCCAAAATTTCAGCATAGTTTTCTTTGATTTTTTTTTATCATTTCAACATTTCCATGTCAACCTAAGTGTCATTATATGAACTTGTTAGCATATTTAGAGTAAGCGTGACACTGGAAGAAACTATTACTACTAACCAGAAATCAACACGGCCCACAATCCTGGCTTATTTCATCAAGCAAACCAAAGGTAGAGAAAGCAGTAAATCTAGGAGTGTCTAGTATCTGCGGGACTATTAAGACAGTGCTTATTAGCTTTGAGTATTTACAGACCAGAAGGAACATCTGTTGACGTCAAAAGCATCCGGAAACTTCCAAAGCATGTGGCACCGCAGTCTCCACTTGGGTCAACACACTGGCACACGTCCCGCCACGGACTCACGGCACTGCTGCATAAATGCAGGTGCTTATGGGCCACGCTGGCAGTGGCATCCAACCACATCACATGGGGAGGTGGGAAATTTGAGAAACAGCCGCCGCTGCTCTGCAGGAGCCTGGACTGAGCTGAAAGGCATCCCCCCTCCCCCCCAAACTCTGGAAAAGCCGCAGCTTCGTCGCTTCCCCTGCGCTACGCTGGCGCGGCCCCCTAATCGCCCCTCGTTGAGTCTGCGTTGCTAATTGGCAGCCACTCAGTCATAAAGAATGCATCTGCTACCTGTTTGTACCAATTAGCAGATGTGAACCGCTCCAATGACACCTCAGCCTCCTCTATGGGTTAACAGATGTGGCAATTAGCGATTCATTTGAATACCGGCTCCTTTTAGCACGAGGGCCCTTAATTACATCATAGCTGGGGCCACATCCCCCCCCCCCCCTTGCCGTCTCAGCGCTGTCGGGGAGCACGGGATGGGGGATGGGTTAGCGCTAGGCTGAGGAAGCCAGTCCCTTTGGCTGAGAACGCGCAGAGGATCCGGGGGAGGGTAGGAAAACAGGTGCTTCAGTAAGCCTAGACGAGGCCAGGCAGCAGTTTTGGGGGAAGCAGATATACATGAAAAGCAAGCTGTCATTCGGCTCAGACGAATCACCCATCGCCTGTCACCCACTAACAGCGCGAGTAAATACTACAGCAACTCCTTCCCAGCATTAAATACACAGGCACGATGTACAAGCTCACACTCTTCCAGCTCGATGTTCTGTCAATCAGCAACATTCAGCGGATTGATTCGTTCACTTATACACGAGGATTATTTTCATTTAAATAGCGAAAATGAATAGTCCATGTGTAGCGCTGTGGTCTCACACCTGCAGGACTGCAGATTTCATTCCTGTCTGGCCTGTGTGACGCTTGTGTGCTGGTTACGATTTCGCTCCTGCCAGGTGACCTGTGGTTTCTAGGACAGGCTCCAGATTTGTCACTGGACAAGCAGATAGACAAAATAAATGGGAAAACTATGGACACAAACACACCCAGACATGCGCACACACACACACACACACACACACACACACACACACACACGTCAACATTGACCGCCAACCTGTCCGGACTTGTATGTGGCAAAAAAGGTTACGTTTCTTTAAATACCACTACTAAGCAAAATGGGCTCCAGTTAAAAATATTCATAATAGTCAAACTTCTTGATCTTAGTCACAAACGTATTTAGCGTTTATCAATTTGTTTCTTTATTTGTCTACATGCTTGTTTCATCATTGCATATCTTTTACATTTTTTTATATGTTCTGAAAAATACCAATTTTTTGCTTTATTCTAATTACTTTATTCTAATTAAGATTTGCTTAAATCATGACCCCACCCCCACCAAAAGGAACCCCTCGTACTTCTCTGTACTTGCCGAATAAATGATTCAGATATATACAGAATATAGGATAAGAAGCTTAAAACTAATTATGGGTCATTTGCGCCGATCTTTGTCAGCTGACTGGATTAAGTCATCCTGGGGAGGCATGCCGGGTGTCATGTGAGCTCATGTGAACCCCAGTGAATCGTGTCTCCCGGGGGGATTCAAGGGACCCCAGTCTGTCTACATCACGCGCTCAACACCTCGACCTTCCAGTATATCGTGGCATCTAAATGTCCGATCTGAACAACAGGACGAGCTTTGGAAATGGAGATGGGTTTTTATTTAGTCCTTATAGGGGTGTCGATAGAGGTTTTGGGCCCTGTGAAAGCATATCATACTGGGGCTCCTAACCCAGACCAATCATATGATGTTACAAATTTTTTAGGGCCCCCGAGTGACAGGGGCCCTTGGAATCAAGGACCGTTACGGCACCCTCGAGTTCTTATACATGTAGTCTTGCACATATTTCCTGTAAAGATATAAGATTCATGCTCTGCATTATACAATAACTACGGATTCATTCCCTGGATAGGAATATGGATTAACTGTTTTCTATAGAAATGAGACAAGTTAGAAATTATAGTTGTCATTTTCGGTTTCAAATTATTTCCTCAGAAAAATATATATGTTTTAAGGACCTAAAAGATGAGGCCAAATATCAGCAATTAAATAAACAGTAGTAATTAAATAAAAACATAACCAACGCCATCTGTCTCACATACTCCGGTTACTGCACTGGTTTATTCACGCCAAGTAGTTAAATATAGCTAAATGCAACTGTTAACTTACCGATTGGGGTGGAGTTCCTATTAACATCTCCATGTAATACCCTCGGCCAGAGTCTCCTTGTAAATTATTCACCATGTCTAGGAAATGAACCGCCCCGGCTGCACTGGACGCAAGAGAAAGTCCGTTTTCGGTGAGGTTTGTTGTTACCAAAAGGAGTAAATCCACCTCCGGCGCCCAGTTAAACTGTCCGGCAAAAATTTTAATAGGGACAGCGAAGGAGGACTGGGACAGCCCGGTGTGAATAACGTATAAAAAACACCCAAGGAAAAACGAATTGCATAGTTTTGCCATGGCAGGTATTTGCGATGCGAACGCTGCGTGCCAGACAAATAAAAAAGAAAAAAGTCTTCAAATTTAGGTTTGAAGAATCAGTAATCCTACAAATTCCCACCTAACCATCATTAGATTCAAGAAAAGCATTAATCCATCATCACAACAGAAAATCTGCCCATAAGACTAAACACTATAAAGTGTGAAGTCCAGCTGCTGCTACGGGCTCCAGGGACATGCGTCCGAAACAGCGGCCGCACAAAACTTTCCTTAATGATTTATTTTGCATTGAGGACTTCCTGAAAAGTTTGAAACGGATATGACGCCGATCCCAACTTTTTTTACCCAAGAAAGGAGTGGGAGTGTCTGCTAACTTTCGGGACTTACGGGCTCCCAGCTGACTGCCGGTCCAGGCTTAACGCGCAGAGATGTAACGGCATTAAGTGGCATTTTATAATAGAGCTTCATTTTAAACCTTTATATATGAATCACCGCAAACGAGTCACTCTCCTTTTAAGATAATCCCCAACATAATGCTGTTTAAATATCAGTCACTGAGATCCTGATAGTTTTTCAGATGAGCTCCTTCCAAAAATGATCCATTTGTCGACTTTTACCATTGTTGCGTTTTCAAACCGTATATCCAGATGTTCAGAATCCAGCTGCCACTCCTGCTTCTCAGCTCAGAAACCTTGTTCTCTTAGACAAAATAGATTTCCTATAGCGGCATGTAAAGGAAAAGCAGTGAACTTGATGGTTATAGGGCTTCTTGTCACGTGTTCCTTATACAGTATAACCAAGCCTTGTATGTTCAATATGCCCCCCTTTCTCACCCTCTGGTAGCAAATTCCCTTCCACAGCGGCCAATAAACGGGACTGGCCCTAGGTCTCAGCCACATGACTCTCAGATTAGGTCAGATAGCGCTGCTGTCGTGTTGGGGGTGGGGGGCGCAAGCAAAACCGAGTAATAAAATCAGGTCCACGCGACGCTACTTTGCAGCCTCTGGAAACCAATGAATGAGAATTTCAGGTGTCTGCAGTGCGAAAGAATACGATCTGCTCTTGTTTTAAGAGGCAGACAGACTATTTAGAATATAATTCCCAAGGTTCTTGTGTCTCTTAGAATGCTGACTCTAAGGGCAATCCCGTATTTTCTCTCTCAGGAACAGTTTACACTTTTCATAACAGTGGTCCTTGTAAATCCACACCTCTTACAGTGTGATGTTTGGACAACGGCCAGAAAAATCATTTTAATAGCATGATTAATGCCTATCATTAGTACTCCGGGTCCCTACAGAATGCAGTATGAGATTTCATTAGGCTTAATAGTTACATAGAAAATTATAAGGCAAAAGTATCATGAATTTCAATTTTTGCTTAATTCTTCAACATGGTATATATCGGAGAAAACTGAATACTAGTTTAAATAGTACAGGGTAGCAGAATGTTCCTCTGTTGTGAGTGCTGTAATAAATTATGAAGGGTATTGACGTCTGTGAATCTGTTACTGAGGCATATTTTACGTTTTGTTGTTGCAGTGTCATAGAAAACCAGTAGAGGGCATCGTAGTCTTTTCCTCATGCAGAAACGTGCCATGACACACCAGAGAGCGAATTAGCCAGATTAGCAGAGCAAACTCCTCACAGTTTGCTGGGCAAATCTGCTTTCCGAGAACAGGGCTCCGTAATCTTTACAGAGCTCTGCTCAATATGGCGACAGGCAGGACGATGGCGGAGCGTAGAACAAGGAGACCCTCAATTCAGTGTGTGGCAGGCGGCCAAGCTAAACCTTTCTGAGCCCCCCCTCCATGACCCCAAGAGTTATGCGCATTTTATCCTTGTTTTTTTTGTCTTGCAAATGTGGTTCTTTTAATATATTTCAATAACTTTAGAGGACAATGATTTCAAAGAATTGCACAATGATACCAGAGAAAAATAAATTCTTATAATCTAATTGATAATCTAGAATTAAGATTTTAGTATTTGTTTGGAAATATTACTCTGTTCTTTTTTTGCACTGAATAAAGGGCTCAATCTTTAGAAATGTAGGTGCTTGTAAGGTTGTTATTTTTTGAAACGCTGGTACAAATTTTGAATTAAAGATTCAGTATGTCAAATGACAAGTGTTTATAAAAGGTTTTTTAGTATTAATCGATTCTTAGTTTGAAACCAAGGGAAATGCACTTAATTTTACTTGCTATTTGTGTAATTTCCGTATGTTCCTTAAAAAATGCCTTCTAGATATTTTAGCTGACAACAAACTTAACACCATACTTCGGACAAAGTGCTGGTTTACTTGCTCAGTCACTTCAGGGTAATCCTCTTGTAGGTTAAGCATTCAACCCAGACCCGAAGCTCTCGGATCTGTCTCCTGCCACGTGACAAAAGACGGGGCCAATCTTCCACATAGAGGGATGCCAGGTTGGTTTAATCATGCTTCCTTGCTGTGATGCGAGGAGAAGGTCCATCTAACAGCGTCCTGTGAAGAGCTTGTGGCACCCCCCAACTTGCTGGCCTTGAGGCGGCCCACCTGTCATGGACCAACTCTCCGCACAGCGCTGTAATCACCAGCCCTTGTACTGGTAGAATTACGGGGACATCTCTAAGTACATAATGCTTGTCTTAGACACTGTACATCTGTTGACATTTCCACATGATATTGGATACTGTGTAATTAGCCAATAAACAGCCGAGCTAGGAGGGACAGGCGATCTGGGATTAAGGGATGTACCGTAATAACCTGACCACATGTTTCTGCTGCAAATCTCATTCTCTGTCCTTGTGTAGCCCAAGAACTTTTTTTAGGAGCCGGTATTGTTAGCCTGTGCAGAAATGCAGACCTCAGGCAGAGACGCTGGATTCCCCTAGTGGCAGACAGCAGTACATCAAGAGTCAGCACAGGTGCTCATTCATCCAAAAGCCCTGTTTCCATTCTTCCGTCTCACAGTCCCCTCTCTGTGTTGTCCGCCTTCATTTCTTAATTTGCCTCATTCATCTGAATGTTTATGGATTCGCTCTAGGGGGGCCAGTTGTCTCGCTCTGAGAGATGTTGGATTGGACAGTGCAAAGAATTTACCTTACCTGTGTTTGGTATGTAACCTTGAAGACAACTGGTTAACTTTTCCAAGATCTTTATAAAGAGTAACACTTACGGACATTTTCTGTCTCTTGCTGTCCAGATATTCTGCACTCTAACCTTTTATACTGTCATATATGTTAGTTGTTCTTATATATATTTTTTCCATTTTAAACGTGTAGTATTCTTATATTACATTTTGCATTTCACAGATGCTATGGTCCGAAGTTACATGCAAGTGAGGTAAATGGCACATTACAAACGTACGTCTGTTGAGGAGTTCCGTAGGCCTAAGTGTGGCTAATCTGAGCTTCCAGCAAATCACCAGTTACTCATGTAAGTAGCAGGGTAAGTGTTATGCAACATCGTCCAAATAAAGCAAGATCCTAATAAAACAGTTATTTAAATTAACAGGGAGTGTAACAGGGAACACAAAATGCAGTAGGCTAGTTTTTTCATTCAATATATTTCGATATATATTATGAATATGCGGAGACCTGATACTGTCCATTTGCTCACATTCGCAGCGCCTTAAATGAAAATAGGGTTTTTCCTAAAATAAATGTGTTCTTCCACAGTTAATGGTAACAAAGAAGAATAAGCATCAGAAGAATGGATATTCATCCTGTCCAGTCCAGGCCTGGAGTATAGCAAGTATAGTAAAGACATGCATTCAATTTGAAAGATGTTGTTTTTATATGGGAAACTGGTAATATACCAATTAAGGATTTGTATTTCCATCAAAAGGCCGTAGGATCACGACCCAAGAAAACTGGAGAATCTTGCGGCAAGGTGCTTAACCCAAATAGTTCCAGTAAAAATATCCGGATGTATAAATGGATCGGAACTTGCTCAGGATATTGCTCAGGAGTAAACATATAAATATTTTAGAAAACTTGCCTTTCAATAGCTCACAGATCCGGAATGTGTAGGGTAAGGTGTTTAAATTCCGTCCCTGCTCTGTATGGGCGGAGTTTGCCTGTTATTCCCATGTTTGTGCAGATTTCCACAAGGTTCTGCGTAAATTGAACTGTCAAACTTGCCCATTGTGTGTGTGAGTGTGTGCCCTGTGACACACTTGCATGCCATCCAGCATGTTTTTCTGCCTTGTACCGTTTAATAGTCCGGAATATGGATGGATGGATGGATGGATGGATTACTCACCGGTGCCAAGTCTGCTAATACCAGTGCCAGGCTCTGTTTAATGATGACAAGACTCGCGCATTATATCTGTGCCACAACCCGTGCCGTGAGAAGCCCATTCTCTGCATCCTCGCGTCTGCTCCTCCTTTGCGCAGAATGCCTGAGCGGAGCACGCCTGATCACCAGGACGAAAATCTTGAAATAAAATCATCCTGGAACGATTTCTCGATTTTTTATTTTTTTTTGCTGCTTCGTCTTGCTTAAAAGGTGTTGAAAGTGATTGGTTTGGTTCAACAGCTCTCAATCTAGCCTCTCACCAATCGACGGTTCATCACTGCCACAATAAAAGTACTAGCTGACGCGTCTTGGCCTGCTGATGAGGTAAAACAACAGTCCTTGTGTTGCTGCACCTTCATGCAGCCTCTGTTGACCATAAAACACTACTAGAGTAAGGAGAAAACGGGACCGGACTATAAGGTTCAGGATTTACTTAGAGGGCAGTTGTTTATCACTGTTGGTAATTATAAATCTGAGTGAACTCCAGCGACCCCAGCGATGTATTCTTGGACTTCGCTTATTTAATCCATCAAATTCTGAAACTTGCATAAAATTCTGAGATAAAGAAAGTTTCCCATAATACTATGCATGAAAATGGCACCCAGATTATTATTTATTCAGCCCGCGCATCTATGACCACAGTAACTCACCATGTTAATGTCTGGTGAAAATGAACAGCTGAATGCAACTACAATTTCTTCAATAAAATAAAGATAAAGCCATTCGTCTTGTAGACGGGACGCTTACATTTAGTGCATACTTTGACTATAAGACTATAACTATGAATTTTTTTAAGCAATATTCTTAGTAAAAATCTCAGTTTCAATAGCCATATTAAAGAAATAACGAAATCACCATTTTACCATGTGAATGATATAGCTAAATTCAGAGGCTCCGTGTCCAGGAGAGGCTTGGAGACGCGTGTTCATGCCATTCTTTACAGTATGATGCGTCATTGTGATGCTCATCCGACCGGCCTTCCAAAAACGCCATTAGACAGCTGACACTCTGTCTGAATTCTGCTGCTAGACTTTTAATAAATACCAAGAAAAAATTAAATCGTTATTCTTTGTAAAATGACAGCACTGGCTCCCCTTAACTTTTAGCATAGATTTTAAAGAAGTTTTATTGGTTCATAAAGCTCTAGATGGTTTAGGCCCAAAACGTATGGCTGATATGCATACAGCATGCTGCCCTGCTAGGTCTGTTAGATCCTTAGGAGCTGCTCCGCTTACGAGGCCTAATGTAGTAACTAAAAATGGAGAAACATCTTTTAGCCGTGATGTAACCCACTGCTCCATGTAGTTCCCTATGGACCCCAGGTGAGTCTCAACCTAAGGCACTTTTATATCTAAGTTAAAAACTCGCCTATTTCCCACTGCTTTTATTTAATTGTATTCCATTCTTTTTCCATTCTTTATATTTTTACAGGAGTGGGAAATTTATTATGTTAACGTAATGCGTTAATTTTGAAGCCATAATGTTTTATCGTGATGCTTTTGCGTGCTAAAGGAGTTATGGGTAAATACGAGTCGGCAAACTGGAAGTTGCACATCAATGGCCCCTCAACTCCTACTTTTGAATGGGAAATTTGGAAATAATTTTGATTTAGTAAGATCCCAAGTTGGGATGACCTTTAACCTTTCAACATGGCGGAGCATAGGACACTTTCAGTTGTGGATGGTGTGTACCCGTTCATTTTTACCAATGCTACTATCATTAGCTGTTGCCTATGTACATCTGATATCTGTGTACACTTTACTTGACATGGAACAATGCTGCCTATCACTCAATCTATAGCAAATGGGCTTCTAGCGAGATGCATGTAACCTAATGCTGGGGTGACCATATGTCCTCTTTTTCCTGAACATGTCGTCTTTTAGGCACAAAATAAGATTTTCCCATTTGCATCTTGCTCTGACAACAAAGCATTTGAATATGACATACTTGTTATTTCGACTTCAGGAGTGGGACTAGTGCGAGAAGCCATTGCTAAGTCTTTGATTTCGTTAAGGCTGAGGCTCAGGCTTAATCAGAAAAGGATGGAACAAGCCCAGTTTGAGGGGAGCGCCGGTGAGCTCCCCGCTCGTGGAATGGCACCAAGGCGCTTCGAGGATGAATCCGGAATGGGCTTCCTCGCTGCAGCTGTCCCCACTCGACAGGCTAGAATCGGCGGTGCAGCTGCTGAGATGAGAGGGAGCCTTCATCGACCGAGCACCTGGGCGAGCTGTGAAAGACCCACTCTGGTGTGACCTCCATGGAGGGAGGGGTGGAGTGCTGGGAGGGGGGGGGGGCGGGAGGATGATCTGGACAAACATTGATGGTAGCCTGCAGTTCCACCGCGAGAGTGGCCCAGCTGCGTCTTTGTGAAAGGCGCCCAGCCCATGAATAACCGGATACTCGGACTTCCGAGCCAGGAATCGCGAAGGAACAGGGGGCTTCTTCATGAAAATGCTCCTTCCTCTTGCATGTGTGGCTTTGATTTTCTTCCACACTTGCTGCATTTTTCTGCGGCATGTGGGGGCATTTTTAATGAGGCCCGTAGCTTGATTTTTTTGGGGGGGGCCTGGCAACCCTACCGATAGGCCCCTCTGGGGTCGGTTTCGCCAACCGGGGAGGCTAAAGCAAATTTCAATGGGGGTTCGATGTCATAATTTTACTACCTGACTACCTGTCTATGTGCCTGATTTGTAACAAGAAATGTACTTTTACTACAGGCTTACATGCCTGAGTCAAATATAGGTGATTTTCTTTCCTCGGCTCTGTGAGATGTCTTGTATTTTTTTCCCAGAGTGCAGATGACTCCAAGCTCCGTAGGATAAGCCACCCAGACAGGCCCGAGCATTCCCAGCAGAGGTCGAGTCCGTGTACCTGCCCCACTCCCCCCCCGCCCGTGACAGCCCGCGCCCTGTCTCCTGACTATAACCCACCTTCACCATCTGCACCCGCTCAACTCAGCGGCGCCTCCTAGCAGATGTGTCTGTCGGACGGTGGACAGGCGCGGAATTGCATGGGGGGAGGGGGGATAGAGGTGCGGTGATGTGTCCACGTCCTGAAGACCCTAGGGAAGGACGCCGTCGGGGGTGGATTGTTTTGGGGGGGGGGGGGGTCTTGGGAGAGTGAATTGTCCAGGCAGAGCTCACTATGCAGCGCAGAAAGATTAAAGCTCACCTTTTTCCCCCGGGATGCAATGCTTCACCTTTGCATGATCAAGGCCTGCTTCCTTTTTATCCTGTTATCCTGTCCAGCTGTTGTTCGATTGTTTCTGTTTGCGCTAAGAAGCAAACGAAAGGTGACTTTGTTTGGCAACTGGGTAGGATGGAAACCCTTTACCCTGCTGCCTGTACTGATAGGGCATTTGAAAAATAAACTACATACACTTGGCCACATCCAGGCCGTCCCAACCCCACTGAAACGAATGCTGGCGAGGCCAGTCGAGCGATGGCGCAGATACGGCATGAATATTGATGCCTGACTTTTTTTTTCCCACCTGCAGACATATCAAAAGCCTTCTCCCAAGTTTCGCAGCTGATTGGTCAATTTCGGCGACATGATTCACGAGTCCTTCTTCCTGGCCAAGTCCACATCCAGCGGTACGTGTCGTGCGGCTGCATGCGTATTCAAGATAGTCCCTCGTTATAAAATAGAGCCGCTTCTGGTCAGAAGCAAACACCTGCTTTGAAAGGGCTGTCATAAGAGACAGTGTGTGTTGCTCTTGGCTGTGAGCAGGCGATTGTGTTCAGAGTGAGGGAGATAAAGTATGGGGAGTTGGGGAGGGGGGGGTGGATTGGGACTTCATACATTTTTATGACCACACAGATAAGGTCAGTTGTGTGCTGCCGTTACTAGGCAACACTGCAACCCTTTGCTGGATGGAGTTGTGAGTCTGAGAAGTCAAATTCAAGATTATCATTAGAGCCATGCTCGCACGTTTGTTAACGGCTGGCAGATTCAGATTTGCTCGGGGCCTCCGGTTTTGCCGTTTGCAGTCCGTGTCAGGGCTGGGCGAGTGGAGAATGAAGTGCGAAAAGCACGGGAGTTTGCAGAAATACTGCCCAGGACATTTACTGTTGCATAATTCAGGCGGCTGAAGCTATCGATGAAGGCCATCTATGAGCGTCTTAATTATAGGAACAGAACTTTATGTGACACGCCGCTGGCTGCGGATTGACTCAGGGTGGACACTGGTTGGCCAGCTAAGGGCAGAGGACAGGCTGGGGCAGAACATCTAGAAATTATTTAAGGATCCCGTGAGTTGAAATTGAATGAAGAAGTGGATTTAAAGATAATATTACCGGATTGAGTGCCTGCACCTTAAGACTGTTTTGCTTTTCGATGCCTTTGTTTCTGACAAATTTCATCTTCCTCCCATTTTTGCTCTCTATTACGTTGAGTCCCTCAGTGCCCTACTTTATCACTTCAAGGTTGGCAGTAGGTATCATGCTGTGAGGCTAACCACACTGGGTGAGACGTACACGTTAGTGTGAGGGAATAGTTTACATGTCACCAGCCTCAGGAACCATGCTGGGTTTTGCTCTGCCATATGGGTGCCTCGCAATTCAGCTTATGGAGAAATGCTCTGTTGATGTTTACCGTTTGTCAAAAGATATATATATTACAGAAAAGCTGGCATACAAAAATGTGTAAAGAAAATGACAAAGTATTGTATGTATTTTTCCCCATCTCACAGAAAAGGCGAGACGTTCATCTGTGAATAGTGCTGTAGCAAAACCGGCTTTGAGGGAAAGTCAAAACCTTCTGCTCAAGCTTTCACTGAATTCGTGAGTCTGACACCGAACACTAACAGTGACAACACAGGAAGGCTGCATTCCCAGGCACTGCTGCCAGACTCTCTGTCTTTATTTGTTTCAGTCCATTGCTGTGCAGTTGACTCTAGACTTGCCACTTGTTCTACTCATTGAATTAAAGATATATGTAGGCTTGCCAATTATGTGATGGACAATTTAACGTAGACATTTTAAACCATAAAGGTATAACATTAGTGCAAATTTCTTTTATGTATTAGGGGTAAAAATGGAGGCACTTGTGGTACAATAATCAACATGGGCTTTGAACTCCAGAACAAGTGTTTTCAGTTAAACCTTTACTGCAGGCGTAATATTGCTAGCTAATAACTGGCCACAGCGTGTCGGGAATTGCAGGATGTAACAGACTGACGAGTTGCCATTTCCTAGTTTGTGCATCCTTTTGCTCCTTGATCCGCACACGTTCACCCATCCAACAGAAAATTCAATTTCGAAAGCTCTCATTTAAGGTCTGGCGCAAAAAAAAAAAAACTTTGGATGGTCGGCCCCTCCTCGACTCACACGTGGAAGATGGCTGAACAGTGCAGCTCATGTCTATAGAGAGAGCGTTTCTCAGGCTCAGAGGCCTCCTGGAGGCTTGTGGCAGAGGTTCCTTGATCCATCCGAAATGCAGCTGACTAATACTAAATAACCAGCATTGCGCCACTAGTGGTCCGTCTCAGGTACTGCAGCGTGGATCGCTCAGGAATCATGATGCTGTGGCTCTCCACAGACAGGAAAAGAAAAGTTCAAGGAAATGCTTTTACTTCATATTTAATTTTTTTTTCCAGAAAGTTGACTTACTCAGGCTCCCTGTACTTGGACCGGTAACCCATTTCAGGTATAATCCTGCCCAGTGTCCTGTGGTCTAGACCTCTCTCTGCTCACGATAAGTGGTTGGAGTTTGTTTGGAATTTACTCACTTATACAATGGTCTAAAAATATGAATACTCATTATTGCAAACTATAGTGCAGTAGTAATGTGAACTTAGTAAAATCATCCAATCAATCATTTATCTTTTCTTTTAGTTGCATGTCATTTCAGACAAAATATAGGTACCTTTGTGTGCCTTAAATCCTTCTAATGGTCTGAATAATTTGACCCCTGACTAGCATCCCGTTTAGGGTCACTATGGTCAGCAACACTGCATGTTCCTAAGTGCCTCACTTTGACCTGCACCAGTGCAATCCGCAAAACAGCACAGACATCCACACACTTTTATATTAAAAAGTCCCGATATATGGACAGTAGAGGGCTGATTTGTGAAAGGTTGCCTGTTACAAGGACATCAACCCCTAGAGTGAGGATGAGAGTTGAATGCTGAGGAAAGTGGGTCTTGAAGCATGGCTGCCATGGTAACCAGTGCTCTTGGACCACGGTGATTACAATGGTGCCATGATTCTGATTGTCCCGGTCCACTTCCGGCCATTCCTGATCCAACTGTCCCCCAACTAGGGTTTCCGAAGTAGCTTCCGAGCATCATAGTGAAGACTGAACTGCTTTTAAAAAGCTGAGACTAGTACTTTGCTTTTTAATTGAAATGTGTATTGCAACAGTGTGAAATGATATAAAATTACGGTACGAGGTCAGAGAGGTAAACAGATACGATGTGTGGAAACATCTGCTGTCCTCGAAAGCGAATCACAGAAGAGCAGCTGCACCGCCTGTTGCTATGAAGCCACCGTTGCGTGTTCCTCGTGGACAGTGCCATTCACCACAGCCTTCGGCAGAGACGGACCATTCAGATGCGATGGAACACTTGACAAAACAAGAACCCTCAGAGATATTTATAGAGCGGCCATGCGTTCTGATACTGAGTAACCGGGCCTTCGCCATCAAGCAGAGTGGTAACACAAATCTAGCGTGCCATTAAATGTCGAGCGGGGCGAGGACGGCGGGCCTGAAACCAAACACGATGTTATATTTGGGACCAGCCGCACTGTTTGTCCACTAAAGTGTCATTGTTTCAGGCAACAAAGAGGATAATTTTACCAAAGTATAGACCTTTCTATTTCGAGTTAATGGACAGCTTAGCGAGAGGGAATCTGAGACCCAGTGGACATCTGGAAAGATGGCTAGTGAAGTTATTGATGACAGACGGGCCCATATCTTGCTACACAACAGTTTACGAGAGCTGTCAAAACAAGAGGCCTGTCTTCAGGGATTACCTCCCTGGGTCTTGGTGCACATAGGAAGCAAAGGTTACTTATGGAAGCAGGCCAGGCTTTTGGTACTCTGATTGGAGGATCAGATGAAGAGTCGGGACTTCTGCAAAAGTCCTGCAAGTAACATAAACACCTAGTTCCCGTGGCTGAAGGTCTCAGAGGACCGTAGCATATTAGCATCGCCACAACAAGCCAAACAAGTCAAAGAGCGTTTTCACTGATGTAGCTCTACTGATTACTCTGAACCCGATCCATCCTTCCCTGGCAATATTCCACAATGTACAACATGCAGCTTTCGCAATAATATCATTATTTGCTAAATTTAATATATCATGATGCATCAGAATACTTTTAGACCTCGAATGTGAGGCTAGCATGTAGGTTTTTAAGGTCCTTGACCTTCTAGGCAGGGAACACGACTCAATTTTCCCACAGGATGGCCAAATCAGGAATTAGCAGGCATGAGTTGGCCTTAGGGGTTGTTTATCTGATACACTTACCTGTATTTAAGTAATCAGCAGTGCCCCAGTACAGTAAATGAACACTACTATTAAATATGGGCGATGCAGTGTCCTCTATACACATAATTAGAGTTTGTTTACTTGTACAATGGATGAACTTGATGTAGCAGCACTCAACAGTTGGGGTATTTCAGTATGCCTGATGTAGCAGCACTGATCAGTTTGAGGTATTTCAGTATGCCTGATGTAGCAGCACTGATCAGTTTGAGGTATTTCAGTATGCCTGATGTAGCAGCACACTACAGTTTGTGGTATTTCAGTATGCCTGATGTAGCAGCACACTACAGTTTGGGGTATTTCAGTATGCCTGATGTATAAGAACACAACAGTTTGGGGTATTTCAGTATGCCTGATGTAGCAGCATACTACAGTTTGGGGTATTTCAGTATGCCTGATGTAGCACACGCTACAGTTTGGGGTATTACAGTATGCCTAATGTAGCAGCATACTGCAGTATGGGGTATTTTATTATGCCTGATGTAGCAGCACACTACAGTTTGTGGTATTTCAGTATGCCTAATGTAGCAGCATACTACAGTTTGTGGTATTTCAGTATGCCTAATGTAGCAGCATACTACAGTTTGGGGTATTTCATTATGGGTATTTCACATTGTGGGCTGGTTCTTCAACAGCGCATGTGTATGAGTGGCCACTGCCGTGTGCTTGCATTTGCAGGGCTTTGAGTTTGATTTCTGCCCCTTTCCCTGTATGTGGAGTTTATGTATTGTGTTGAATTTCACAATGCACTGCAGTCATATATGAGGTCAGGTTGTTACCTACATGATGCACCTGTTTTCATAGACCCATTGTTCCATAGATACCCAATGCAAACTGTATTGAGTTCACTGCCTGTCTCTAACATGGATTGTTATTAAGCATAGATACTGCGTCAGTGATATATCTGCATCTGTATATGATCAAATTAGCTGGCGGCGCAACAAATTATTAAAAAGCTTATAAACACGACGGAATTCACAATTAACTATAATTAATGCCAATTATGATTTATTGCATTTTACAAAAAACTGAAATTTCCATTTCTGTGTATAGCATTTACGTTCTATCATAATAATTGTAATATATAATATTTGATTCACAGAAAAAAAAAAGAATTTAAAATTGCCTAACAAAAACAGGAAATTCAGGCCCTTTATTCCTGGTATTAATCTGCCGCGGTGATGTGTTTGCACTTGATGCTGTCTTCATATTTGTTTGCCGTCAAACATGCACGGGTGTGTCCATGTGTAAAGGACTCAGAAGACACGCCTGACCGTTGAGCAGGACAGAAGGAGAAAGAAGGAGTTTGTAACAGTATAAGCACAAAATTAAAATATTTAATTTTATTCCATAATAGATCAAGGCTCCGTTCATCCATGTTCATAAATACTTTGTGTACTTGATCCAACTGCAGTATTCTACCACAATTTGTGAGTTTTGAACAATTTCAGAAATTATTATTCATATAACAACTGGTAGGGTAGTGATGTTTGTTTGAAATAGTATGATATTTACAGGACGGCCATTCTGCTATGTTGTCCGAAGAGGATTTTGACTTAATAAATTCTAAGATGGCCAATGATGTGGGATTATCATAGAAAGGAGATTAAGAATGTGCAGGTCACGTTCTGTGTGAGGTTGGCAGCAGAAAAAACTCATATTATAAACGATATATCTGAATTATGTTTTAATAAATAAATATTCAAAACATCACAGATTTACACTTTCTTGATCATATCAACATTGACTTAGATAGTCAGGAAAAGATGTCAGAGACATGCTTCATAAAGACAAAATCATATATAATATCACATAAAAATATCACTAGATCATATTAGCACAAGCTTAATTCTGACACACTTTATATTTATGTCCATGATTCATTGTGAATATTGTGGAGTCTGAAGGCAAAAAGAAGTGTTTCCTTGTCTGTTCAGGGTGCTGTGACCCTGTAGATACAGTATCGGTGGATAGGAATGGGTGTTTTTATAAGACCAGAAGCTTGGAGTAATGGCAGATGCTTTGCATTGTGTCCTGTCATTTTTACAGAATAACTAAACCTGACCTTATTGAGGTATAGGGGTTTGAATCAGTTTGTACTGTTGACTAGAACCACCTCAGTCAGTTCAGCCCGATGAGGGTTCAGAGTGATCCATTTGGAGACCGACTCACAGTCACCTCAAGTCTTTTTCACCTTGACCTAATAGCCTTAACAGATGATGTTTTCAACTATGGGAAACAGCTTCTGTTTTTTCCATACATGTACTGGTCACGACATCACAGGAAAATCCTGGCTATGATTATTACTATTATTTATAATGTATTTCTGCTAAAGAGTGATTACACCTGCTTTGATTGTCGCTAAATACATCCGCGGGTGTCACAACGATATCATATGGAAACACTGGCATCAGCCCCCGCTTTACAATAAACAGACATGTGGGAAGTACTTGCTTTGAAGTTACTTGAATGCCACCAAAATATTATTATTAGGGCAGATATTTGATTCCTTAGTTTCTGTCTGTCAGTTTCACAAAGTGACCTGGGAGGTTTCCGTCCGTAACACTGGACGGACAACAAAAAAACATGCTATGTTTTATTGTACACACAAAATGTCAAAATTGCTCAAAAAAAGACCATTGACAAATAGAATTGTGCACTGGAGTATCCAATTATAGAGTCCTCTTGGGAAAACAAGTGCTGAATACTTAATCTTGTAACCTTAATAGGCACA
The DNA here is from genome assembly GCF_023856365.1 of Brienomyrus brachyistius. Taxonomy (NCBI): domain Eukaryota; kingdom Metazoa; phylum Chordata; class Actinopteri; order Osteoglossiformes; family Mormyridae; genus Brienomyrus; species Brienomyrus brachyistius. The sequence goes on along the minus strand of NC_064549.1, from coordinate 11,136,519 downwards.
TCTTCCTTTGTTAAACAGTGTTGTCTGTTTTAATAAAACTTAACAACCTCTTGAGAACCAAAACAATATATGGGAAAAGAAAAAAAAATCTTAACAAGGAAACACGTGATATAGACTTATAAGATATAAACTTAAGATAATTTATTAATAAACAAATTTCAATTGGTCCCTTAAATTCACTTTTTATTGCTTGGGTAAGGATTCCAGATTATTTCCTTCATCTCGTATCATCGATGAATTATACCTGAATGACAGGCTTCTTGCAGGGAAGACAAAATGTCGCTTGTTAGGTTTGGTATTCATTAAATGGTTTCTTATAATGACATTATAAATGCTGTTAGAATAGTTCTTGCAAGGCTGTAGTCTCCCAGCACAACAGGCAGAGCACTGCTGCTCGCTGATAACCAGGAAGGGGAGATTAAAGAAAACAGAAAAAATATATATATCAATTAATTTGAGGCAAACGTAGGTTTCTCACTTCTAATTAAAAACACTTGATTTTATTGGCTTAAAATAATCTGGAGATATAATGTTCTCTCTGTGCTATTGTTCCACTGCTCTGATTATTGTAGATGAGGCTAGAAGAAGTCGTAAGTCTGCCTGGGTAGCTGCAGGCAGCCAGTGTGACAGGTCTGCTGTTCTCTGTGCAAAATGGAGGCCAAATGTCTTCTCTGGATGTGCATCTACATTGTTTCCATGTCATGTTTCGATTTTATGCCGTAATTTACATCTTTATGACCATGAATCTGTTCAGTATCAGTTTGATCTTATATAATGTGCGAAAACTACATGCATACACAACCTCACGTGTGTGTGTGTGTATATATATATATATATATTTAGTGTGTGTGTGCGCGCGCGTGCGTATCAATGATAAATATACATACGGTGAAACCGTTTTCATAAAGGAATGTAATTAAAAGGAACAAACGCAACGAAATATTTGCGCCATATTTATTGACAGGAAATTTTAGTTCGCATTGATTTAAGCAGGCCTATAGATTTATTATGTGTAGGTCCTTTTGCTTTGCCAGCAAAGATGTCGCCCGTAATCTCCATTTTAATAATAAATCATATCGGTTCAGGTTTGTCATTTTAAGTACGCTGCCACTTAAATTTCGATACTACATTTTTCCTGAGCGTCGTTTCCTATGTAAAATAATATGTATATATATGAAAACAGTACTGAGCGGTGCAGCTGCAGAATGACCTGTACGTATGCATTAAATTCATGTTATCCAATAGCTGCATGATTGCGATATTTAATACGTTATTCGTTTACTCCATTCATTTTTGTTTCGATAATGATATTAAATATCACTATTATTTTTATTAGATATTTCATACAGCTGTCTGACGTACAGGTAGTATAAAGCGGCTGACATAATCGCCTTCATGTGCCCTTGCTACATAGGAGGCCGTTGCTCCGATTTGTCAAGGTCAATCCATGAACTAAAGCGTCAGAAAACACAGCATGTCCTGCAGGTCATAAAACAAACATGTGAACTAAGGGCCAAATAATTTACCCGGTAACCATTCTCTGCACTGTCACTGCGTTGCACGGTTTTCACCTGAACGTACATGTTTGTACGAAACAGCAGGGCCTCGATTAAATAATTTTAAACACACGATTCATTTTTATAAGTATATCCATACACGGATATATGTTTTATTACTATTATTATTATTTATTTACTGCCGTTAAGTGTTCGATATCAAACTGCAGATTTTTGCTGCTGTGTCTAAAAGCGTCTCTGCGGCGTCGCACCGACAGAGCGCCGCTGCACCTTTAAGGCAATGAAGAATTAAAGCGGCTGCAGAAGCGGAGCAGAGGGCTATTCTGTAATGCTGTGAGGCAGAGAGGGTTAGCGCAGGGACCGGTGTGATTAAAACAGCAGTGGGAAGATGCGTCTGCTGGCTGCCTGCTGCTTGGGGAGAGGCGGCGAAGAGCTTCTGAGTTTGGAGCCTAAGAATCATTTCTGCCGCTAACCGTCCGGACTTGAATTCAGTTCTTATCGGGACCGTCTACAGTGTTTATTTTGCCCTGTTATCCCCTGCTGTTTACTTGCCGAATTGTTTTATTTGAATTTTTCTAATTTTTCTTTTTTTTGGTATCCATTCAGTGTTTTCTTCCTTCCTCCGTATTCCCACCTGTATGTTTTCGTATGGACCTGCTTTTCAGCCTCTGCTCTGACTCAGCATCACACCTGGGCTGAATTTCTGGCGAGCAATCCTCCTCCCGTCTTGCATCTCCTAACCACCACCCCCCCCCCCCAAAAAAAAAGAGGAAAAGCGGTGCAGCGAGGGGAGGGGAGGAGGGGAGGGGGGTGTGTGTGTGAGAGAAGGAAACCTGGAGATGCGTTGAGTCGGATCACACAGCTTTAACGAAGACAATCAGAGAAGCGCACACATCCTTCAAGCGCAGAGAGAGAGAGAGAGAGAGAGAGAGAGAGAGAGGGAGGGAGAGAGAGTGATAGAGAAAGAGGAGGAGAGAGAGTGAGAGAGAGAGGGAGGGAGGGAGGGAGGGAGAGTATAGAGCGAGAAAGGAGGGGACAGAAAGACAGCGAACACCGCCACTGAAAAGCTGGACTGATTTTCCTATAGCCAACAGCTTTGTAACATTTGCTATTGAGAAAACAGAAGAAAAATAAAGGAAACTAAGGGAGAAAGTGCACAGAGTAAGAAGAAAAAAGCATAGCTGGGGGATTTAAAGGAGCGGGGCATGTGGATATTGGCTATTATCTTTTTCCACAGCATCTTGAATGGTGAGTTATATCATTCATTCATTTCAAAGTTAATACATTTAACTATACCAATGTGCAATTGTAAACACATTTCCCTTTGCCCGAGGGAAGAAGATAGGGAGTAGTGACTTGCAAATTACAACATTTTACTGTCGGTGTCGTTTGTCACCTGAGTGAGGGAGAGGGCAGAGCGAGCAAAGCTGGAATTGCGCCGCAATCATTTAAATCTAGCTTACCTAGTCACATCTTCGGGCTTAACTGCGTCCAACTACACGCGCTCCTTATTTAATATACTAGCTCATATTACGTTTCATTAGCTTGCTACAATGATCGATTACGGCTATATCGTGTAGTATTTTTATTGCACTGGAGATAATTGTTATTATCATGATTATTATTTTGCATTTTGTTAAGTGGCTTATAACTGTTTTTTTTTATTTTTCCCCCCAAGTATCATAGGTTCACATTTATGCTACACATTTTATCGAGTTTAATTTCTGTCCATTCCTATGATGGTTTTGTAGCAGCAAACCATTTACGTGGAGATTTGCATATACATTTCCTTTACGGCCATCCCAACCCCCTACCTTATCGATGTAAATGTAAAGTTCAGAACACAGATAAGAAACAGCCGTTTTTATAAATGTGTGCAATTATATTTTTTTTTAAAAAGTGATCAATTTTGTGTGCAGGGATTTTGAAATACTAATGACAAAATAATCATTATTCTTACTCCCGGTAACTGAATCACAAATGTTTAAAATTTAACGACACCAGAAATTTCTATATATGTGTCATTCAGTAATATGCACATATATATGTATTTTCATATGAAAAAAAATCTAACCTTTTATAATATTTTATGTAATATTTGTGCATATTAATATGTTAAATTTATATATGTGATTATATGAATGCATGTGGATATATGTCACAAATAACTGCAAGTAAAAAATACATTTGAAATATATAATTAGATAATTCAGCAGAAACTATTTGGTAAAACAAGCATTCTCAAAAACCTATGCAATGTGTAATATTGGAGGTAAATGATTTTAAGAGCTTATTGAGATTAATGTCCTGTGCAATTACCTTTGTGGGACTATATACACCATTAAGGATGCCTAAATTATGAGAGAAAGAAGGCTGTCCATTTTAACCTAGTCAAAAAACCCATTTTACAACAACCCTGAAAATGCTTGCGTGAAGGGAGAAAAAAGGTAAAAACCAAAAATATCTAATATTTTGCAAACTTTTTTTCCATGAGGAGAGATGGTTGTGCCGACAGTTGACAATATGAGCCTTCGTGGGTAGAATTTGCATTTAGACGTAGGAAAATGGCAGAATATGAGGTGAGGTTACTGTGACCATGGAGGGGTTGGGTGTGTACGCAAGGCGGGGTGAAGGATGAAATGGAGTGCGGGGAGAGAAAACAGGACCATTTGTAGCATCCCCGGTAAAAAAGAAGACAAATGGACAGGATTTGGGGCATATATTGCATTCAAAATTGGGACCAAAGCCAGTGTCACTGGGGATGGAGGAATGGTTACGTCGATACTCCAAGAAATGGAGCAAATATTTAAATAAATGGAAGGTAGAGACAGGCAGAGTTAAACGCATTTTCCGGAATATTGATTGGCCGTCAAATCTAATTAATGGGAATGTGATGGAAAGGGAGGCCTGTCTAAAAATACGCTCTCCGCTTTTTGCGTTCTTAATTGCTGGCAAAAACAAAAACATTTTGATAACATTTTGCGAGCAGGTCTAGTTATTTATTTATTTGTTTTGGTGCTTAGGTAATCCTCAGATGGTGGATTTCGTTATAAAGATGTACCTTTTCGAAGCACGTTGAGTGTCTCCTTCGTATCTGCCTTTGAAAAGCATTTAAAATAATATCCGTTGATTTTCATTTACATGTGGCAGTTTGATGGGCTGACTTTTAAAGCCTTTGTCCATTTGCATAGGGACTACAGTTTCTTCTGAAACGAAAAGCCGCTTAATCATGATAATAGATATCTATACCGAAGGTCCCCCGGAAGAGGACATTATCCAACTGCTTATTTACTCATAAGGCTGCACAATTTTTTACCACCAGAGAAACTGTGAGGATAAAATCCTAAATGCAACTGGAATTTGGTGGATTTTTCTCCTAACAGCCAATCAATACCCATATTTCTATTTTATATGCAGACTGGAGGCAATTCACTTCTAGCGCGTTTTTTCTTTTTTCCTGGTATTGTTCACAGCGCTCACTGCTGTTGTCGGTATAAACAACTCTTCAGTAAAATGCCACCCTCTTTTCTTCACTGGAAGACGGAGGTTCTGGAAAATTCGAGCTTTTAGAGTTAGGTTTAGCAGAAGCACCTTGGTCTGTCTCTATGGTAACCCCTATAATAAGTGTCATCGTCATTGACTCGGGTCCAGCAAAGCCACACTACGCACAGGAGACCCGGAAGTACAACACACAAAACCGCCAACTTCATTTTTATTGTGTGCATATCATTAACAGACACATTTTAAAAGCAATTAATAAATGACTGCATGCAGCTGATAAAGTTGAATGCCAAAGGAAACGCAGCATTTTTTAAGTGTAAACGCTCTACATTGGGTCACCAATCCTTAGTCTTGATGCTGATTTGATTTTTTTTTTGTTTAAAAAACATTAGGTTACAGGTTTGTTTCATTTTTGGCATATTATCAAATTGCACTGCAATTTCTCTAATCACATCTAAAAAGAATTATATGAATTTTAACATAGCCGTCAAAAATTAATGCACAATGAAAAATAAAGTAATATGAGTTATTTTGTTGTATTGTAACTATTAATTGTTGAATGGGACTCCATCATATTAAGATAGTTATCCACATTAGAGAATGTCCATTTGGTTTGTTTGGTGTGTTACCTTCCAGAATATCATGTGACATTAATTATAAGCATTGCTTCAGTGATTGTGAAACTCTGGCAATTGTGTAAATGCAATGGGAAATTTAGCTTTTTTGTCATGAAAAAATATTTAATTTTCCTTGAAATAAAACAGACTTGGTGTATATTTTAGCTTTTAAAATGACCTTTTATTACCTAATTATTGAAGTGGAGTTCATTGTGTCTTTTTGTGCACATTGTAAATTAACATTAACAGCAGGTTGGAAAGAAATATTTAAGGAAACAAAAATAGCATGAATATTTAAAAAACAGATTGAGTGTAAAGCATAATAGATATTTTAATGTATTACTGATGTACAGCTGGAATGCAATTTCTCTGCACGGTAATACATGTCGTTATATTTTAATTTATGATTTTACTTTTTGTTTTCTCATTTTATAATTTCTGTATATAGTCAGACGTTATATTAGCTGCTTGTGTTTGCTGTCGCGTCTGTGGCCTTTGATTAAAATACAAACGTAATTATGACAACAGATATATTATTGGGCAGATAGATTGGGAAGCAGGTTTAATGCTGTTTTGTTGAGATGCCTGGGGGCAAATCTGACTCAAGCTCAATTGGGCACTAATAAGCTCTTCAAATATATAGCACGGCTGCTTACGCTACAGTTAACGTCACATGCTGAGGAAAATGGCTGGAAGACGAGTTGTAGACCCAGAAGGGGAAAAGGTTCGTCTTAACTTTAGCATAGAAGCATCTGAGCACAGAAAAGGCCTGTATAATTTTCTCCTGGCTCGTGTCGATTTATGCAAATTGTCACATTGTGAATAAAGGCTCCTTCTTAGATAAACCTGCAGAACTTTCCTGAGGTACATTATGTGCTAGATCCTTCAGCTAAGTGTGGTTAACATACATTTCCATGGACTGGCCCCAGAAATGAACCCAGTTAAGATTCCTGAGAGAGAGAGAGAGAGAGAGAGAGAGAGAGAGAGAGAGAGGAAAAAAAAGGTTTCAATTAAAGAAACAGTTTTTGCTCAACAGTAAGTTAATCTATCGTGGGGAATTAACATGACATACTGATTAGAGTGCCATCTGTCTGCATTGCGAGATACACAGTGATGACTGTGGTCCTTGACATCTGAGTATCTGTTTAAGTCTATTTTTATTCGGCTGTAGTTATCACACCACTTAGGTGGCCCAAGGAGAAAATAAGACGAAAATCAATATCATTGCAGAATGTGGTGGATGAGCCTATTTTTTGGCTGGTCGAAGTAACGATACAACAGAGAGACAACAGGGACTTGGATTGGTTTACCGTAGCATCTGCCTGGTAAAAAGCCCTCGATATCTCTTTCCATTCGTGAAGATGTTTGAGGCTCTGTCTGGAAAGGTGTTCAGAGGAACACAGGGCTTTCTCCTCCATGCTACCCAGGATGACCTGATCTCAAATTGTGAGAATTCTACCCCCAATTGCGTGGAATCAAAGGCAAACAATCGTCAACAGCATGGCACGGCACTACAACGTCTTCGCTTTCATTAAAAGATTTTATCCAAATCCCTGATCTTGTCAGAGAAATGTTGTCTTATTGAATTAGGATTGTGTTTTGAGTGCATTCTTGTGTTCAGAAAATGTTCACAGATCAGTTTAAAAATGTGATAATAGTTTAAGCGAGCAATCGGATGCTATGTGTAATATAGTTAACCTAAAGTTTGTTTCCACTAAAATAACTGCTAGTCATACAATACACAAGATGAGTATCTCATTAAAAGTAAGTGTTGGGTTTCTTTAGCGCTGACTTTTCCTTTTGATGCTATACTGTAATCTTATGAGACTCTTTTCAAAGGTGATTCGAAAGGTCAGGTCCTACTTAAATGTGTTTGACACATGTTAAAATGTTTTTTGGATATACATTTTACAAGCCTGTTAGAGTGGGATTAGAGATTTGCATGACCGCAGTTTTCTCTGCTGTGTTTGGTGGATAAACATTTGATGATATTTTCTTTTTTGTATGTTTGCAACGTCACAGACATTTTTCCAGAGAAAAAATTCTTCTTCATAGCCTGAAGTCAGTCTTCCATTTTGTATTTTTCTTGGTTGATATCAACTCGAATTTTGATTTAACAAAGGGAATGAATTGGTATTTTTCCCCGAAAATTGAGTGAGATTGATTATGAATTCAAAACCTTAGATGTTTAATTAGTTTTTTGGATATCCGCAGATAAGATTAATGAAGCTGAAATGCCAGTTGAAGACCTGGTCTCATGGAAATATTCTACTCTGGCAGTTTTTATTTCAAACATATTACATGTATTTGTATCATATTAAAATAGGACACATACAGAAATTCAGCTAAAAATATAAGAAACTCCTAAACATATTTTAAATTGGGTTTTCTGGGATTGCTTTGGATTTCAGAGTGATCTTCCCAGTCTCTTTTTTTTTAATAGGAACTGAATTGGAAGAATAAAATATCCTTCACAAATTTTCTCTAGTTATATTTTCTTACCCTGTATTTGCAAGTAGATTGTAAAGATGCAGAGTGCTGTATATCCAAAACGTTTTATTACTTGGATTTGGGATGTGACATTTTATGGGAGTTCAGTGTTTTCCATTGATTAATGCTGGACAGTGAAATTACATGACGGCAATAATGTAGCATGAAAGGCTGAAATGTTCAACAGAAAAAAGATAAAAAATGGTTTCACTGATCGAGTCACTGAAAGGTAAAGTTCTCTGTACCCTGCTGTGTGGCGGAACTCACTCTGGTTTCTTTGTTTTTCGCTATTTATTTATGTGGGTGCTAGTTGTTAGCGTTTTTGCTGCGGATTCAAACAAGGGTCTGCCATTTTGTCACTCAGACCTCAGCAAGTAAAAAAAAAAAAAATGACTGCCATGTTTGGAGGTCGTGTCTAGGACAGCAGTGAATAAACCAGAATCCTTGCGAGATGGTGCCTTTTAACATACGTGTTTCAGCTCACATGGCAACCACTGAGTATATTTCCCCCCAGCACTATTCCGGACAAACACATACTGTTGCTGTAGTTACTGCATGGAGGGGAGGGGGTGACTGGGACATGATCTGAAGTAATATGTTTGTTTAAACAACAGTAACCAGAAAATCCGATGCCTTTTGTGAAATAAAAATTTCTGCTACAACATAATAAACATTATAAGTGTTATTGGTTAAAAAAATAGGCTTTATTTTGCAGTCAGTTCATAATATATTTAAGTGATATTTTCAGCATGGTAGTTAATTCATGCAATATTGGCAATATTTATTATTATGTATGGTAAATAAAAATGTAAAAATACCTCGATGCTGATTAGCCATTCTACCTCGAAATCCAATTTTGAAACTGGGCTGTATAATTATGTTATAATGGCAGGTCTTTTCTTCCCTCTCGTGAACCTTATATGAAATAATTAGCCCTGGTTCATGATGGAAACATAATCAGATATAAAATAATCTCCTCAAAAATAAATAACGGCAACCAAAAATGTGATCAAAATTATTCGAGAGGGAAAGAAAGTAGACAAAAAAAAAAAACAAAGCGATATTTTGCAGTGCGTGTGAAGTGTGCGCTTTGCAGGAAGGTTAGGGTCGGCCTGCCATGATCTCTCCCCTCTTTACCTGGGCACTCTTCAGTCTTCTTTTAGAGAGAATTTTTGCAGATGCACTCAATGGCTGTTATTCTAAGGAATCGGTGCTAATGTGTAATAATGGCCGCCCTGATTCATTCACACGTCCCTCCTGTATAATGAACTTACTCAACAAAGATTTTGAGCTGCAATCTAGCGGTCTAATTAGCAGTTAGGTATGGAAAAATGAGGTAAGTTCCCGCGGACATAAAAATTAATTACAAATCAGGATATGAATGTTCTTGGATCCTGCTGAATAAGTCTAATTGCATGTACTGTATGCTAATGGATCGTGCGTCGAAATGCTAACTGTGTCATTTGGCTTATGCCAAAAAGTGCTTTCAGCTTCAGCTACCGGTGTCTCACGAAACTCAAGTGTGGCACGACGAGGACAACAAGCAAAAATATGACATGATTTTCTAAAAATGATCATTTGATGTTTCCATTTTTGTTCTGTAAGTTGGATATTTTTAGTTTTTAAAACTATAATTGCAAAATTGCGATCACTATGCTACTGCCGCAACTGCTTCTAAAATAATATTTATACACGGTGATTTTTTCCCCCCATTTTTTTTGCAAAGATGTGCATTAAATCCATCTATCCATCCACCCTCCGAATGCTTATTCTGTATATGGCTGTATTGGAGGCCTGGAGCCAATCCCAGGCAACAGAGGGCACAAGGTAGAAGGATGTTTGCCAATCCATCGCAGGGCACATAAATATGCACACACTACAAGCAGTTTTCAGATACCAATTAGCTGAACCACATGTCTTTGGACTGTGGGAGGAAACTGGTGCAACTGTAGGTAACCCATGTGATGCAAGGAGAGCCCAAACAAAGAGGAGCAGAGTTGGCATTTGGCCCCTCAACCCTGGAAGTGAGGTAACAGTCCATTATATTATTGTTATTATTATTATTATTAGGTGGGACTAACCAATGAGATGTCTTGGTTCCACCTCTTCTAGTTGCTTTGACCCACCTCCTCTACAATCTGATTGGATTTCTCTCTGAACCAATCATTTCTCTTTCTGCCCTCAGAACATTTTTGTAAAACATTATGTAAACCTCCCATGAGCAAGACACGTTCCTGTGTATTAGTTGATACAATGTGTTATTTTCTTGATATTACATCAATTGAAATACTGGTAGCAATTGTAAAATTAACAGGGTAGGTTAGAAGGGAGTATCACTGAAATTTGTATGTTTTATATGTTGCTCCTCATATTTAGTGTTGTGGGAATCTAGAGAAATAATGTGTTTGCTTGGTTTTGACATGTGGCCTTGAGTGGTTTTGAGTTGTGTACGGTTTCTAGGGAGTATTTCACCACCATTCTGACTGCTGTTTTCAAAAGCAGCAAAGATTCTAGAGAAATTGAAGATTCACAACCGAAAAAAGGGTAGCGGGCATCTTCTGTTTTGATGCATGACGGGAAGTTAAATCAGTGGCCAAAAATTAACTAAACGTCATTTGCGCAACATGACATTTACTTAGCAAAATTGCAAAAACACTTCAGTATCTTCATTGTTTTATTATATGTTCTATTGTCTTGCTTGTCTTTGATTTGGAAATTTAGCTACAAATCAAGTGTAGGCTGGTTGATACATTTTTTTTTTTCGATAATATAAAAATGCATTTGGGAAGCTGAAGCATATGGGATACAGGTGAAGGCCAGGGGCTGGTGTGAGAAGACCATGACAAAGCATTTCTATGTGCGAGAAATGCAGGGAGTTCCTGAGGAGCCTACAAAGCTGACAAAGGAACACCTCGCCACACGTGTCGTGAAATTTGCAAACGGTTATCAGCATTTTTAACACTTTCTGCATCTGCTAGGAACCACGATGTGCCTACATTGAGAATCTGTTGTTTTTTTTTTTTTTCTACATTCCCGCCGCTGTCGACACACAGTTGATGTAACTGAGCTACTGTGAGTCACATGATTCAGTGCATCGAGGGGAGGGGCCAACGATCACAGGTAGGGTTTGTGTGCATTTGGGTTGATATGTCAGAAGTTAGACGACCATCCTCATTTTCTGAGACGGATGTAGTAGAGACTGAGGCAGGTTTGGGCCGTCATTTAAAACAGGGAAGGACAAAGGTCCGGAGAACGAGGAAGGGGCTCTATGCGCTCGGACCATATCTGTCCTTACAGGGGGGTGTGAGTTGGCTAGCAAGCCCACTGACAAACTGACACAGGCCCCGCCCCCTGCCGCAGCCAGCCAGGCTTAGTGTCAGTCACGCCAAAGGCTTTGCAGTGCTTCTGCGAATGTGCTACGTTTGATAATGAGCTGTCACGGGACTAAATAAATAAATAAGGGGAGTGCACGGGGCCAACTTTTGCTGCCGCCACCATGACTCGGCAGTACGCGCGCGACGCACATTACTCTCCGGAGGCCCCCGAATTAGCCATGTGGTCTCTCAGTTTGCAGAACGGATCTTTTTTTTTTTCATATTCCACCTCCGTGAACGTTTACATAATTTCATCCATCACAGCTTAATGCTCAGAATAATTTGCCGCCAACAGGGGAGAAAATGTAATCAAAAAAAAAATACATCTTTCGGCCTGTTTTATAAATAGACCGAATTAAAGTTTATATCCGGTTATATGTAAATACATGCATATATATTTTTTAAATGCAAGTGACTGGTATGTGGACAGAAAAGCTCGAACATATACAGATAGAGGACCATCTGCTTTTCCTATTTGTTTTTCATTCATCACTCCATCTATTGTAATATTCCAAACACCATTCTGCATGAAAATCCCCAGTAACTGTTGAGATGCTGCAGCCATCAGTTATGGCTGCAGCTATTAAATCATGTTTGAAATCAGGCATCTTAGTCTGACAGTAAGTAACCCCCTGGTCCTGTTTATGTGCCGTATGTGCTGAAATGCAGCCACGTGATTGGCCGTTCGGACGAGCAGGCTTTTTGAATTAGCTAGCAGGTGAGCCTAATAAACTGGCCTCTTAGTGTAATCACTGTTATTTTGGGTTTTTCAAAAGAGTGCGGTAGGGCGCTGGAGGGGGCCCTGCGTCGCAGTGTATGTCTTATATCCAGACGCTGGAATGAGAAGCCGCTGCCCGCTCTCTCGCGCTGCTGTTGTTGCCTGACGCAAGGTTCCTCCCCACTCCTGTGGGACCTTTCAGCCTGATCCGTCTCCCAGCCTGTCGCTTAATCGATGGCTTCAACCGCAGCCCAGTGGCTGGCTTAGAAGGGTGAGAGTCATGTGATCGTGCCACTGCAGCGTAGCTGGGGTTCCACCACTGCGTCTGTGGCCCTCTTTGCAGACATCAATGCCCTGTTTGTTAGCCCCTCCCATCCAGTTTTGCCCGCCTGCCTCGGTGGGTTATAGAACTGCATCTAAACCCCCCCCCCCCCGCAGTATACAATGTTATCACTCCTTGCCATCTATATCGCCCCCATCTCTGGGGAATTGACTCCTCTATCCGTCCTTCTGCCCGAACCAATGATATTTACTCATCATCCCGCGGATGCAGCCGCTCTGAAAGTCGTCAGTGGCCTTTTATCCATAAAGCAAATAATAAAACAGATATGAAATAACGGGACCAAGGCTGAATCGTCGGAGTGACAGAGAGACGAATGAGCCCCCTCTCGGTCTCCCGTCGGAAGCTATTTTTAAATGTAGCAAAACCCAGGATTTAAGACGCAGTTAGCGAGGCCTATTTTTAGCCTGCCATTTTTTAAAGCACTGTCATTGTTGGGCTGCGTAAAGGTGGGTGAGGGAGATACTGGGGGGGGCCGGGGGGGGCATGCAAAGAGCTGCCCGATGCAGGTTCCCAAGAGCTCGTCTGTCTCTGCCGCGCCCTGTCGAGCTCGCTGAGGAATGTTCCGGAATTCTCCGGTGCTACCCGACCTCCAGAACATGATTAATCTGCTTGGGCCGGTGTTACAGCCACATAAGGGAGCGGCGTGCAGACTCCCTCCTCAGCTTCCAGGGTAACCACAGCAGGGTGTGGGAGGGGCCTAACAGAGATGTGGGGAGCAGGCAAAATCAGGAGGTTATTTTCCTGGGAGGGGCTGCTAAGCTGGCGTTAAAAAATGTAGCATTCAGATTCAATTGAGAAAATACTTCCTTGCAGTTCCATATTACATTATAATCTTTGGTGAACAGCACGTCACTGGCTGTAGTTAGCAGTGATGCGGCATCCATCAGTCTTCCTTGCCTGGTTCTATTCACTGCATTCGTTCAAAAAAATTGAATGGAAATAGACATAAACAAACAGAAAACTATACCAGGCAGGAAAGGAAACCTGCTGTTTCACCACTTTGGATTATCCTTCAGTCATGCCCCTCACCAGTAAAAGGACATTTGTGACACAAATGCGATGAGTTGCCAACATTAAATCATGATGTAAATCAATAGTTTAAATTGGTAGTAGGACTTTTTGAGTATTGAACAGAATTGCAATGCTGTGGTGTTTTTGTTATATTTAATTTATGTATTTGTAACATAAATTTGTTGGCACATTATTACCGTGAATGATATTTTACATTTTTAAATAAACAGCATTCTAACAAAAAATACCATTGCATAACACTGAATATTCTAACACTGAAAAATCCAAAAAGCAGAATATTATTATAATTGTAAAAAGGAAAAAAAAAAAAACACAAATTCAAACATTAGAATTGAGGTTTTATTATTTTAATTATTATTATATTTATATCATTATTTTTGCTAAAAATATGGATGAATTGGCTATTAGATAAGCTGGCAATTCTTTGTGGGTATTTGTGAGTTTACATCTGCTCTGCTTGCAACGCTGGGATGCGTCGCCGTTTCTGTCCAAGATGTCGCTAAGTCTGAACGCCTCCCACGCTTGTACTCCCCCAGATGAAAGACACGCCTCGCCACAGTAGTGCGCAGCACCTCCGCCTTACTGCACTCTCAAAGCTGGGAGACAGTCTGTCTCTTTGCCTGCCATCACAGTGTGTCAACTGTCAACAAGGCCTGGCTTTTGCGCAGAACCAGGAGACAAAATCTTGGGCCCTTGAACGTGGCCCCGATTCCATCCGCGTGAAGCGCGGCTTCATTTAGCAAATTCCTCATTTTCTTATTCTTAGCTAAGTTGTATCTCATTACATAACAAATGTGGGCTGTTGTGATGTTATAAGGGTAGATAATATGACTACCCTTGGATAAAAGGGTGCCGTTAATAAATAAATAGTTTCTTAATGCATTTGCACATGTACCTGTGTTATATCTGGTAACAAACTAACCGTCCATTTTGTTCCTCGTTAATTTTATGTGTTTATGTATTTTTTTGTGAATTTGGGATTATCTTTATCTATAAATTGACATTAAATTTATGTAACATAGCGTTACCGAAAACCTCTGGTTAATATTTAAAAGTCTGCAAGTGTTCTGTTCTCAGCAATATGTAACTTTTTAATTCTTATAAATGTCTCATTAAAGTGTTAGTTGCCTGCGGTTTATTGTGTGTTGGTTTCGTTCTCTATCAGCTCTTCCCCAGAAGTGATTATGCTAATTGCTGTTTGATCAGATGATTAAATTATAATTCGATTAATCCTGAGTACTAAATGCACTGAATACATTTGCGTCTGCTCAGTTGCTTTGCTTTGTGAAGCTAACATCCCCCGTCACCTGACTGGCATACATGAAAAGGTTTAACACAAACAGGCAAAGATTTTTTTTTTTTCTTTCTTTCAACATGGTTATGGCTGTGGTGCTGAGATGGGGGCTTCCAGCTCAAGTAGGCTACTGTTATTTGGGGGGAACAATCATAAAATGACAAAGGTGATAAATTCTGGGAAGCGTTACATTTATTCATTCAGCATTTTAGCTATATTTTAGCAAATCGACGTACAAGTGAGCCAAATCCTGTTGTTTCAATGGCTACTAAGAGCATGCAGGAAACCAGCTGCTGCAGCTCTTGTTGCCGCCAACTGTTTGTTGGGTACGTGCTTTATCAAACGTCGACTGCATGTAAGGCTTGTTTGCTGATCTGTTCGACGTCAAAAAAAAGCAGAACTGTTCTGGAAAGGCAGATTCTGGTGTATATCTTAAAGGGCAGCTATAATTAACGCGTTTTGCCATTCAATTAAACAGGTTAAATCACATTTTTATACAAAATTCTAAAGGTTTAGTGGTTACAAGTTTTTAAAACAACATTCGCTAACGTATTAAATGATTACAAATCACGTGAAAAAAATATTTAATATATCTCAAGGTTCAAGGTATTTTATTTTAGTTTACTACGTAGTACAATGGAATTCTTATTTGGATCTTTCCTGTGGGCCACAGTGCCAGATAAAGTAAAGGGAGCCCTTGGAGATAAATGCAATAATAAAAAATAAAATGCAGTAGCAAACAATAAATGACAACATCAAAAAAAACACTATCACAGACAAACGATTAGCATATACCTGTACGACACATGTAGTGTAGGTACTGTAGCATCAGGGGATTAAAGTGACATTAGCAATTAGCATTTTTTTGAGAAGCCCCTTCTGCCAGAAAGTCTCAGTGGTGATTGGTTAATTAGATGTGGGGGTGTGCCTCTGTGATGCAGTGTGTAGCTCTGAGTGGTCGTCACCACCCTCCGTGGCAGTGCTGTGCTGAGCAGCTGCCAAAGCTGGATAGACTCTGTTTTCATTGTATCATAGTATCCTTGTCAGGCCTCTCACTTGT
Source organism: Brienomyrus brachyistius (assembly GCF_023856365.1). Taxonomy (NCBI): domain Eukaryota; kingdom Metazoa; phylum Chordata; class Actinopteri; order Osteoglossiformes; family Mormyridae; genus Brienomyrus; species Brienomyrus brachyistius. The sequence goes on along the minus strand of NC_064549.1, from coordinate 11,120,573 downwards.
GTACATTTTGACGGACTGATGCATCATGTGACCGGAGTGTCACCAGGTGAATCCGGGCCCGGTACCTGGGAAATGGGCAGGTGTCCACACCCCTCCCTCCCCGCTGCTGCCGGTGACATTAGTGGCTTCGTCTGGAACCTGAGCCGCAAGGCAGCTGCAGGAATAAACAGACAAACCCTCTGAAGCTGTTGGCCAGTCAAGTATGTAAACAGATACCCACGAAACAGTAAATATTGGAGTCTCCGACTGCGATAGTGCCTTTTTTTTTTCGGCGTGTGGTGTGCTTCTGTAATTCGAGCATGACATAAATGTGGATTATTCTAGACAAGCAGCTAAAGGTATGTGTGCCTTTTAAAGTAGCTAAGGCGTAAAAGTGAAATATCTTATACCATATGGAAATATAATATGTATGTGGTACACTGACCAGCCATAACATTAAAACCCCTGACAGCTGAAGTGAAAAACATCGATTATCTCATTACAATGGCACCTGTCAAGGGAGCAATTATATATTAAGCTTGTAAGCAGGCAGGTCTTGAAGCTGATGTGTTGGAAGCAGGAAAAATGGGCAAGTGTAAGGATCTGAGCGACTTTGACAAGGGCTAAATTGTGTTGGCATCCTGACTCCTGTCCACCACCGAAAGCACCTACAAATGGGTATGTGAGCATCAGAACGGGATCATGACGCAATGGAAGAAGGTGGCCTGGGAAGAAGACAAGCTGGTCAAAGCAGTGTGATGCTGTGGACAATGTTCTGCTAGGAAACCTTGGCTCCTGGCCTTCATGTGGATGCTACTTTGACACCTACCACCTACCTAAACACTGCTGCAGATCAAATACACCCCTTTATGGCGACGGTATTCCCCAATGGCAGTGGCCTCTTTCAGCAGGATAATGCACCTTGCCAGACCACAAAAATTGTTCAGGGATGGTTTGAGGAACATGAGAATGATTTCAAAGTGTTGATTTGGCCTCCAAATTTCCGGGACCTCAATCCAATTGAATGTCTGTGGGATGTGCCGGACAAACAAGTCTGATCCATGGAGGAGCAACCTCACAACTTACAGGATTTAAAGGATTTGCGGCTAACGTCTTAGTGCCAGAAACCACAGGACACCTTCAGAGGTCTTATGGAGTCTGTGCCATGATGGGTCAGAGCTGCTTTGGTGGCATGAGGGGGACCTACACAATATTAGGCATGTGGTTTTAATATTATGGCTATATATCTGCACCTTTGCACAATTTCTTTATGAGTTGTATGAAACGATATATTTTGTATTCTGTTTTAATTTTCCGGGGTCTTCATAGTCTCTGCTTGGAGGTCATCTACCTAGCTGGATGACGTCTGAGTGACAGTGAGTGATGAAGGAGCCTACGAATTCGGGGGGGGGGGGGGGGGGGGGGGGGAGCAGGGCCTAATTTCACAAGGCTCCCTCATCTGGATATGGAATCATACTCATAAACCTACTTCGGTCCACAGAACCTATATCGCCCAAATTGTGGCTTGAGGATTCGATTCTCTTTTAAAATTTAAAAACGAGCGAGGCGTGATTTATTTGCTGTCTGGGGGCCCTTTGGCTTCATGTCATGGGAGCGAACAAGGCTTCTGCGATTCGCAAAATGAAAAGGTGTGTCTGGCACGCGCGAAGGCCCTGATGCGGCATGTCTTCCCCGGGACGACAGCAGCTGTGATGCCACACCCACCGAATTTGTGTATAAATGCGCTGCATTTCCATCAATAAATAGGATGCGGATATAATTTTGTCGGCCGTGACGATCATATCATCATCATGTCTCATTTATTGTGTTGTTTTGGTGTCTTACTTATCCTGTTGAGTTATAGGTTGAATGTCATCAAAATAGAAAAGCTGTAAAGTCAGTATAGTGAGTATAGCGGTCTCTATGTCGAGGTTTATTTTGTGCTATTCAGGCTGCCCGTCACAGAAACCTTACCAACAGGATTAGAATTAATTGCAAAGAGCCATAAAAAAAGAGCTTGAATTGTAGCTATATATGTACGGGGATGTTTGAAATATTTATCCTTCAGAGTGTTTTTTTCTCACTGTAATATTCATGCCTGAATTTCCAGTGTTCAAAATCATTTCTCTTTAAAGTTCATTTTTATACTTCTAACTGTTTGTGGGCAACTAACATGTAGCAAAGAGGAGTTATGAATTCCTATTTACAGAGTCATTTTATTTTTCTCATGCATTAAAATATGTATATAAGTACCGACAGTTCAGGTTTTTGACTGGTTGGCTAGTTTATCAGAAAATGGCTCCAATTCTTTTGTTTATGATCATGGAAGACAATTGTCGAATGGCAAACACACAATACTTCTGCATTACCAGTGTAGCAATGTGACCTGACTAAAGAAAGAAACACAAATAAGCAATTGACCTACGAACGGATCGTACTTTTAGTCTTCTTATTGCATTGCTCAGTATGAAATGTGCTTATTGTCAGGTCATAACTGGATGATGTTCCAAGATGTCCATGACTAACTGGGCAAGCCAGATTCATTGTTTTATTTAATAAAATTATAATGATATTACCAATTAACCACATGATAAATATTAAAAGAGCCTCCACAAAGATAGATAGAAACACAGCAGACTTTCGATAGGTGTCCAGCAGTTTTTATGTTATTTTAAACGGCCTCATTATCTATTGCAGGCATGGTGTAAATATTTAATTTACACAAGGAAAACTCAGCATTGATTTATCCATATTCTGTTATTCAGCACTTTTTTTGTTTTATCGGGTCACGGAATGACTGCGCCGCCGCCGTCGTTCATCAGCGCTCATGAAATGAAAAAATTTGCCGTCGTTAGCAGCAGAGGGAGCTACTCTGGTTCCGTTAGACGCATTTGCTTGCTGACTTCCTGGCCGAGCTGGAGCGAAATTCAGATATCAACATACCCAAAGTAATTGACGAGGATCTACGCAGACCTTTTGATGTTTTTTTTCCCGCCTTGACGTCGAACGGATGTGCGCGGGCTGCCGCTCTCGGGATTACGAAAACGGGACATTAGCTACCGAAGGGCAATAATTTTAACATTTACCCTCCCGACATCAGAGAGACTGCCTGTCTCCACACATTGCGGTGAAGGAGACGGCGCCGTGCTCTTCTGTCTTGTCCCAATAAATATTCATGAGAGCAAATTGGGAGACAGTAATTTGGCGAGTTCCTTTGCTTGCCGTAGCCCCCGGGCTATACTAAGAATGCTTACTCACATCCCAAACCCTGTACAACCCCCCCCCCTCAACCGATGCACATCAGCAACATTCCCGGCCCCTCCTGGCCCCCCCCAGGCATAACGCAGAGTCCTGCTTTAATTACCTCGAGTCCCTGACACAGACTGTCACGGCGTCCCCACCATCCTGCCCCCCCCTACACCAGAGTGACAGCACAAACAATGGTTTGCTCTCACCAGACAAGACAAGTGGAGCCGCTCCTCTCTGGCTCCTCACAGGAACGGAAAAAAGGAAGAAAAAAAAAACCATTTTCTGTGTATCGCTTTTGTTCCTTCGTCTTCTTCCACGATTTGAAAATTCGGCAACGAGTCTCCATTTCACGGTACCGCCACCCGCCCCCCCCAAAAATAAAATCCCCCAAAAATTTGCAGTAAATTTTAAATGTCTTAACCTTCAAATATTCAGTATTCACCGTTTCTGTCTAACAACAAAAGACCCATTTAAAACGACGTTTTCCTAATAAAATCACTCCTTAAACAAACAAAAATAAAATTGAATTAACTGTATTAAGCTTTAGTCAGATAGACCTCAAAGTACCGATAAAAGTATTATTATGTATCGGTGTGAATGTAGTGAATTTTAGTGCTGAGCAACGCTATCACTGGCTGCTTGTCTGGCTAGTGTTTAATGTGCAGATTGAGGCATTTTGATGCAGGTTGGCATAAGATTTGTTGGAGTCACTGATGTAAGGTAGCCTATTAAATCAATGGCCATCCACTGTTTAATAATTGCCCTATCGCCCGCATTGTAAATAGGACGTCTATCTCATTGTGATTTCAGATTAGCCCTATTAGAAAAGCAGATGTGTTTCTTGATTAAAAGTACACTTCAAACGGAACACGTTGCCTTTTATTTGCCGGGCGCATGTCATGCTGCGTATCTGCATGTGCGACAGGAGGTGGGAAGGCCTCTCTCAATGGAGGCACAAGCACAGTGCTCCTCTCACACACTCAGTGCACCTGAGTGTTACAAGGCAGCCATCTTACAGCTCACCTTCCAAAACCCATGTAATGTGGGGGGGGGTGCACTGTTTTGTTTTGCCCTTCTAGTCACAAGGATGACAAAGATGCCAGACTTATGCTAATTACTGCAGGAGGTTCAGTTTTCCAGGGTATTGGAGGGACTAAAATTTGCCTTTATGTGTGATGGAGCCTCAGATGTGGGATGTATCGGCTGTCAGTGCGTACATGTCCGTGTGTATGCATCAGCATCCTCCCTCAATACTAGGCCCTGCATCTTTTATCTTATGTGCGGTTTAATTGCCGCTGCTTATTGTGATAATGTGAATACTGTAATTGAATTTGTTTGTAAGGCAGGCCCTGTGGGAAGGGTGGGGGGTTGGGGGAGTAGCAGCAGTGTCGTCCGAGGGTGAGACTGCGGCGGCTTCCCTATTCAACCACGATAAATCACCAGGTAGCAGCTTGCTTCGGAGACGGGAGCAAAATCCGCAGCGCAGGCCCTGACACACGCCGGCGGGAGGAAGACGCACACGCCTGCTTCCAGCTTGAAGGATGAATCGTTGTTGGGAGGCAGAAAGGATAGCGCAGCTCTAGTAACCTCGACATGGAATTTCTTGCTGGGTTCGTGTTAATTAAAATGATTAACCGTTCAAATGAATCATCTGGCCTTGTTTATTTCACAGCAAGCGGCATAAAAATAATAATTCCGAGGATAATCAGTAACAGCAAATATTTTGAGTCGCGTGCATTAGAATCAGTGTATTGTGTTTAAAAAATGTTATTCTCATTACAGAATAATTTGTAATTTCCTCCTTTATGACACACTGAAACGCATCTGTTTGTATTACACAATGAGAAGAGTGGGTTCCTCAGCGAATTCACAATGACGCGTCCCTAATGATAATGGTGAGTTATTTAAGCAACTTTACCCATCTACTTTGACAGTGGATTTTCGTTTGCTGAATAAGCGGTTGCAGAAAACAGGCAGACGGATATTGTATCAGCCAATAGAAGCGGACTGAATATTTTTCCCTGATTACAATTATGAAATACCAGCACACACGTGTTACGGGAAGAGTTTTCGGGGGTTATCGTTCTGGTGTGTTTTTTATTTTTCTCTAGAAGCACAGATGTATGAAAACCACTTCTCTGCATTAAGTTTTAAAAATAAATGCTATAAGTAAATCTATTTTTAAACAGCAGGAAATGTATGCTGCTCTTAAAATGTAATGAATTTGTATATGGCGAATGCCGCACAATTCTAAATGATTTACGTAATCATTCTCACGGTTCTTCTTAGTCTGTGTGATTCGGCTCCTACAAAAACTGACTCGACAGACTGTTGTGTTAAAATGAATGAAGGACCATGAATATTTCCATTATAAAGAGCAACTCAGGCATTAGTGGGTTAACGCGCTGATTTTTTTTCATTCGTCATTGATTGCACATTTACTTAAATGAGTGGCCTCAGTAGTTCTGAAAGCGTTCCATGAAGAGTGGTAACACTCTTAGTAGATGTGTTGTACTGTGTCAGGGACCTGCCAGCAGTCCTAACCGGACTGTATCGAGGGCATTAATGATATTTCAGTAATTTTTCTATGCACTGGCATGAAATGTCACAGCTAATTGTCATAATATTTAGAGACATCTGAAAACCCATATTCAGAAAAATTATAGCAGTTTTTTTTTTGCATTATTTCATGTATATGAAAATTGGATGCAGTACCGTGTTGCATTGGTAGTAGCAGATGGTATCCAGAATGACACCACGGAGGAAACAGAAACATAAATAGGACAACAAGATGCTTAAATTTCATTATGAGAGATTTATGTGAATCACAACCATCTTCGCATGCAAAACGGTCGCCATGGAGTCAACACTGGGGGGGACCAAGACCATAATTATAATATATATTGGGAGGGACATTGTGAGCACATCTGATTACTGGAGGGGACATGTACCCCCAATATGTATTATAATTATGGCCTTGTTAGCAAGTACACAATGTTTAATTGCTAAGCAAAGTGGAAGCTATGGTAAGGGATCAAATTAGTATTTGGTTCCTTAAATACAGATATACATTGGCTGCCAAGTACTAAATCAACAATTAGAAAGTGATACTTTGTTTTTATTGTTATAACAGATGATGTAGCATAACAAAAATCTAATGGGTGTTTAAGATGTAGGGTCTTTCTGGATACGCGCAGGTGACTGTACTTGTGTTCTCGTGTCCCTGATTTCACGTAACGACCGTCGTCGCAGCCCGGTTCCATTACTCCAACACGGAAGTACAGAGGATAGTAAAAATGCCTAGATGTCATTCGTTCACCGGCCCTAAATATCGAGGATATGAGCCAGACCAATACCACGATTCATTGCACATCAAGTTCATTCTTAGAAGGCAAGTTAGCAAGACCGGTCTTGCCAGGACCACAGGTAACGACCTTTGCTGTCTTGATATCGGGAAACTCCCCCGGTTCTCGGAGTAATTCACTTTCCCTTGAAATGAACAAACGTAGATCTGGTTGAGGAGTTTGTCTACCCATATTTTGTGACAATGGCTGCTGTGCAGTCGAACCATGTGTTCCCAATTCGGAAAATACTAGGCAAATATCAGGTATTTTTGGGCCTTGGCTGTGTGCTACACACAGGGGTTAATTTGGCACTGGAAGCATAAATACAAAAACTGTACATTTCACATGAATACATGAACGGTAAGCCATAGCTGCCATAGCATTGTTAGTGGTTGAAGCAGGACTACTTTGGCTTGGTGATACGTATAGGTAAGCGATTGTGCATATCAGCGTTTTACGCTGGCTTTCTCTCTCTTCCACCTTTACATTGTCCATCGGCCATCAAAGACATAATGTATGAAACCAAGGGACATATGTCATCTTCGACAAAAATGGGCCAAGGAATAGGAGAGACAGATCACATGTAATTTACAATCAAACCCTGGTAAACTCGCAAGAGTAAAACAATACAAACAGCAACACACAAAGAATCACCTTCCATTATTCTGCACCAGTAAGAACGGCGCCATAATCAAACAGCCGGGAGACCTGCCAGTGGGGGAAAAAACTGATTAATTATAGATGCGTCAGATACATTATTGAATGGTATCACTTATTTCCTCTTTATGGTTCAGCTGATGAAAAATTATGCCAATTAGAAATTTTCGCTCAGGTCGCTGAGCAAATTGTGGCTTTCGGAGGAGCTGTCCGAGCATGACAAGGGTAACCCATTGTGTATTCTCTAGCTTTTAAAATGTGCTGCATCTCAGAAGAGACAATACTTAAATGCCGGCAAATGTGCAATGAATGCACCTCTAAATGATTACAAAGGATTTGCTCAATAACCGCTTCAACAGTTCTTAATGGACAGCGGGGCGTACATATGCTTGGTGCACCTTGGTACGAAAGGTGCATTATGCCAATTAAAAATTCAAGGTTCTGGAATTTAAAGAAGAGTGCATTTTGTTTTGACTGTTAATTTGGGGAGACCAGATATAATTGTCGAATGGTTGAACGGACTTCTAACACACTTCAACAAGTCCCTCCACTTCTGCTGGTTTAAGGCTTCCAGGAACAACTCTAACACTTATGAAACGCGTAACACAGATTAATGAGCAGAGACCAGATTCGACTCAACAATTGTCTCCGGTCTCCCCTGTCTACATCATCAGTTCGACTGGAAGACTTCATGTTATTTTCCTTTGAAAATTCCCCAGTTTTAACACCAGTCTCTAGGATTGCTGGTTATTTTATTTACTGTCAGCAAAACAACTAACGATCAAATACAAATAGATTTTGTCCTATGTGCTATATTTCATTTGTGGTTTTAGAAGATCCTTTATATTTTGCTTTCTCACAAAGAGATTTTAATGCAAAAATGCCTTAAGTTACAAGGAACTTCACGTCGGACAGTCCACCAGGAAAAAAGAGGGTATCCATCACATTCGTATTTAAAGAATAGTTGGTTTTGCTTGATCTTAGCCCTTTGCTAAAATGCTGCTTCGTCAACGGACCAAAGAAAGCTTCGTGTCACCTCAGGAAATGTTCAGAATTGATTGATAATCCTTTGATGTATTACTTTTATTAGGTATTATGGAGAAGCTTGGACACACGGCATGCAGAGTTCCTCTCCTCCCAACACATTTATTACTGCAAAATATTGACTTAATAAGCGGAACCTAAATTGCATGACTACATCCAGCAGCAGATCCTGCTGGGCCAAACAAACATTAAAGCCGTTTGAGATGATTCTGTCTTGTTATGCCAATGTATCATTTGCATTGTATACCAAGTGAAAATCATGTAACAATTTGTGGCGATTCTCAGTTTATTTAATCTCTTTACTTGGTTGTAAGACTTACATCTCCATTTTTGTCTTCTGTGAAGCGTCTGTACCTACTTTTATTTCCTCTTGAGTGAAAACATGATGAGTGATCTTGTCCGTTGAATGCCTATTCTTAGAAGGAGGAGTATATTTCTTAATCCAATAAATATCCAAAATGTATTAATTATAGGTGCTTCACTTGAGACTACGACCCACTACACAGTTGAATGCAGCATAAGCCTGGTTTAGCCTGTGGGAACGTATGTTTGTGTTTGTGGACCCATATTTATTTTTATATAAGCTGTATGCTAGTGAAATCTCTGTATTTTTACCACTGCCACCAACTTAACATTCTTTCTTATTCAAGTTTTGCAGCCGAAAGTTGTGTCCCAAGTGACTTACACACCTCATGATTTTGATCATTTACACAGCTGGGTAGTTCAGTCATTAAAGGATTCACTTCCTGTTATGTCATGTTGCGGAGAACACGAGGTGTCCTTAGGACATGAACTGGCATCCTTATTGCCTACAGGTTGCCACCTAAGACAAGTTCTTCTGAAATAGATCATTTTTGCTGTTGCAGCTTTCCTCAATCGTGAGGCATGTTTTAGATCTGTGATGTTCTGAGGACTGTAGCCACCTGGTTTGAGTTGTTTTCAGGTTATGCACGTTAGTGATTGGTTACCCTCCATCACATGGGTTAAGTCACGTGACAGTAGCAGAAAAGCGGGACGTATGATGGTGTAGGTGAGGATATGGATTTTGATTGCAAAATGGCTTTCAGCAAGAGGTGCTAGGAAGGCCTGCTCCCCCCCCCCCCCAAGGCCCGCTGCCATCGAAATGCCTTCCTCCCCACTTGTCTTCTTTGAGAAAGTTCCTGCTTTAATTACCCCGTTCGTTTAAATGTTGATTTGGCGTCTGCCTAGTTTAATAGAATGATATAAATCAATATTATTATAGGCAAAATCCATAGTAAAACCAGATGGAGTATCCATAACTTTTCATTTCAATTACTTTTCAACCTACAAACTAAGGAAAGACACAGCTAATTTGTTTGCATGTCAAACCAACATTTATTAATGCGGTGTTCAACGCAAATAGAACCCTGAAACACTCACTTTTAACAGACCTCAGTAATTATCATTTCTGGGTGCCTTCCATTTCCTTGCTATTCATGAAGGACACTGCTCCACGAACATTAACACTGTTTGCCCTCTGTTGTATTTGTGAGTTAGGGATTGGGTTGGCTTGCACCTGAGGAAATGTATTTACATGGTCACCAGTTCTCACCAGTATTACACAAGAACGGCCAAACCATGGTTCCATCCATTTTCCAGCCATTTTTCTAATATTGGGTGGTGAGGGAACCTAGAACCTATTCCAAGCAGCACAGGACATAAAGCAGGAGTACACCACCAGCACAGGACATAAAGCAGGAGTACACCACCAGCACAGGACATAAAGCAGGAGTACACCACCAGCACAGGACATAAAGCAGGAGTACACCACCAGCACAGGACATAAAGCAGGAGTACACCACCAGCACAGGACAGAAAGCAGGAGTATACCACCAGCACAGGACATAAAGCAGGAGGACACCAGCAGCACAGGACATAAAGGAGGAGTACACCAGCAGCACAGGACATAAAGCAGGAGTACACCACCAGCACAGGACATAAAGCAGGAGTACACCAGCAGCACAGGACATAAAGCAGGAGTACACCAGCCGCACAGGACATAAAGCAGGAGTACACCACCAGCACAGGACATAAAGCAGGAGTACACCACCAGCACAGGACATAAAGCAGGAGTACACCAGCAGCACAGGACATAAAGCAGGAGTACACCACCAGCACAGGACATAAAGCAGGAGTACACCAGCAGCACAGGACATAAAGGAGGAGTACACCAGCAGCACAAGACATAAAGCAGGAGTACACCACCAGCACAGGACATAAAGGAGGAGTACACCAGCAGCACAGGACATAAAGGAGGAGTACACCAGCAGCACAAGACATAAAGCAGGAGTACACCAGCAGCACAGGACATAAAGGAGGAGTACACCAGCAGCACAGGACATAAAGCAGGAGTACACCACCAGCACAGGACATAAAGGAGGAGTACACCAGCAGCACAGGACAGAAAGCAGAAGTACACCACCAGCACTCTTCCCACAATGCTCCTCTCCCCTTTCACAATGCTCCCCTCCCACAATTCTCCTCTCCCCTCCCACAATGCTCACCTCCTGTCCCACAATGCTAATCTCCCCTTCAACAATGCTCTCCTCCCAAAATGTACCTCTTCCCTCCCACAAGCTCTCTCATGGCAGCTTGATGAGAAGCTAGTGGCTACCTAATCTCACTGACAGGGGCCCATTCACAGATCACTCCTCCAGCCTCCATGTTGTGTGCATGTCAGCACGGTATCTGCCTCAGCTGTCCTCCGGGCCCCTGAGATGGCCAGGTGGCCTTCAGCAGCCTGTGCCGACACACGCCTTCCAGCAGTGCCGTTACCAAATTCCCACGGGCAGCACAGGTTCATCTCTGCCATGGCAGCCCCATCCTTGACATAAGCATATAGTTTCCATGACACCTGAGACAGCCAGCTGCTGCAACCGTGCCATGATAAAAATCTTCTAGGGCCAGTCTCTCCCACCTTCTCCGTGGGGTTCAGTTTACTCATGGCAGTGCAATCCTCAACCCTCCCCTGCCTTCCAAACTGCCAGCGCTTCCATTTTAAGTGGGGGGGGGGGGGGGGAGGGGAAGGGGGTGCTGTTTGTCAGTTTCCACATCCTTGTTTGCTTCCCTGCACTGTAGATATCATCATAGGCAATTGTCATATTCTTATTGACACCCCGATATGGACTGATTAACGTGACACTAATTCCTAGACGTGATTTTTTGTTTTTAGGAGAGGTTTCATTTTATTTGAAGGGAATAAAGGCAGGAGGTTAATTTCCAATAGTGGAAGAAAATGATTGGATGCAGGTGTTGTGTTGGGGCATGTGGGAGGATGTGCGCCTCCCAGAGGTCTTCTGCGCACGCTGAAAAAGTTGTAGGCCGACAATCCTCCGAGTTGACAGTGGCGGCTTCTCAGCTGGTGGACGTCTTGGCGGATATGGATAGGCTCCAAATCCCCCCCCCCCCAACTGTACCTGCCAGGAACCCATGTCACTCATAGCGAAGACTTCAGGGTCCCACGCTTTGCGCTCGCATGACTGGCTTGTAAAATCTCCAGAATTACCAACATAGTTCTCTGGAAGAGAAGTTCCCAGGATGAGATTTGGTGTTAAAGTGCATTCCGACGTGCTGACGACAGCATCGTGCACCACTGAGAACATGAATCCGCATTATGGATGGAAACTAGATTCCTGGGCATTTTAAAAATAATTAGCAGCGAGAGCAGAAGTTATCTATGCTTACATATAGCTCATGCATATGGTGCATTTTACAGTACCAGGCAAACTGTACTATAAACTACTCTCCCACATAGGTCCATCCATTGTGACCTAGGACTCATCCATCCATTTTCCAAACCGCTTATCCTACTGGGTCGTGGGGGGGGGGGTCCGGAGCCTATCCTGGAAACAATGTGCACGAGGCAGGGAATAACCCAGGATGAGGGGGCAGCCCATCGCAGGGCACACTCACACACCATTCACTCACACATGCGCAGCTATGGTCAATTTAGCAACTCCAATTAGCCTCAGCATGTTTTTGGACTGTGGGGGGAAACCGGAGTACCTGGAGGAAACCCCACGACGACATGCAACCCAGGCGGAGACTCGAACCCAGGTCGCAGGTGTGAGGCAACAATGCTAACCACTGCACCACCATGCCGCCCTGTGATCTATGACTTTCCTTCTGAATTAAAGTGTCTGTAGTATCACCATCGTTACTGGGTCCAGTAAAACCAACCTGACTCTTTGAAAACAGCAAAATTCCACCGCATGCGTATGTCAGTGTGTTATACTGTAATAATGTTTGCTAAGCCGTAACTTGCCAATGAGATTACATAAGATTGCATGGTATTTCAAATTTGTTAGCTGCCTAGGACGCGTATTTAGAATCGTCAACGCAAAGAGAATCCCCTCTCTATACCTTTTCATCTGCTGTGACTGTCAATATGGTTTTATACAACCTTTGACCCTTTCCCATAACATCATCTTTGCATGTGATACTTAGTTTAGCCAAGTAGGCTACTAAAAATATACCATTTCCACTTTTTCTACTATTATGGGCGGCCGACAAATGTGGATGGGGTAAAATATGCAAGATTTAAATGAGAACAAAGTCTGGCCAATCCCAAGAACAAGTTATGGTTATGGAACATTCTGATAATACAAAGTCTAGTGATATATGTGGCAGACACATTGAAGGAACTCATGACACGTTGCTGCATGGGAGCCCCCAGAGCTCACAGTAGGATGCTGATTTGTGTGTAATCAAAGGGGTAAACCCAGGGGAGGGGTCGGGATACAAGTGTGGATTGTGATCCCGTCTTGCTATCCTCTGTTGGACGTCAACCGGTGAGTTTACACACCAGATGTCTTACTGGCATGACACCCTGGGTTGTCTGAAAGAGTGGGCTTGTGATATGAATCACTTTCAGGCCAGAGACGTGTGTTGCTTCTGCTCAACTGTACTGCTTATCACCCAGGCTAATGCTGCACTGGCAATATTACATTTTGCCTATTTTATATCCGGCCATTGAAAACAGTCTAAAACTGTCCCGAGTTACATGGTGGGCTCACTGAAACCGAGTTATATAATATGGGTTGCATGGAATTTTACACAAAAATGTACTGTCGAGTTTGAAGCGAAAAAGCGGACGCATAATCCGACAGCTACAGTTGGTTGGTATGTTTGTTTTCCTTGCTGGAAAATTCCCATCTCATCCTAGATCTTCAGTGAATTCAGCCCTAGTTGCGTCTTCATTCACATTAACCTCTCTATCCCACTGCGGTATCATAAAAGAGAAGCCAAACTAAGATTCAGCAGCAAGAAAGTAAAAATCGTTGCTCAAGTGTGACACCTAATGAAAGCTATTAAACAGGGATTCCCAGCAGCACACATAAATTGTAACCCTTCCCTCTACTGTAAGTCACTTAGGAGTAAAAGCGTCACACAAATGAGCGGCTGAAAAAGTAAAGAGAAGTCAGAATTAGCTTATGCTAATCCGTTAGATGCTAAAGGACAGTAGTTATTCAACGTATTTGACTGGATATGTACTGAGATTTTTTTTTTAGATATTTTCCAAGTTACGCTTGTTAACTTGTTATACTGTTTAATAGGATATTGAAAATTCAAAAAAATTTATTTCATTCAAGCTCTATAAATCGCACCGGTATATGTGTAGCATATTCAGTCATGTCAGATAAACATTTACAGATAACATTTACAGATAAGTGCAGAAACCTATCTTATTACATACATATATTGCTTTAACATCACCCACGTAGCTATAATCTGTTAGGAATATTTGGAATACATTTTACATGGATATTTATTCTCCTTTCATAAATTAAGTAGCGATATACAAATATACACATCCGCCTTTAAGCGTGCGTGTGTCCGTATGGTGTGCGTTTGCACTCGTGCTCTGGAGAGCAGGGAGCCTGGAAACTGCTGTGATTTGAAGCCTTGTTATAAATTTATGAAGTGCTAAAATGTTTTATCCCATGGGTGGAGACTGCCAGCTGTCACTGGTGAGCCGCTTTACGTTAGGCAAATAGTCCGAAAGCAACCCAGGGGCCGCGATAGACGCAGGGCCAGGCTCAACAATTGGGGGGGGGGGGGGGGAGGGAACGACACACGCCTCCTGGAAATGGACCACTTACCAATTAGCGTGAACTGGAGTGAAGCTAATTGGTCCCTTTCCTTCTCCTGAACAATAAAGTGCCAGGCGGGTACATGGCGCCGACATGCTCGCATTATGCAAAACATCCCTCCGGTGTGTTACATCACCGCTTAGACAAAGTCAAATATCAGGATGCCAGCGCGTCATCTTCTGCATGTTAACGACAGTTAAGCGTTTTGCCCTCGCTGATTGATGTCTTCCTCGTCTTGCGTGGGTGGGACGTCCAAAACATTTTTTCAAGCTAAAGAGCTCACAGGAAATTCTGGTCTCATTCCTCGGTTAATAATTAAGCATTATGTTGCAACAGGTACCTGAAGACAAGGACGAGGACAATTATAGACCTAATCTATATCTACAAGCCGAAATTAAGTTAAACCGAAAATAAGCCCAGTTCCTATTGGTATTTTCATGGATGTGCTGAAATGTTTAGACTTTGCATCTGATATTTCTTAGATTTAAAAAATACATAGAAAAGCTTGGGGATCCTCTGTAAATGGAATCATGTGACATTTGATCATCTCATTGCTTAGACCTTTGTGACAAAAATCCTAGGCAACAAAAACAAAAATCAAGAAAAAGGTGGTCGTTCTGGATTGGGGTCACTGGGGAAGTGGAACACGTCAATGCACACAAACATCAGTAGAGGAAGGACAGGTGGCACAAATCGGTGCTAACAATTGTGGTCACCTGACTATCCGTGCCAAGAGGAATGGCAGTCCTGTCCTCCCATCCTGCAATTCTTTTCTCAAAGTCTGCAGAGATGGTATCGCTGCTCTGCCTGATAATTTTTCAGTTACATTTTCATTATATTGGAAGTTCTTTCTTTTGTTTTATTTGCCTGACGCTTCATACGTTAAGAAAACATTCTGCTGTCACGCATTATACAGATTAAAAATTGTCTTTTCCCGGACGTATGTGTCAAGCTTTACCTGGGTTTCTTGGTGAGTGATGGCTTACATGTGAGATGTACTGTAAGGCATCTCTTTGAACTGGGTATCCAGTGGGGTCTTTGCTTAAGAATATTTTCCAAACCCCAAATAAATTGACAAATTGGAGGCTCCTTTCACTGAGTCGTTCTCTCTTTTTTATTTCTCTCTCCTTACTCCAGCTAGACTATTGGCTGGCATAGGCAGCTACCTCAGGGCAAACAGCAGCATATTGCTGATCTCACATCCTAGGGTCCCAGCGAGGATTCTGCTGGCATCGTAGACATATTTGTTTAGTCTAGGTGGGCACAGGAAACAAAATGCTATGGAAACAGCAACACCAATTCTCCATTTTGTGGGTCTTGTTATGACTCCTTGCTGGGAGTAGTATTAAAAATGATTTTATTTCTTTTTGGTAGTGCATCATCCTAAATTTACGATCCCAGGAAATAGACGAACATCTCCAGATGTAGGGCATTTCAGGAAAATCTCTTCATGTTATGTTTCGGACACAGAAGCTTAGGGCTACTTAAATGAAACAGCAGTAATTTTTCATTATATAGTTTCAAAATGTTAGCTAGCTAGCAAACATATTAGCTAGTGAGGTAACATGACATTTAGAATAGAATAGCTAATTTTATATAATTTTCAATGTATTTATCGTGCCTGTTTTTTTCAGCTTGCAATGAATAAGGGATTTTTATTAACTTGTGCAAATGGATAACTCAAGTAGAACAAAATTTAGTTGGCATAAAGATTTGTTCTTAACACACTACAGAGGAAGTGTGTAAAAAGTGTTTTTGCTTTATATTCTCAATCCATGAAAATTTATGCTCTCGTCTTACATACTTGTAACCTTTATGAAATAAAATCCCTCAGCAGCACGAATAAAGTAATTTGTTATACTGTACTAATCAAGACAAAAACAAGATCCAGCAATCATCTTTGATACTGTATTTAAATGATAGATCTCTGTACAGTTCTGAGAGAATTTTATGAGTGTACAGTGAGACCTTCCTTGTGTTGTCTCCTGATCGTCATTAATCATATATTAACTACTTTTTAATGTTAGAGGAAGGAAGTCAAGACATGAAGCATCCTTCACAGCATCAAAAATTGGGTCTCTGCTAGAAAAAAATCCTTTGAGCAGAAACGTGATCCATTGGACCTGTTGGTTACTGGACCCTCCTTTCCCTTCCATTGGACGTTTCTGTGGACTCGGGTTCTATCACAGAGAGTAAATCACTCTCGGAAGCCATTTTTGTCACTCTGTTTTGGCAAATATGTTTGGTTCAGATTCAGAGTGGGATCTCGCACCACCATTAGCATTAGTTAGCCAATTACTCTCAGCCCTTTTTTTAAAAAAATAAAAAAAAAAAATCACTGGTGGCAGCTATTTTGGGCATTAATGTTTGGGCTATTGTATGCAACAAAAGCAAAACTGTTGTTTTGTGTGAGACTAGATGACATCATGTGACACCTACAATATGATACGCAATCCGCGTCTGAGCTGAATGCCTTCTGTTTTGCAGTATAAAGTTAATACGTTTTGTGGTATAATGTGGGATTTGGATCCCATTGTGGTTACAGTATTTTCCTTTGTCTTCTTTCCCTTGTAGTTTTCAGTGAAGATCTACGTTCCAGCTTATATTTTGTCAATGCATCTCTGCAAGAGGTAGTGTTTGCCAGCACCACAGGGACCCTGGTGCCCTGTCCCGCGGCGGCCGTGCCCCCGGCATCACTGCGCTGGTACCTCGCCACCGGAGAGGAGATCTATGACGTCCCAGGGATCCGCCACGTCCACCCCAACGGCACTCTCCAGATCTTCCACTTCCCCCCCTCAAGCTTTAGCAACTTAATCCATGATAACACGTACTATTGCACAGCCGAAAATCCTTCAGGGAAAATTAGAAGCCAAGATGTTCATATTAAGGCCGGTGAGTATTCTCCACATCCGGCCAGGGACCCACCGGTGTTTCCCAGTCTGGTCCTCGGGGACCCATAGATAGTCCACATTTTTGCTCCCTCCCACTTCCTGGTAGGGAGCAAAAACATGGACTGTCTGGCAGGGAGTTTGGAGGGAGCAAAAACATGGACTGACTGTGGACTTTCTCTTTTTCTGCACTTGCATAGTCTTACGGGAGCCCTATGCGGTCCGCGTGGAGGACCAGCGAGCCATGAGGGGCAATGTAGCGGTGTTCAAGTGCATTATCCCTGCCTCTGTGGAGGCCTACATCACTGTTGTATCGTGGGACAAAGACACAGTCTCGCTTGTCTCAGGTAGGTCACTTCTGCTGTATGTTCTATTGGACGGGTTGTGTCCACCAGCTCACTGATTTAGCCAACATTTTCAATTACATATATTTTTCTAAAGCATCCATCACAACATATTATCCCCAAAACACGATATATATATATATATATAGCATGCTGAACAAGCAGAAAAGGCTGTAAACATTGGAGGAGAGGTTGTATATGTTGGACTATTAGGGAAAAAAGTCTCTTGAGGTCAAAGGTCAACTGTCTGCACACCCATCCTGGGCGTGACAATTATATAAGTTCAATCCTTAATTTGTCCAACTGAAATACCACTTTTTGGGGGCTAAAGCCGCTATCACCTGGTCGCAGGCCCAAATTCCTCAATCCCTCCAAACCCTTCGCTGTTGGACAGCCACACATTATGCAGGGAGAACCGATCTGTATGTCAGGTGCTGCCCGTGTGCCAGAGAACCGGGTCCACCATTAGCTTGCGATCTCCCAGGGTCGATATCTGCCAAGGTTTGGGTACCGAAGGGTGAACGTTCCCTCTGTTCCAGATGGCGCTCATTCAAGGCTCCGGCAGCGACGTTCTGCTAGCGGTTTACGGCGGAAAAAAAAAAAAAAAGTTTTATGCGAGCAAGAACTGAACTGGGTTATTTTTTTATTCATCTGCTTATTCTGAATCACCTCAAGCACAAATAAGCCTCTCCGATATTCAGGCTGGGAACACATTATTCGCAGCCTTTGCGGTTGGCAGAGGAGACTTTGTAGGCCATGGAGTGCATACAAGGTGTGGCTTGTTTTGTTCTCTGTTATTTTTCTCACCACCAGGGCATAGGTTCTAACAAAGCACAGATGAGAAAAGTAAACCCAAGACCACAGTTTGAGTCCCTCAAATTGGTAAAAATGATTCGGTGGGTCTATATTGTGGTTCCACGAAATGCAGTAGCACCCCAGCTATTGGTTGCAAACGATAGTTTCACCATTATTTAATTTTGTTCATTCAAATGGGGGCAACCTTTTCCATGACTAATTTATTATCAAAACCTGCTTCAAGGAAACAGCCTCTACCACCGAATAGCAAACCATGTGGCTGCAGCTGAATGCGTCCAGCAAACAAACAGGATCCAGCGGTTCTGTGACTGTTTGTCTAAGCAACGGCTAAGATGTGTGATGTAAGCGATTTTGAAAGTGGTGTGTTTGTTAGTAACAGAGATGGTGGGTCCAAGACCTCAGAAACACCATTCTTCTTGGGACTTTCACACACACCTGGGCATAGAGTTTACATAAGCATCCAGTGATAGAGCGAGAGAGGTCAGCGGAGAATGGTCTGACAGGAAGCTCACAGGAAGGCCACAAGTGCAAACAGCTCAGTATAAGAGTCGTGTGCAGAATGGCTACTGTGAACGAAGAACTACTCATCTACTTCTGAAACATGATACTGTCCAGTACTCGCTAGGTGTACCTAATAAATTGGCCATTGAGTGCATATTGCGCAATTGCATACATTTTTAGTATATTCTGGTTTGAAATCGTAACGGCATAAGCCAGGATAGAATGAATCCTAAATATCATGATAAAAAGCAAGACATGCTGTGACACAGCTCGTATTAATTTTGGTGTCAGGGTGTTTGAAAGAACAGCTAATTTTCCACCTGACTGCCGTCGTTTGTTGACTGGACATCTTTGTGAAAGGTTGGGGAAAAAAAGGGAGAAAGAAAGAAAGAAAGAAAGAAAGAAAGAAAGAAAGAAAGAAAGGTCAAACTGTTATAAAAAAATGGCAAGGTATGGCTTTTTTTCTGCATGGCATATTCCAGAATATTCTATCAGCATTCCCCGTGCTGCATTTGTATGTGAGTCACCTGCTTGCTGTCTGGGCCGTCCCGTCGTTAATGGAGATGTGGGCAGTCTTGCAACCCCCCCGCCCCCCCTTCCTCCAATCTCCACCGGCGATAGAGGTTCAGACTATATCTCTCTGAATTATCGCTCAAGTCGCCTGGTCCCAGGCCCTGACTGCAGCAAAGTTACCCCCTTTTGCCTTTTCTGACCTGCTTGCACTGTGACCGGAGCCGGTAAAGTGCACTCTGATAATTCCCATCAGTTAAATGGAATGCTGTCCTCTTCGATTACCCCCCACCCCCCATCCCCAGGGGTACTTTTCCTTTTATATAGAACATTTAGCAAACTCAATAGACAGAATGACAGCATTAGCAACAGAGGGAAAGTGCAAGGATTTGTATTTCACTTTGGTTTGTATTGTCTGATATCGGATTTGCCTTAATTTTATGGAGTTATTAATAAAACCGATTATTTCAAAATATTTTTTCCTTAGATTTGCATGTATTTTGAGCATAATGAGAGTGTTACTGAAAGTGAAACTTAGAGAGATCCATGTTTTCTGCCATTGACAAACATCACAGAGTGATGACTGACCATTGTAATGAGTAGCCAGGGAATCGGGGCATTTCTTATTTTGATGCAAAGAGTATTAAATTTGTATTTTTGGAAGCCATACATTGTTTTTCAGATGTGGTTTTGCTCATTTTGTGTGATATGCCATAGGGATTGTTGAATGTGTTTTGGTGTTGATTTAGTTGATGTATGGTTCTGTAGACACTAGGAACATCTATCTGTTATAACAGTATCAGGCCATGATATCACTGTGATGGCAGTCAATCAACCAGCTACCCGTCACTCAATGCGATTAAGGACACATTCCCATCTACAAGCAAACAACCTTTAACGGGGGTTCTTGTTAAGGGGCTGCTTATTCCTACTAAAACATGCTAAACATATTTTAATAGTTCCTCGGCTGCTGACCCCCTCAGTCGAACCCTCGCGGCTGGGTTGACCCCCGCCAGTGTCCCGCCACTCTTCATGGCTGGGGTTCCTGGGTCCATGCATTGCATGTTTCATTAAAAAAAGATTTAAAAAAACAAGATGCAGGAATAAAAGGGACACTCGGTCTCTCGAGGCCTAGAATAAAGCTATTTTACCTCTGAGATAAATTATTAATTTGCCCGTTTGCGTTGGAAAAGGTTCACCGTTGAGCGAGTCCTCAGCCTCTCCTGTGGTAACCCAGAACCTGACCCAGTTTGTAATTAATGATGCGGGAGCAAGTCCTGTATCGCACCTAAAAAGGAGGGAATAAATGTTGGTCTAGGCCGCGCCCAGCTCCGTCAACCGCAATAAAGGCGTAAAAACAAAGAAACAGACACACGGCGAGGACAGGGATGCTGAGTTATGTTCCGTTTGCAACAGCTGTGCTTTTGACCTGGTGCATAATGAGATGCAAATCGCAGCACGCGGCGGCAGTACCTGCTGTTTCTCTGTCCACATCAGAAGAAGGGTTAAATTGCTGTTAAGAAATGTCAAGATAAAGTGTTTACTCAGATCTTTCTAACACTGGGCCTCACGTTTTGTTCATCTTTGCGTATTTGTATGGAATACAAGAGGCTTTTCTGAAGCAATAACGATCTAAGAATATAAAAAGATCCAAAGTAAGGACATCTTCACTGTCACCAGCATCATACCAACGTGTGGTGCCACAACACTGCACCTACTGTATGTTCTCACCTTGTGTGGAACTTGTTTCCAGCAAGAGATTCTCTGTTATTTTGTGCTATTAAAGTGTAATTCAAGTTACACCAGAGGCAAATGCATCCTGCCTTTAAAGGTGCTACTATCAGCAATAGATGAGATTTTGAAATGCAATCATGTTATCATGATGTTATTCAGGAGAAACACAAGCCAGATTTATCAAACTCCATTTTGGTTTTGTTTGCTCAGAATATGAGCTCTTCCTGCAAATGGACGAACTTAGCTACTTTTTGGTCTCGGAAACATTTGAATTGACCCACGTGGCAAGGAAAATGCATAATTACACTTAGGCTCATGTCATAACTAAATAATCATGATTAAGAATTTCAAGTTGATTGCAATATGTATTACACCTCGAAATAAAGTCAGCTTAGCAGCTATTTGATGTCTTTAAGTCTAGATAGATTAAGCTATATAGGAATACCTTAGCATTCAGGTTTTACCTGCTGCTTGTGAGTAAGTATCACCTTGTTGACGACAGTTTTTAAGGAAGCCAGCGGAGTTGCAGAGACTCTCCATGTGTGGGATCGTGTGTAGGAAGGACCGAGGTCACGTTTCCTCTTCCCACGTTGCTATGGGCCGTCACAAATTCGCCATCAACCTCACGAACTGAGCCTTCATCTCACAGCCTCGCATCAAACCCAGTGAAAAATCTCATGCTCACAGACGCTGCAAATGTAAGGCTTTATCTTCTCTTTTACAGTTGATACTTGATTAATATACCTCCTGATTGCCTAAGCTCATTGGAACTCTTCCATCTTTCCTTGTATGACTCTCCATCTAGAAGTTGTAGTCCTTCAATAATATTCAGTAGTTTCAAGTGAAAGTGGAAAAAAATATTTTAATTGAAATAGTATATGGTGTCTGAGTCAGATGTACTTGAGTATCTGTTTGAAGGTCATGTTCACAAATGAATTCAAACAAATAAATGAGTCCTGGTACAACCCAGTGCTGTGTATTTAAAAAAAAATGATGCTGGTCAGAACTTCGAAACTGGGTCACATTCTATGGAGTACGGTGGAGGGCATGTGGAAGGACTATTGATGGGGATTTGTTTCGGGTTTGTTGAACCAGTCTCATCTTGACGTGGAATATCTGCAGGCCAGTATTCTGATTGGCTGATTCAGGTTTGCATTCATAGATTTGTCTCTGGCTGAAAAAAACGTTTAATTTGTATGTTGACTTGCACAGTTTTACTCCACTAAGTAATCTTTGCTTAGATAATGCTAAGTTGGACTCTCAACCAGGGAATCCACATTAAATGTAAACACACTAATAGCCTCATTCTTGGTTCTAATGGGCCTTTTCTGGTAAATATTGGGGTACAGCCTCATTTGCATATCCACCCAGATCATTTAATAAGGCCGTATACGATATATGCAAATGTGGAAGGTGACTGAATGAATTACACTTTAGTTAGAAAGCTTGGTAACACTTCACTTGAAGCTGTTATCTATAATGCACTATAGATACCTTCATAGTGCATCATAATGGTCAGAATAATAATTATTAAAGCATTACAGCATCTTCTATTGACAGTCATAGGGTATTATAGTGTTAATTATAATACTTCATAAGCTCCAATGAAGCTCTCATCTATAGTGCACTATAGATACCTTCATAATGCATTATAAAAGTCTGTTTAAGAATTTAGGATGCTTTGTACTGCATTATGAAGGTATCTACAGTGCATTATAGATGAGAGCTTCATACAGCATTCATAATGCATAATAAACGTAGCTATGATATGTTGTGCCTTTTTATAAGTTTATAGGGATGTTCACTATGTTTTGTTAATGTATTATAATGTGTTCCTAGATTCCAATAGATGTGGCGTTCATGGAGAGTGTTACCAAAAGCTCAAATTATTGGTGAAATTACTTCCTAGTATATAGTCATAGTATTTACTGTATAGAATCCCTCCATCCCTCCATCCCTCCATCCATCCATCCATCCACCTGCCCACATATTCTAGAAAAAGAAACAGGGTTATTGAAGCTTATCCAATGCAGAATAGGGCATCCGGATGGGCTGCCTGTATAATACATTAACAAATCAGCGTTTTTAAATTGTTTCATTGGTCTGTATAGGAATCATGTCACCAGGCCAGAGTTGAGGGAAACCAAACATTATTATCCTGGTCCTGAGCATATATACAATACAGAATGGAACACCTAACATTATATGAAGAACCAGACCAATGAAGCCCTATGGGCAAAGCCAAACCTCAATTAGGATCACGTAACAATGCACGTGTACGTGCTCTGCTCTGTAGTAAGCCGTAGTGAATCGACTTTACGCAATGTGATTTATATAGTGAAGACATCGATATCCCTGACACACAACAATGCTTAAGGCCCGTTTACCAAAATAAGCGGGAATCAAACGACATTTAATCACTCCAGGTCTGTCTCAGCACATCCAGTCCCGTTCAGTTCCTCTGAAATGCTGTCACTGTCACTGTGGCTTTGAAAGGACTATAAAAAATATATAAAGACAATAATATAGGAATTAAAGGAAATTAAAATTCAGTGATTGGTGGGCAGCATCTTTACTGTATTTTATGATTAATGTTTTATGATTTGTGTTAGGAAATTTGAACCTGCCTGATGTTCAGGGTGTCTGATCTGCTGTGTTCCCTCATAGCAGTTTTTGGTGGCTTTTGTTTTAAATGTGTCCATATTTGGTTGCATAACCTTTCTGATTTTAAAATGAATTAAATAAAATCATTGTATTCTCAGGTTCGCTTGTGGAGCTGTGCAGTGCTGTCAATTGATTAATGACGAGCTGACTTTGTTGGTCACTGAAACGGCAGCTACTCCTGGCTTAGCATTTTAACACTTGTGTGAAGCTTTATGTTTTTTTTTTCTCAGCTGTGCTGAACCCTGGCAGGCAGAGCAGCATCGGTCCTGCCGCCTTTGATAGGATGCTGAAGAGGTCGTGTGGGATAGACCTGTGGAAAACGTGATTGCCGACACTGACAAACCTTAGAGGCCTCCGTTCCTGGGGAGGGATAGACAGCATCTGCTCCTCCGGGGTATGGGAGGAGGTGTTACGAGGGGGGTGTCAGCAGAAACAGGCTCCCCTGGTGCCTAGAGATAGCGCATTCTCATTAGAACAATCGCCTTTGCCCTTCTTCAGTTCTAGCTGAAGATTAAGTCGAAAATGTGGGAAGGCTTTCAGATGCGAGCTTATGGCGGGCCTGGGGGTCCAGGGTGACCATAAGCCGCATCTTCTTCATTTCCCACCACCTCCTGCCACTACCTCCGTCATCCTACTCTCTAGCAAAAGCAGAGGTGGATAGATCCAGGACCAGCAAGTCAAAATCCAGACCAAGAGTTTGATTCAACCAACCAGTTGAGTATAAAGACTCACAGTCACAGAGTACTGGTTGCTGGTTGGGTGAATCAAAATCTTGGCCTGGATTTGCACTTTCTGGATCTGAGCTATCCGTCTCTCAAAAGTGATTGGCCCATATTTTCATAGGTCCCTGTAGCCCGTGCAGCACTCGAAGCATAAAGGACGTTGTGTATTCGCAGCGCCTCCTCCGTGTCCCTCAGCGTTAATCACTCTCAGGGTGCATACTGTCACCAGTCCGCCACCTTGCCTGCCTCCGCCCCCTTATTATCCCCCCCCCCCCACAACGCACCAGATCCTGCCTCCTCCCATGGACAGAATCTTCTGCCAGTAAACTGATGCTGTCTTAATCTGCGCCGGGTTGTTCAACAGGCTTCGCCCGCATTCCTCATTTAGCGCATCCGGCTGTCTAAGCATAACCCGCCTGGCAAAGGGCCCAAGTCAATTTACCGCCGCCTGCAAAACACAATCTTTATTTAAAATTTGTTTTTGTGCAAACAGAGAAAAAAAAAACTACGGAATTCACCGAATTTCCCACACTTTCATTCCAGTCGGCTTTTGTTGCATAAACCTTTATAAGGGTACCGCCACCATCTGTGGAGTTTTGTGCCTTTTTGAGGGGGTATAATCAAGCTGCCCCAATGCCGTTCTCAGTGCCTGCAAATCGAATCACCAAAGGTACTGCATGTTGTAAAAGACCAATCATTTTTAAGTTCTACACCCCTTCTGTGTTAGTATTTTGTTAGCATGTTCGTGATTTACTGAAGGAGCTGTCCGTCAGAAGGAGAGGGCAGGGCTGGTGGGGGGGGGGGGGGGGGGGGGGAACCGTGTTTGGAAGGTCAGTCTTTTTTCAGAAGTCAGCACGAACTTGGATTGCATTCCCTCTTTCAAAAGAGGCTCTTTACTGAGGGAAGAAGGTGGCTGTCAGGGTAATGTCACCCCCCCCCCCCCACAGATGAGTTTGGCCTGCTAAGACTTTCTTTGTCATTGGAGGAAACTGGTTATGCATAAAGAATGGATCTGGCCACTAGTGAATCTGAGACTGTTGTGCTGACCAATCACTTGAGGGGGTGGGGTAATGGTGTGCCCGTGGATGAGGGGCATTCATTAAAATGCCACAACCCTTTCTCATACTGCGCCACTGCCAGCACTTTCTTGGCACTGCATAGGGAGTGGAAGTGTGTGCATATGTGCATATGTGTGTGTGTGTGTGTGTGTGTGTGTGTGGAGGGGGGTTCAGGGGGCTTGGATACAGGAGAGAAGCGGCAAAGGACAATCAATACCTGTGTGCATGAGTCACGCAGCTGCCAAAGAGAATTATGGGAGCAAGGAACTGACGGATGCGGCAGTGCCTTTGCAGTGAGTGAACTGCAGGGAAAGGGTTAAGGAGAGTGCAGTGAGCCAGTGTTGGGGTGAGGGGGGGTGGTATTGTGAGATGATGTGAAGGTCTTTGATGGTGTGAGAGCCGCCGTAAATCGCTGAGCAATATGTTGATAAAGCTGCTTTCCGAAAGACAGCTCTGTGTCCTTGGAGAGCACACCTCCCACCGCATCCTTTGCTCGGTCTTTTCTTATTCGGGGGCCACCAAAACCCGCTATTGCTGTTTCTGTATGAAACGGATCAGCTGCTGCTAATGTGCCGTCGCCCAGCGCCCTTTGCCTTCGGTTCGTGACGCGGTATGTGGCGGGACAAGGGTGCTAGCTAGAGTTGCATGAAACGTGACCAAACATGTGGCTCAGCAGGTTAAGATGCTTGCCTCTAACCAGAAGGTTGCCTGTTTGAATCCCAGGGTTTGCACAGGGGTTTTATAGTTAGGTTCCTGTATCCATAACCCCCACTTATTCCAGGGACGGTCTAACCTGCATTCGCAGTTGTGCACCACTTTGGATAAATATGCCCGCTAAATAAAATCAAGCTTCAAAATATGGCCCAGTCAGTGTTTGCTGAGTTTCATTAGCTGACACGGGCGATCACTCGCCCAGGGGATACAGAAGATCGTCTGAACTCAGCTCCTCGCTGCTGTTCTGACTCATGCCAGATTTCATTCGATTCACTGAGCTGCTCAAGTCACACGCGGTGTAGCGCTCGCTGCAGAGGGATGCTGCTGATGTCAATGGAAATCTGCTCAGACCTGTTTCAAGCTCTTTAAGAAGATCATTTTGAGCAGCTAAGCTTGAGGGTGTCAGCCTTCATTTCGGACCTTTTATTCATTAGTGTGATTTTGCCGTAATTGTGACTATGGGTGGTTAACTTAAGCAAATAAAACATCAGTAGCGTATTCCTGTTTTATTTATGTCTTGTCAACATGTGACACAAATGTGCAAAGAACATCAGGAAGTTCTCTGTGACTGGATAACAGATTTCAGACAGAAAGCATTTGGCATCGTCATTTTGAGAGAGAGAGAGAGAGAGAGAGAGCGCTGGATTGAATCAAAGCTGTCGAGCCTTGAAACGAAACTGTTTACTGATAAATAAGAGCAATATGGTAGTGATTAGACTGTTAGGGATGAAAATGATTACAGAATGATCCAATGAGCATGGGGACTTAGCGCAGCTTAATCGTAAATAAAGAGAGATGGGTTTATGGTATGTTGCAGTTTGGCGTCGCTCGTTAGAATGGGAATTTTTCGAGGCTTATGGATTACGCTGCACTGGTGGACTGGACCGGGGCCAGGTCACAAATGGCAGAGGTTCAAAAATCTGATTAAAAATAAGCACGGCAGGAGCTAATTATGGGTGGAACAACCAATTAATTTCCATTTATAAACTCTCAAAGACTTGGGGTTCAGCGTGGGGGAGGGTGGGGGTCTTGTCATGGGCAGGTGGTGTCGGTCCGTGTGGGACGGGCCTCGTATGTCCCACAGAGGGGTACTGCGTAAACAGAGTGGAAGAAAGAACGGCAAGTCCGTCGCATAGCCAAATGGCCCGCCTTCAAGAGTGCAGCTCCAAAAGGACACTCCTCTGTCTAGACAGTGTTCGGGGATTCAGAGATTAAGTGGCGTTCTCTTAATCTTAATGGAGGACAGATCTTCAGAAGGACAATTCACCTGCTGTACAATGGTGACTGTACCTAGTCATTTTATTCCAAAAATACAAAGATTGTAGCAGAAAGAGCAAACTTTGAAAGTGAAAGTATAGAAAAATGAATAACAACAAAGGATTGTTAAGGTATGATTAAGAGACGGGTTAATTTATCTTAATACTGATCACTGGTGTTGTTTATGGAGAGGACTGGCGTCTGGCAGAGGAGTCCAATGGAAATGGGCCTTATTGGTGCAGTTTCCAGTGCACTGCAAATTACTAATGCATGTTTTGCTGAACATACCAGAGATGTAACTGTAAATTATTGGTTTATGTTTTTTTTTGTTTGACATATTTTCGTATGTATGTGCCAGACTGTAATCTGGTGATCTGTTTTGGGTTGATGTTATACTCGCGCTCCTGGTTTCCACTTGTGTACAGGTAGTGATGCCTTTGTTTCGTTACTGTAACAAAAAACGTACGTACAATGTAGAGAGATGCACCCGCAGCCTAAAGCACGTGACTAAGCGTCAGAAACCCTCAAACAAAAAGTAATAATCAAATTAGCCAATTAGTAAATGTATATATGTAATGTAAAAAAGTTACAATTGTAAGTCTCAATCAGTTTTTTTTAATAGTTCTTGCATTGTAAGCATCAAGACAAAGTAAGTAAGTAGGTTAGTAGGGTCATTTATATTTATTCATTTATTCATAAACAAACAGGTCAGTATAATTAATGCTCACATTATTATAGACCAGGCCCAATCCGTATCACAGTTTTACAGTATGCAATGAGAGAGTCCGTGCGCTGACTCTCTGCCCACCTAGTTCTACTCGCAAAATCCGTACATGCTATTGGTTCAGTCCAAAATGAGGACATTTCGGGCCGCAAGTTAATCCACCAACAGTTTTTTGCTGCTACATATGATCTTAATCTTAATGTTGAGTTCGGCTCATTACCCGGCTTTCTTTAGCTGCCATTATTTTGGGCTTTTGAACATGATCATAATTATTAATGCGGATAATCAAAGGGAAATCACTCAACTGGCACTTCCTGTACTGTACTGCCTGTAGGACATTGCTAGATATGCTATACTTATCAATGCATAGCCTATGACTGCCATTCACGGCCAGCAACTTCTAAGCTTCCCTGCTCCCGGCCAGGTGGTGATTTACAGATGAAGTGAAGAGTAACATCTGTTTCACAGTAGTCATGCACTCAGCTTTATCTCGGCATTGAACCTGAAGCATCTGATCAATTTCGTCAGATATCTGGTCAGTCATGTGATGGTTTTTCTGTTGACACAAATAATAACTACTATGACCTTTTTGATTGGCTAGTGATTCCCCTGCCCTTAAAGAAAATCGAGATTTGGGAAATGGAAAGATTCAGTTGAAGGGGTTTTAAGGAAGAGGGAAGTGAGATGACTAGGGGCCTAAATTTGTGGCCCCAAGGTCATTGGTTCATATTCTCTAGGGAGCTCTGGTCTAGGACCCTAATTTAAGATACGTAAAGATAATTGCAGTCTGATGACATCTGTGTGGGTACATCACACATCCCTTCAGGCACAAGTGTCCACCAGCCAATATCTAGAGCTGTGTGGGGAGATGAGATGTATTGTGGCAAATTTATGAAGACATTTGAGATTTGTTGAGATTTGAGATTTGTTTTTTTTTTCTCTAATATCTCAGCAACTGTTGCATTCAGCCAATAGCAGCTATAAGTTGCTTAAATTTTAATAAATGCAAACAAATCTTCATATGTGAGCCAAAGTTTAATCTGGAACTGTTTCCCTGACTGCATCTGTTCCCCTAGGAAGGGGACAGAATATGAAAACACTCTCTGTTTCTAGTCTGCTGGGTGCTGATACTACGCGAGTGAAAAAAATATGAATGCCTCTTATCATGACAGTCCTTTTTCAATGAAATCTTGTCTCACACCTGTTATTTTCACTCATTATTACTTTGACTGGGAGTGTCTATGGATGAATCGCTATCAGATTAGCTGCAACGCTAATTTATATAGAATGTGTGTTATTGACAGATGTGCTTCATTTTCCCTCCAGTAATAAGCAAACCAAAATCAACAATTATATGTGCAAAAAAAATAGTCATAGTTTTATGCTGGAAAATTGCTGTTATATTGTAATAGGATATTTATCATCTGGTACCATTTTCTGCATGTGTATATTTTGAATTTCAGCAGATAATTGTTTGAAATGAAGTTATTGCAATTAATTTAATTTGCAATCACTACATGTTTAGCATCAAACAGATTTGTATTTTTCAGTCAGACGTCCATTATCCTTAGGGCCAACGTCATCAGTTGCATGTACTACAAACTCCTCACATTTTGGTACTTACAGGGTAAAAAAATGAGAAGCAGTGTTAGGGTTCTTGGTTGATCAGTTTTGTGTACAACCGGTAGCTAAACATTGTATGTTTGAAACATGACCAGTATGCGTCACACTGTGATTTTCCTTGATTTTTGTGTATTTCATTGGCTTGCCAATATATAGCATATTACAGGAGAGCCAAAGGAAATGTATTGGGCAGAAACCCAGGAAGTAGATGTATTTCTGGATGGTTGCATTGCTGTATTGCAGAAGGTAGTGTGATTGTTTGGACTCTCTAGGTGAGCTGCATTTCTCTTCCTCTTAATGCCAAGCCCCTTACATCACCCCCCCCCCCCCCCCCCCCCCCCCCACACACACACACACACACACACACACACACACACACACACACACACACACACACACACACACACACACGCACAGTTTATTGAATGGCTGTGACATCACTGGGTTATGATTGGCCGGCCAGCCTTCGACTGGCATCGACACCGCCCACAGTCTTGACATCATCATGGGAGCCTGCGCTCTTCATTGGCTGCTGAGAGGGGGTGGGCTCTGGCGGCCGAGGGCTCTTATCACCTGCGTGCAGCTGCGGACATCCCTTCGAGGGGGAGGGAGAGACGCGGAGTGGAGAAGGGAGAGAGAATGAGAGCGCACTGCCTGCCGCCATTCCTGGTCTCTCATAGGCTGGCCTGGCTTTCTCCAAGCCTTTGAGGAAGCAAGTAGAAAACGAGGAGATGCACACAGTCTGCAGTGCTTCCCGCAAATGGCTGCTATCCATGTCTGTGCGTCACATGTGTGAGCGTCTGTGTAGAAGGAGTATTTATTTATTGATTATGTCAATATTGATTATGTACTATACAGAAATGTCTGCTGCTGGCCTTCATTAACAAACGATGAACATTTTTATTTTTATTTGTTAATGGTCTAATTGCACAAAAAAAAAAAACACTTTCAGAGCCAACAAAATCATTGTTCCTGTCTCTGCTTTTTAAATCGCTTTCGTAAAATTTTATACCAAATGATTCTTTGAGACTCGGATTAAACAAAAAGCCACACTTTGGTGTTGACACCTTTCACCGCTCTGTGCGAATGTCTCAGTTACAAAACTGAGATCACCTTGATTTAATTATCATCCCCTGAATTACTCATTTTCTTCACAAGACGTTGGCGTTTACAGTATGCGGGATTTTCCTCTTAATGCCTCTTGATCATCTGGAATGTTATTTTTTTGCGTAATGTTCTTTCCGTGCAGTAATGGCTTCTTCGGTTTTCTCTCAAATCTAGTAATCAGCTAAGGAGAAGCAGCCATTCATTGTAAATTAATTGGCAACTACCTGCAAAAGCATCAGCCATTTAAATATCTATATTTATATATGACTAAATGAATTGGATGCTGTTGGTATTTTCATATTTTGTAGTTGCTGTGGTTCCTGTTCGCTGTGCCGTTTTGAAATTAAATTAGTGTGTTCACGTTTAAAAAGTAATGTCAGAGTTTGATTTACACTGCTGATTATGGTGCACATATAAAGAGTAATTTGGTCTCAAAACAGTAGCGGTTAAAATATTTATTTAAACCGAAAAATGCCTTCTTTACAACCGCTGTGAAATGAAAAATAGAAAGAAAAGAAAAATCTGAATTGATTTTCCTGTTAGTTTCAGCTGTACTTTTTGTTGCCATGGAGACTTGGTCAGGTTCCATGGACCTCCTAGGGCAAAAAGTAATTGTTGTCTGTTTCTCAAAGCCAAATTCTACTTTCAAATAGTTCACCTACAGATCAAATAATAACCATTTTCAAGGATGTATTCCTGGTGGCTGACTCTTTGGCCAGGGTTTTATTTGCTGTGGAGGCTTTGTGAGTCTGTCTGTTAGGCGTTTAGCTTCCCAGTAGTGATGGCATCCTGAGACACATTACATAGCACAATTTAAGGCAAGGATGGAGGGGTGAATCCAAACAGTATTTTATTTTTAAGCTATATTTGTCTTGATGCATGATTGGGTAGGTATAATTTCAATCACAATTGTTCTTCCAATTTCTCCAAATTTAAATTGACTTCTGGCTATCCTGGAAGACATAAACATGCTTTCCATATACAGTTGTGATGTGTCTTAGTCCAATTCAGGGGGGAGAACATGCACAAGCACCAAAACATTTAATCAGGACAACGGTGGGATGATGAATACGTAAACAGTGCTGGGACAGGGGTGACCGGAGAGGAGATGCACACCGGGATGCCTCGCAGTGGGAATTCACCTTGATAGAAAGGCCGTGTGCTAACGTGAAGGACGGTGCCGCATCTGCCAATCCTAATGGCCCCGTTCCTCAACCCCCCCCCCCCCCCCCCCCGGGTTTCTGTGGGTATTGTGGCCGCACTGCCCTGAACAGGGGGGCCAGTTGCACTCTGAGGAATTGAAGAAGATGCTGCTTGTTAATAATTGAGAGACGGAGAGAGAGAGAGAGAGAGAGAGACAGAGATTCTCACTCACAATTCCTGCAGGAGTAATTAGCTAAAATTGTGGGAATCTCATGCCGTCGAGAGCAGGCTTACTCAGCGATGCGCTTGTGTATTGAGCATCTTGGTTTGAATCAAAGCGCCTGCCGCGTGATGTTTGTCTCCTCTGTGTTCAGCGGCTGCCGAGCTCCGCGAAGGGTCCGTCTGCACCCTCCACTCCAAATCTAGTGTAATTAACGGCCAGCCGATCGAGGCATTTCGAGCAGCTGCGGGGGGTGTTCCGGCCTGACGTGACGACCTTCTCTTTTGCTCTGGCCCTTCCCTGTTCTTCCTTCTTTCCTTTTTTTTTTGGTGAGTCAAGTTCTTGGGTGATGACAGAATCAGCTGTATTGTTCTCTGTCATGCCTCCGACAAGATGAGGACCCAGCAGTGTATACAAGGTCTTAAAAGTTGCACATGTACAGTTGCTTTTGTTGGAACAGTAATGTTGGAGCACTAGAACGCATTAGGTTCCCAAATCCCAAAAATAACATGCACCATGTAGAGAATAAAAGGGAAGTACGCAACATTTACGGCTTCGGTATTTTTTTACATCACTTATTGTTTTCCCCATTTAATCCACTTAAAAGGGACCTTATGCTTCATGTTTATTATACAAATAACAATGGCGCACGATGTCCTGTTCAAGGAATAAGCGATAGGATGCAGTGTAAACAGGGAAACGCATCACACGCCGTTCTGTTTCGTGCGCTGTTCCTGCTAGGTGGCTAATCTGCAGGGTGAGGGTCACGTTGTCAAACGTGATGCTTGTCACAGAAGCACACAGCAATGAAATATTTTAATTGCTCCTGTTAGCTGGATTGGGGGGATTCCTGGCATCAATAGAGACGTGTTCAGGACAAGCAAAGCAGAGGAAAAATATGATGTGAAGGTGTCTGTAGGTTAGCAGGTTTCCGTTTGAGCTTCCTTGTTGAATCACGTCTTATTCAAGTCTAATTCCCCACCTATTTAATTTGGTGACTCTTAATAGAATAACAGACCCCCCCCCTCCCCTCATGATTCTACTGAGTAAGCAGTTGGAAGATGGATGGATGGACATATGGGTGGATGGATGGATGGATGGATGGATGGGTGAATAGGTGGATGGATGGATGGATGGGTGAATAGGTGAATGGATGGATGGATGGATGGATGGATGGATGGATGGACGGATAGGCGGATGAATAGATGGATGGATGGATGGATGGATGGATGGATGATGGGCATATGGGTGGATGGATGGATTCATGGATGGACATATGGGTGGCTAGTAAAATGCCTCTTGGCCATATTGACATATGAGATTATCTATGATGTCATAAATGCATGAATTAACAAAAATGATCTAGATGGACTAATGGGGAAGTGGATTTTTTTAATCTTATGAATATGTTACTGTTTGTTTTTACTTTTTAAGTTTTTTTTTTTTGCTACTGAAATGAGTCATTATTTGCATCAGGAATTCACCTCCCTCAGTGTGTTTCAGAGATGATGTTTTAAAGATCGCTGAAATTCGCCAGATCAAGTACTATCCTGATCGTGTGTGTGAATTCAACGAGTCATGTGATCTCCCATGAGTCTGGGGTATCTTTGACTGCTCCTCTCAGCTGGGGGCTTCAGATGTATAGATTGGTGGGCTAATCCTCTTGTCCGGGTAGTTGGAGAGTAGGGGGGTCTCATGCAGTTGCACCATGCAGACGGAAGTGAGGTCTCACCTCACCCTTCCTGTTTGAATCCAGCCTCGGTTGATGCACCGTTGGAATAGTGAGAGAAGATTTCTGCTGGTCTGCTTCTGTTGGCCTGTCGGGGGACAGAAGATGCTAAGAAGTGGGTTCTTAACGTGGGTGTCCCCGTGGATCAAATATGGTCCCCACAACGTTTAAAAAAAAAACTGCTTTTTGTTACATTGTGGGGGACATTCGATGCCCTACAATGTAATATAAACCTAATCACACACACACACACACACACACACACACACACACACACACCACACACAAAAGAGCACAGTTGCAGCCACCCGGCGCATAAATAAACAAATATTATAACTGCAAAAACTAACAGTGACAATTTGCCAATAAGGAACTCAAATGTTCCATCTGTCTTCCAAGTGACTGAAGCAGTGGTAATTAGAGCTAATTTCTTTTCTAATTGCTAGGCTATTAGCTCAAAGCTATCCCACAGAACTGTGTGTCTGTGCGAAAAGGGGAGCAGCAATCGCAACCCACCTCCAGTCCGCTGTAAACTAAAGAGACCAGACCAGACATTAATCTTTAGTCCTCTGCTTTACAGCGCAACACCTGTGCTTTCAAGACGACAAGGAAGAGACACATGTGTAGAGTATGTTGCTAAAAGGTTACTTTAAGCATAGCACTTTCAGCTTGTAACGACACAAGCAGGCTAGGGATAATACATATTGTTTTCCCATTGTATTCCCTACAGTTCTGTGCAGTTTTTTTGATTATAAAACACATCTTTGCAGGCAAGATGTATATGTCTAATTCAATTAATGTATTAGTATATGTTTATCTTCTGGGTTTAATTCTAATCTTAATTTAGCATGCTTATATTCATTTTTTATATATTAGTTTTTTTTTCCGTAAAATAAATAAAATGTATCTCCATCTGATCTTTCTTTATCACAGTGTGCATTGTGATACCTTTACCATTGTTCTTCCCATTGTCTGCATAATTGAGAGACCCAAATAGCGCATAATAAAATCAAATTTCTCTGAAGAATACATCCGTATGTTAAAGCTAGGTGATCATTTGAAGGGGGTGGGGTGGGGGGGGGGGGGGGGGGGGGGCTCTCTGAAATGCACTATTAAAACAACAAGCAAAACAGACATTTTAAAACCAGCCATTGTGTCTAGTGGACAGGCAGCGGGTGCATAACCAGCAATTCTTCCAAAATGGGAAAGAATCTATTTGCTTACGGAAGGCGTTTGTATAATCCGTTAGTTACACTTGGCAGCTGTGAGCAAAGATATGGCACTGTGGGATTTTGCATAAATATCATTCTGAGGACAAAGAAAGAAAACTGATAAGCACTGGTGTTCGGGGTCCTTTGCATAATCCCGGCTAATCCATAATCTGAGCTGAGAAACACTGAGATATTTAAAGAGTGCACAGAAAAATACCACATTAATGAGGGCAAAACCCGTTGTTACTCTTTCCAGTGCTGCCCTATAGGCTAGCTTCAGTAATTAAATAGGCAAATAATTTTTAAAATCCCAAAATAGCAATGCATTCATATACTGAGGCACAGCTCCAATTTAAAATACTTGAAACCTTCATATATCTAGATTTCAAGCTTATTTTGAAGTAGTTACCAGTTGGAATGAATTTTTAAACCCTTCTGATGTTTTTTTTTTCCCCTTTGGTGATGGACGGCCAAAAGCACATTACTTGAACTAATATAAAAAGAATAAATAATAATAATAAAAAAAACCGCAAACTGGTCATTCATGAAGATGATTTCTTTCCTTTCCCGCAGATTTTTTTTTTTGATAAAATGATGGTGACAAAGAGGAATATCTTTAAGGTAAAAGTCGTCACGATAAATCTGAAAAGCAAGGCATAATGAAAGGATCAATGCTGTATATTGACTCTACGTAAGTGTTAAGGGGGGTTACGTTATAAACGGGTGGGAAACCACCGCAAGTGGCCTCGCACAGTAACCAGCAGCCGCGATTGGACAATTCGGGTCACATGCTTGTCGACCCGCCATCTTTGTCGCGCATGAAAGTAAATAAGCTTGGGGAAATAAGAGGAATTGAAGGGACAGTGAGGGAAAGAGACAGACTTTCATCTCTGAGAAAAAAAAACTCATAATAAGTCTTTATAGGGGAAGATGCCCTTTTAACAATGTTCTTTTTATTAATGGGCCCAATTTTTTTTCCTTCATTTTTTTCTGGTTTAGATTGTTTTGCGCCAAGCCTTTCCATCGCCAGCTCAATACGTGCCCCGTGTGCTGTAACTAATGGGCAGCTGCTGAAATTGTGTTTGTTGAGAGTGTTGCAGGCTAAAGTGTCAGAGTGCCCTTATCTGCCCACCCCCCCCCCCCCCCTTAGCGAAACGACCCCCGTTAACAGCAATGTACAACACGAACACTGACGGCGAGACAAACAGGCAGAGCGAAACATTTTATGCAATATAACTGTAACGAGGGATCATTCTTACACCTTTAATCTTTTGCTCTTTTTAGGCGTACAAATGTGATAGCTAATATTTAAGGATATTGCACTGCAGGGGTTGTTTTGGATATTGTCGGAGGCCGTCTCATGACGATATGTGAGACAAAGAAGCAATAATCTTAAAATTGAGGAAAGCCAGCAGATGGAAAAAGTGATGAAAAGGAGTGTCAAGAATGATGTCATGGAGGACCACATCCATACTCTAGGCAACAGAAAAAGGGGGGTTTTTGGGTAGTGTCAGTGTCAGGTGAATTCAGTCTCGATCAACCAATCAGTCAGATTTTAAATATTTGCATTTATAACTATTTATAAAAAAAG
Organism: Brienomyrus brachyistius; assembly: GCF_023856365.1. NCBI lineage: Eukaryota > Metazoa > Chordata > Actinopteri > Osteoglossiformes > Mormyridae > Brienomyrus > Brienomyrus brachyistius. The sequence goes on along the minus strand of NC_064549.1, from coordinate 11,083,631 downwards.
TATACTTTATAGCCATGTTTATCATGCATCATGAAAGCTTTATGAAGCTCTCACTGATAATGCCCTATAAATACCTTCATAATGCATTATAATGGCGCATACTGACCATTTTAATGCATTATGAAGGTATTTATTGTGCTTTATAGATGAGAGCTTCGTAGAGCATTCATAATGCATAATAAACACAATTATAATGCATCATGCCTTTTTATAAATAGCTATGGCCATGCTTATAATATTTTATAAATTCATTATAATGCATTATGAAGGTATGTATAATTCATTATGATGACTGCTTTAAGTAAAGTGTTACTGACAGAACAATTCTACATTAGAAATAGACAAAAATTTGTCTGAAAGGGTGTGAAACCGTGGGTGAGTATACCAGTAAACTACTGTCCGAGGGACTCAGAGCAGCTTCGGCAAAGTGGATTGAATGCTGGAATCACAGAAGTCCAGTGTACTTTTACACAAAGGGCCATTCTGTCGCTGTGCTGTTTAAGACATCATAGGAGATCATATTATTTGACTTAAATCATGGCATTGGCATCAGCAACTTTAGTACAGTACATTAGGAATCACAGTGGTAATTCACTGATACGTGAAGTATTTTGCCTTAATTTATAATGCACTATGATCAAACATATGCATTTATGTACTTATGAAGAACATTGTTTCATGCGATAAAGATTTAAGCATAGTATGGAAGATATATGTCAGTAAGAGACAGCACTGCATGTCCTTGTGATTTGCACGCTGCTTGTATTGTGATTGTAACTGTAATATTTTCAAATATTTACTGGATGAACCAAATGCAACTGGAAACTCCCTGTTCCCTTCCTGTGAAACACTGTAATGTCATAAAAATTTTATAACACATATGTTAATTAATTTGAATCAGTTTAATTTCAATATTTTGTGGAAGAAATACAACATACTTTACAATGAACACAAAATAAGTTGAAACATGAAAAACAGGCGGAGAACACATTTTAATTTTTAATTAATTTTCTTAAATATTTAAACTATATACAAAAGGAAAAGTTAATTGTTGGCACTGGTGTAATGGTACAAGCATATAGAACATGATTGATGGTTCATCACATGAGAGTCCATTGGATAAACCAGGTACCAGAGGTAAACATTTCAGGTCCAGAAAGTAAAAATCCAGACCACGATTTTGTTTCAACCAACCAGTTGAGCATAAAGAGTCACAGTGACAGTGTACTCAACTGGTTGGTTGAAACAAAATCTTGGTCTGGATTTGTACTCTATGGATCTGAAATCTCCACCTCTGCCAGTTACCATTTCAGTTCCATTCACTGCACTGAAATATTGTAAAAACATATAACATTCATTGATCTTCTGTGTATCTATTTTGTATAAATGCACGTGTTCTGACGGTTTTTTATTAACGGGACATTGTATTTGCTGTATGTGCACACAGATGCAATTAACCAGGTGTGCAAGTATGATTTTTGCACAATGAAGCCTGTCGATGCTGTGCTAGACGCCGTGTGTTCAGTCAGTAGGTAAGACACATCTTGTGCCCTACAAGAGCCTTTAGCAAATGAGTGCTGGCAAGCTACCCAGCAGAACTTAATGTTCTCCTTCTTGTATTAGTCAGAGTACAAACAGAAAAGCACTCGGTCAAAAGTCCCTTCCTGCAGTCGAGCGACTGCTCTCATTTGCATGGTTATTTTTTTCTTTTCTCTTTTGCCCTGCTGACGTGGGCGTGGGAGACGGGTGTGTGTGGGGAGGGTGGGGTGTCTGTCACAGGGTGACACACGCGGATAGGTGGTTCCTCCGCAGGACGGCGGACTCCAGCGCATGCACGGCGATCAGATCAATGGCGTCCGGGGATCGTGAATATCAAAGGCTGCTGTTTGGCTGTCTGGAGGCTCCACAGACACTGAAAACTGGGGGGGGGGGTTATTCGTCAGACAGCAGTGGATGGCCTGCACCTTTATACAATAAAGATGGTTCATTGAGGGTGTGTGTGTGTGTGTGTGTGTGTGTGTGTGGAGAGGGGAAGGGGATGCGCGATTTTACCCTATTTGCACTTTTTCCCTTCTTTTTCCGTGACCATGCTTGTAAGAGATTCTGAGCTTCCAGGGCTGCTCTGCACATGGCCGACACCTTGGGCTGCAAAAATAGATTTATTCAACAACAAAAAGGATTATCTGCAGTGTTGTTTTGTTATTTTTAAATGTAGTATTTTTGACTCCCTTCTTAGCTCCTGATATTACTACAGGAGTAGTGTATATATAGGGAGATATATTTTTATTCACAAACACCGCAAATAAATGTTTTTAGATCTTATCTTTTTTCAGGTGTGTCTATTCGGTATATAAAGTGAATAAATGATGGTAGATTCTTTTTAAGCAGTATGTTCCTGTTTTATGTGTCTATATGCACTGTTGCAGACTAATTGACTTCTTGGATTAACAGTTTGATTTGGGATTAGCTAATCCAGGGTTAGATTCTCTGGGTGTCAAACTGATTAATTTATTGTTCTGACTCGCTTGATCTCGGTTTAGCCCCAAACCAGGATTTAACTTTATGTAAATTGAGGACACTGCAGTCTGAAATTCAGTTACTTCGTAATGTCAGTTACTTTGTAATGTGGTGCAATGCCTAGAGATAGCAATCATTGCATTTATGCTTTTTTTGTTGTCAAAAGACATGTTGGATTACAAAAACTATTGGGGGGGGGGAGGGTAGGGATTTATGGCCGTTTTAGGAATAACATTCAGGTGACTGAGGTTTTAAAGGTTGATTAGACTCACCTGCCTCTTCATTCTCAGATTTAATTGATGATTTTAATTTCTCCCACAATAACCTGTGTCATCAGGGACGGATTATGGGTTGTGTGGGCCCCTGAGCAAAACGTTCGCGAGGGCCCCCCCCCACCACCACCACCAGCACTACCACCACAACCACAACAATTCAAGGGCCCTTGGCAGCCAAACACCCTCCCTATAGGGTCAGGGGCCCTTGTAGGCAGAGGATCAAAGAATGTAGGCCCTCTAAAATAGACAAACGAAAATACATTGTTGATAAGAGTTGCAAATTGTTTTGGGTTAGGGGCCCCACGGGCCCCCTGCACCCCAAGGGCCCCTGGGCAGCAGCCCCGCTGGCCCGGTCCATAATCCGTCCCTGTGTGTCATGAGTCTTTCCCTAGACATTGTGTGCAGTCAGTGACTGTTGTCCTTGACAAATTACAGTTTTTTTTAATTGCCAAAAACTTGCTTTATTGTTCATATACACAGTTCATTTTGCCTCGACCACTTTCTTGCACAGTCCACTGATACCCGGATCCGTTCGCACGTCCCGAGAAACACGATCACACTTCGTAGACATGTTTAAAACTTAATCAAGTCTCGAGATGGGTTTCCCTTAAAATGAAGACTCGAATGCTGAGATCTCCTTTCCATGATTAATTCATGTGTGCCGTCGGTGATGCCTTTCAGAAGGTTGCAGAGCTGGCCTGATCGTTTGACAAATGGCAGAGATTAAAACGACATGGAAGGTGCAGGGCGTGTGGGAGGCTGCTGTGACGAGGGTGTTCCTGATGGTGATTGGACAGGGAAATTCCCTATAAAGCAAATAGTTTGTTTGTGAAGGGAGTGCTACTGTCATTAGCCCTGGCAGGTGATCAGGCTCCCTGGACAAAACAGTGGTGAAGGTCATCACAATGGCTTTTTTTCCTCCTTGTTTGCTCAATGTTTCGTGTATGAGGCCCACCCCCCACCCCCCCCAGGCAGATAGGCTAGGGAAGATGGAGATCTTCCCTTGGGATTTCTGGGCGGGGCGCCTCTGTCATAAAGCCAGTCCAGCAAATGGATAGAAGAGTCTGAAAGCTCAAGTTCGAGCCAGCAGCTGCACTGTTCCCAAGGGTGGACTGGGGGCGGCGTCCACAATTGAACATGCAAAGAGGACTGACTGCTGAAGCCTACGTGAAATTTGTCTTTTTTAATCTCGCGGCCGTTGAGGGAAACCCTTTCAGTCTTATCCATAAATCAAGAGGCCGGAGTTAGCATTATCCAGGCACGTTACGGACGGTAATTTGAGTGCCTCACCGCTCGCCCCCTCGTTATCTCTCGTGTTGTAAAAGAGTCTCGCAGATACACTCCGTGTTGAATGAAACAGAATGAGTCATGACTATGTTGGCGTGGCGTGCGTTTACACTCTGCGCGCTGCCAAAGAACGGCGATTACCAATCGCTCTGTCCTTCAAAGGATCGTGCAATTAAACGGGGTCAAAAATAGCAAGCAAACGCTGGCAATTTCGATACAGAGAAATACGTTTCTCCTGATTAGTTGCCATCAACATTTAAAAGTTCAAAGCATGCCACATGCTGCAGACAATTCAGACTATTGTTAAGCATTGATTTGCGACAAATTTGCTTGACAAAACACAGCAGCAAACCGGTTGCTGTTTGCTGTGTTTATTTCTTTTCAAACGTGTGTTTACCCTTTTTTTTTTCCATCGGATCTGATTAGAATTAACCCCCGAAGGCTGCCAGTGTGTTACAGGCGTCTCGTGATTTTGACAGCACGGGGAGAATATTTGTCCTCAAGGTCCGCCTCTCTCCCCAGAGCCTCGTCTCCTTGGTGACGGTGTCGGAGTTGACCGGGAGCTGCAGATGGATCACTGCCCTTTATCAGGTTACACGATTGGCCCATTAAAAAAAAAAATAAAAGATGAGCAGCCTGCCGCTGTAATGGGGAGCCTGGCCCTAAGTGGATCCCACAGCACGGGGCAGCGGGTGAACTGCAGTCACCGGAGCTGCGTGGCTCTATTGTGTCGGCCGGTGGGGTTGATGGTTGGTGGGGGAGTGGGGTTGGGGGAGGGGGGGGGGTATATTAACTCATTTGTGTTAATGTGAATAGCGGACAAAAGAATGCGGCGTGACAATGAGGTCCTTCTGCGTGCCACTTCGTTTGTAAACCCACGATCCAATTAGGTCAGGGGCCTGCGATCCAAATGAACTGTTACTCAGCACATTCGCGTGCAAACACTTAAATCCAAATGCAAATTAAGTTTAAATTTGCTCATTGTAAACTGAACTACAAGATATACAGGGAAAGGTGTGATGGGGTGATGGCTTAGATGTGATATGTTTATTACCAGAATCTTCAGAGAGAGAGAGAGAGAGAGAGAGAGAGATAGATAGATAGATAGATAGATAGATAGATAGATAGATAGATAGATCTCCACCTCTGCCAGTTACCATTTCAGTTCCATTCACTGCACTGAAGTATTGTGTAGTATACATATACTCTGAAGATTCTGTTTTTTCCCTGCAGATGAACAGCAGTTTCAGTGTTACTGTATGTATCTGACATTCATGAATACGCGGAAATAAAAAGTCACCAATAAAAAAAACCGTCAAGAGTAAATTGGGCCGTTCAGCTAGAGAGATTTATTCAGTGGGTGTTAATTTGATTGATTTATGAATCATTTTTGTTTTTAATGTCATAAGTAAATATTCTCTAAAATAATAACATTAATTATGCCTAAATATGTAAACTTTTGCATAATGTTTGTCATTTGTAAGTGCTGCTTGATATTTAAAATAGCCCTCCGCAATAACAAACATGTGTGTCCGCTTTCATCCATGCCCGCTCCCCCCCCCCCACACACACACACACTGAAGTTCCAGTGATGCATGGTGGAGTGGATCCAGGGTCTCATGTTCTGTGTTTCGCTTACGCGTGGTGTCTTTGGGCTGTAGCCTGCCCCTCAGTGGGCCATGTTCTGGCTGTGTCTGGTAAGCAGGTCAGGAATCGACTCCCTGGATTAAGTTCAAAGCCACACAGTGATATCTCTCTAAAGTAATTACCCCATGCCTCACCCAGGCAGAATTTGGGGGGTGTGGTAATCTCAGTGGCATATGGAGATGACGGTGCCTAAAATAATAATAAGAAGAACAACACTAAATCAAAAGGACCAGGAATTATGAACTGGAGTTTCAAACTTGAATGAAACCAGCTACATACCGTTAGCTTAGCTCTAAAGAGCAACATAAATTGGCAAAAAACAGTACATGCATCTTCAGAAATGATATATCTTAAGCAGATTTTCTTGTGTGACCTATATTGCACTTTACAACGTCCTATAAAGGTGCATAACAAGGAATACAATTTAGCGTCAATATTGTGGCATTTGTGTGGTATACGCTGGTTTGTCGTAGCAGCTAATCTATACTCCAGAACCCATATCAAATACCATTAAAGCACTTACTTGTGGCTGGAGCGAGTGTATGAACATTGTGGCCTAATTTCCTTTGCGGTCTCTGCTGACCCAGTGATACAATAATGAAGATTGTGCAGGCTCCAGTGCAGCAGCCAGTCTGCAGGACAAATGCGTCAAGCCTGCCCAGCTAATAGAGGCTCCTCTAGTTCAATGATTGAAATGAGTCTCCCTGGGCATCTAGCTTTTTATCTGTCATCTGAAAACCTTTCTTTCGGACCTCTACAAGTGGATAGGGGTTATATTTTGATGGTACCACTGTCTTCTCTACATACTAGCTAAACCCTTGAGTCTTATTGTTATTGTAATTATATATTTCTTTTTTGCTTTGTGTTGAAGACGCTTATCTGGAAAGCAATTCACTCAGGAGCCCTGAAAAATTTGGAACGTAATTGGATTGGTCTGGGTTGGGGACCCAATATGATATAATTTCATGGGGTCCAACATGTCTAACAGCGCCTTCGCTATCCAGGGAAGATTTTTTACATAAGGAAAGGCTGTGTTTATTTCCGGCCAGCTCTTTCCGGCAGAAAGTTGCGAAAATGTGGCGTCCACTTCCCTGCGGGGGCGGGTCATGGCCCCGTCGCTCACCGGCAGCGGCTCCGGTCGACTCTGACAGACTCTGACCTCTGCGACGCACTGCCTGTGCAGCAGAGATAACAGCGAGAGGTGGGCGGAGTGAAGGGGGGTGACGGCGGCGTTCTGATTGGTGGGACAGTTCTGACGCCGTGTAGGGCGGAAGAGTGAGGATTGGTGCTGAGATAAGGGTGTCACAGACTAGGTGAGTCACGGAACAGTCAGGTGGGGAGCGCACAGCTCACCCCTCCATGGCCTACTCGCTCATCGCCTCTGCTGTCTCTCTCCCCTTCCAATCTCCGCAAATAGGATTACACCAGGATCCGATTGTTCGTGGCCAAAAAGGAGAGAAGGCCGCCTCTGATGTTTATTAAGCACCCAGGCAGTTGATATAAAAGCTTGGCGTCTTCATTTCAGGACTTGTTACCCTTGAGACATTTTGTTTTTTTATTTTTAGGAGTCACGTGGTTGGGGGGGGGGTAATAATATTCAGTTGCGGCCACTGGGCTTTACAGTTGTTTTGGTCCACTTTTGGCTTGAGGGTGTCCTATAAGGGCGAATTTACATCAATAAGCTTCAGTAAGCGAGGCTTTTAATGCCTAGTTGGGATCTAATCAGTGGTTGCATAATGAAATGGTGAAGTTCAAGCTTATTAGTTAGTTGCATGGTTGCCCATAACACTGACCCCTCCCCCACCCCGTGGTACGTTGCTGTTTTACGATTGTCAGTGCGATACTAGGGCACATTTTTCCACTTCTAAAATTAGACACCATTACGTGGAGCTTCAGTGGTCGAACGCAGCGGCGGCCGCCCGGCCTGAAATGTGACGTGCCCTTCAGTCCCTGGAGCTGACAGCAGGGGGCGCCGTGCTGAAAGAGCAGCGGCGAGTCGCAAAAACATCGAGCCGCAATTTCTACGGCGCGAGACTCAGCTGCAGGAATAGGAGAAAATATGAAACTGCAAGCTTTCGTAAGCGATTTAGGATAAAACCGCCATTAAGTGGCTGAATGGGTATGTAATGTAAATGTAATGCTCTCCCAAGGCTGATCGTTCCTAAACAATAAAAAGCTCATCCACACGAGAAGCCTTCTTCAAATGCCCCCTTTCTGAAGGTTTTATTATTGTTTTTTTTCTGTACAATTAAGTACAGATGGTCTACAGCCAATAGACAGAGACAGTGACAAGACAGATGATCGTCCTTCGGCCGAGCTTAAATTTTTAGCTGGGATTTCGTTGTAATCCACATATGTTGTAGTTTACCAGAGGAAAATCTACAGGGGTTCCCCTACCCATCTTATTCCCTGTCTTATATAAAGGTCCTGATTTATATTTCAAACATATTGTTGTGCAGGGGTGGATAGTTCAGGTCCAGAAAGTAAAAATCCAGACCAAGAGTTTGTTTCAACCAACCAGTTCCATACAAAGAGTAACTGTCATGACAATATACTTATATAAACAATTATTCTTATATTTGAATTCCCACTGTTACTGCTTGTAACCTTTTCTTTATGCTTAAAAGGTTGTGTTTGTCAGTGGAACCGCTTATGAATTATGAGAATTTACTAAACTGACTATGATTTGTTGCCACTGTAATGGGTGAGAAATTGTGACTTCGATACCCAGATGTGAGAAGCCTTGTTTGGCGAGCCCAAGGCCGGGCGTCTCAGCATACCTCTGTGAAGAGAAGTCACCAAACAAAAGCAAGATCAATGTTGGAAATTCAGTCATGCTGTCTTAGAAATACTCTCTACCTGAATGCAGCTGAAACCAAGCGGGGACCGAGTTTTTGCGGCGGGGGGGGGGGGGGGGCACCCATTAAACGTTTGATTGCTTGGTTAGATTCCCATCCAAGGAGACTGTCTTCCGAGGTCGGTCTCCAAACCCCAGGAGAGAGCAGTAATTAACAAGGGAGCGAGGGAGACAGCTTTCAGCTATGCGTTTATATTCAAGTTTTAATGATAAATAAAAAAGGAAGTTATGCCCTGGGGCAGCTGTTGACATTGCATAGCGAACCCCTGTACTATACAGCTCCAATTATTCTAATGTATTTATATATCATTGCTAAACGGAAGCCACTGTTCCAGATTCATCTACATAAAGCAATATGGTGAAGCCTGCGGGCACGAACAGATGAGAGCGTTTAGCAAACCACCACGTTCACCCCCCCCCCCCCAAACACCACCCCCCCCCCCCCAGCCCCATGCGCCCATCCTGCACCCCCTGCAGTCTGCTCTGTTAACTTGTCACTTGTCATCGCCAAAATTCAAGACGCCATATGCCATGCTCTGATTGTGGGAACATCCCGCCCCCCCACCTCAGCCCTCCCACCCTAAACCAACCTACATGCCTGTACGCAACCCATAAAAATCTCTAAGAATCTTTCGACGAAGGAGGATGTTGGGGGGGGGTGGAGAAAAGCCCCCCCCCCCCCTTTGTGCCCCAGTGCCAGCGATGAAAGTACCGCCATTTTTATTTCCCGCTTTTTTATTGATCTGCCGCGCATTGCCGCGATCACAGGACCCCCACATGCGCTCCGACTTTCTTGCATAATGTGCGAATCCCGTTTCACTCGCGCGGTGCTGACGACTGTAGCGCCGCCGCGGCTCGAACAAACGGCTTTCTGGCTGATTGCTCTCTCTTGTGTCACGCCGGAGCTGTTTCATTGACGCCGGCGCCCCCATGCCTGGGAAACCCCCTTACCCTGACGTCAGCCCCTACTGATACGTCACCTGATGGATGCATGCAATTTAACTACCCCCACCCCTCGCTCCACCTTGCGGCAGTAGCCCAAATATCAATTACATTAACTCAATGACCTCAGAGAGGTCAAAGGTCAAAGGTGAACCTCATCCAAAAATGATATAGAGACGCTCCACTGTGTGCAAGTTCCTTTTTATGGCAAGGGGCATGTTTATTGTGTTCTTTAATGGACACGACGTGCTTACTGGTGAACCATTTGTCTCTCATGCCATAAGAGAGTGTGTCTGTATGAGGCGGTCCATAAAGCATCTCAGCCCGGGTTCTTATTTGATCTGATTGCTTCACATTCAGGGGAGGGGCTGGCAATCTGGATGGGGGGTTGAGGGCTGCACCCCACTGCGCTCATGCATGCGAACACCTGCAATGCACGTTCGCTGGCTTTTACTGGTTGCCTTGATTTGTTCTCTTGATCTCCACTTGTTTTTTTTTTTTCTTCAACCTCTGTTTCTGTCGTCAGACTCTGCTTTTGGCGAAGGGTGGGGGGGGGTTTATTGAAAGCTCAAAGGGTGTAGTACTCAGGTTTTTGGGTGGTGGAGGGGTACTCACTGTCTTTGTGATGTGAAGGGAGAAATAAGTCATCAGTGTGTCAGTGAGGTTGATGTGTCATGCTCTGACTGTCACTCCCCCCCGTTCCCTTTGCTATTATTCTCTCTGATACTGACTGCTGACTGGCCCTCTGACAGTAATTAGTCTTGAAAAGGACATTTTTAGCAAAAGCTTTCAAATGTTATTTTTTTTCCCCTTTCAGTTAGACAAGTTGTCACCCCCCCCTCCCCCCCCAGTCCTTCCCCACCTTCTCTTATTCTGTAGCTGCCTTGGTTTCTACAAGCAGGAATCTCATTATTCAGATCTCTTACAGTCAGTTTATCCCTTATTAGTTTTGAATCCCACTCTTCTTTGTACTTATACTTGTGAAGGAAAGGTGTGGTTTTGTCACTGCAACTGCATGGATTCTCCCTGAGGTGGGGTGGCCTTCCCAGCTGGATCTGACAGGACATTGTTTGGCTGACACTGTTTTTAAGGTCATCCGAACAGCAGGGGGCAGCATCTCCATTTCAGCCGCCCTATTGTGTTGTTTTGTCTCTCCACTTCTGCTTCCCCATGGGTATGTAGTTATTGCTCTCTTGGGGTTAGAGAGGAGCTATTCTCTGTGTCGTAGGGGTCTCAACTGGGGCACTGGGCCGCCCTACTGAAACCTTCCGGAACCTAATCTGCTGTGGGTCTGTCTCAGGGACATAATTAAGCCGAGATCCATCTATCTTAGCTGCTTATCCTGGCCGAGGTCACAGAAAGGCCAGGACTCCATCCTTGGCAGTTGAGGGTTGGGGTTTACCCTACACCCGGTGCCAGTCCATCAGTAGGCACGTACATGCACACTGCGATCACTTTTGGGACTTCAGTTAGCCTCATTGGACTACTAGAGGAAAGCAGGGTAAGACATCCCAAATGAGTACATGCAAATCCGTACACAGACAGTGGAGATAGAATCTGAGCGCCCAACCCTGGAGGTGTGAGGTAACAGTGTTACCCACTGAGCCGCCCTGGACGTGTAGATGAAAAGCAATTTTCACCCATATGTCCTTGTCTTTTTCTCGCTCTTCCTCAGTGGTCATCCTGGTTTCTTGCTGCGCAAAGGTCACCGGCCATATTGAGGTACCTGCTCAGATTGGCCAATCGCAGGCATGTAGCCCCGTTCCCATTGGCTGTTTCTGGGGGTGTGGGCAGGGCTGAGTGGCAAACATGTAATGGACTCCGGTGGGTTGTCACTCACTGAATTATCCACTGTGCTAAAGTTAACTCTGCTATGAGAGGTGACACCACCGTCTTGGCAAATGAACACAGAAGCGTAAGGAGACTTCTGTACTCAAAAGGAAAGCAACTAGTGTAAACTATGTAGCTGGGACTGTTATTAGCTGGATTTCCTGTGTTCAGGAAAGAAAGATTTTACAGTGTTTCAATACAGACACAAGACAAGTAGTGCTGTCAGTTTCTTCTGTTTTCATCCTGACATGTATATCCATCTTCAAGAAAGACTCCTTATGTAAATGTACAAGAAAGGCAAACAAATGTTGTTATAAAGAAAAAAGAGCTAAAGTAACACCATAAAAAGTGGTAAAAAAGAAGGGGGCTTTTAAAAAAGAAATAATTAAAAAAAAGAAAATAATAAAGAAAAATGTATTTTCCCAGTAAGTAATTTTGTCCGGGGAGCTCACCAATGAAGCGAAAGGGTCCCAGAGGAGAAGAGAGCCCCGTGGGTCTCAGTAGGTCACCCACAGTGTTATTGGCAGGCAGAATAATGATGCCCGGTATCCACAGACCGCAGAAGAGGGGAAAGCTGACAGTGCTGCTCACAGACACTTCTAAAGGAGCAGCCTCACTCAAAGCCCATCTTCTGTTTTTGTTTTCTTCTTTAGATTTAGTTTAGAGTCATATTTTTCTCGCCGGAGATGAATACGGTGTACTTCCAGGAACCCATCGAACATGGCCCTCTGATCTGGCATGTAGCCCCCCCCCCCGCCCCCCCCCAACAAATGGAAGATGCATCACTTCCTGTGCCATTGTCAGTGCCCGCGTGTCGCTCTCCCCGGTTGTCACAGTAACCATCTCACCTTCCCTCTCCCGTCACCCCTAATGGGAAGACCGAACGCCTGCCAGCAGATCTGGAGGCGCCGGCGTGACGACAAAAGGAAGTTCTCCTTCGGCAAAGCCGCAGAGGCATTTGTGCTTTTCCCCTCGCATCCTTTATTGTTTCCGTCTTCTCTTCCCAGCTTTTATTTTCTTCCTCCGGTAGATCGCAGAATCCTTTTAGGGTGGGAGAGGCTGTTAGCACGAGCCTCAGCGCCGGCCTGTGAAGGGGGAATAGGCTCGAGGCGGCAGAAGGGGCAGGACAGAGAGAGAGCTAGAGTCGGGGGGGGGGGGGGATGGAGAGAGAGAAAGAGAGAGTGGATGAGAGAAACAGGGAGGGAGAGTGAGAGAGATGGGAGGAGAGAGGGAGAGAGAGTGAGGGAAAGAGAGAGTGAGAAAGATGGGGAGAGAGTGAGAGAGACAGGGAGAGAAACTGGGAGGGAAAGAGAGAGTGAGAGAGACAGGGAGAGAAATGGGGAGAGAAAGAGAGAGTGAGACAGGGAGAGAGACAGGGAGAGAAATGGGGAGAGAAAGAGAGAGTGAGACAGGGAGAGAGACAGGGAGAGAAAGAAAGAGTGAGAGATACAGGGAGAGAAAGAGAGAGTGAGAGACAGGGAGAGAAACTGGGAGAGAAAGAAAGAGTGAGAGATACAGGGAGAGAAACTGGGAGAGAGAAAGAGTGAGACAGGGAGAGAAACTGAGAGAAAGAAAGAGTGAGAGAGACAGGGAGAGAAAGAAAGAGTGAGACAGGGAGAGAAACGGAAAGAAAGAGTGAGAGAGACAGGGAGAGAAAGAAAGAGTGAGAGACAGGGAGAGAAACTGGGAGAGAAAGAAAGTGAGAGAGACGGGGGGGAAGAGCCAGGAAGAGAGTGTAAGACAAGAGAAGATGGCCTCTTAACACAATATCTCTAGCTTTTGCAAATTTGCAGTCTACACAGAACTGTCTTATTTCAAAACCCCTAGACAAAGCTTTCACTCCCCCCCCCCCCCCAAGTAAAATAGTGGGTACCCCAGCCCTGCACCCTGGCCATGGGTTGTTTGGGGGCCAGACAAAAAAAGAATGCTGCAATTCAGCACCTGAGTTCCCGCCTCTTAATGGCGTCACATGCACGCCAATACAATTACATAACCGTAACAGCTAATTACCTTGGACAGCAGCAATTATAATTACAATCAGAAATTAAAGTTTAATTAATGCTAACTATTCTTGGCGTGATTCGCCGGAATGTTATTGCGGGCGATTCTCTTTGGTTTTATTTCTTGGTAATTGAGGAAATTTTGTCCAAAGTGATTAAAATCACCACAGCCAGACGACCGCGTTGCACCGCTGAAAGCTTGTTAATTACCCAGATATTTTTATTGTCTGTTCAATTTAGAAATTCAGTGCTAGCTAATACCTATAAGTGAACGATTCGTATATTTTCCATGCGAAATAAGGAGGCTTTTGCTTTTTGTTTGATCGTTTGACCCAGTGGGGCATGGGATTGCAGCCCGTGTTTGTAAATGGAGATGTTGTGTTGCTCTGATATCGCACCTTAGATTTCAGGGAGGTGAGTGACGGACAGTGGAGGGGAAGGGATCACTGGCTAGCTTTGGTTGTATTTTGGTAATACCAGATACCGCGATATTTTCATTCGGTTTTATTGGTAAAGAATGGAATAGCTTTGCTTTAATAATACAGCCAAAATACCATATTCTGTGCTATAACGCCTGGACCATATGACATTAAAAACTAGATACCGCCCAAGCCTGATGCTCCATGATCATGCAGGTAAAACTTCTTGCTGGCTAATTTTACCACAGTTTAGCAGAACAACAGATTTCAGAGACATGGTGCATCATTTGCAGGTTTCATGGAGCTGATTGGTTGGTCCCACCGCCACTAGTATCTTGGCTCCACCTCCTCTGCAATGTGATTGGTGATTTCCCTGAACCAGTCATTAGTCCTTCGTCCCTCGGAATGTTTTTGTCTAAGTAAAAGTCCCATGAGCCGTTCCTTGCTGCCATACTTAAATGTACACATGGTCTATCTGCTGCACTTTCGAAGAACAAGCACAGAGAACCCCCTGCGTTGTTACGTAACCTTTTTCTGTGGCCTTCTGCACCTTTTACAGTACGTAAGGAGATGCAGGCACGGCTAAAGCAAAGAGCAGTTGTAAGATTAGCTACAATTGGGATGGAGAATAGAGTCATGTGACAAGGCGACTGAGGGAAGGAAGCAGAGTTGGTGAAAAATGAATGGGCAGCAGATTCAGGTTCCAGAAGGTTCCACAGCGAGATGTAGGATCGTGGATCCGGGTGTGGGAGGGTGACTGACCAGTGACCAATGTTATACTGTCATATCCAAATAATCGCTTGAAGCTGTGTGTGTTTTGTTTTGTTGCTATCATGTCATGGTTTTGATTATTCAGTCATCGTAAGAGGATATGAACATGTGTGTCTGCATTACCCACAGTACGTTTTCTCATAAATTAAATGGGATAGTTCTAGAACTGAGAAGTTGGGCTCGCTAACACAAGTTCTGATGAGCTTCTGTAACTGTGTCACTCAGAATTGAGAGTTCAGGCTTTTTATTTTATTGCATCAATCTGCTTGAAATCAATAGATTTTTTTTCCTTGTACTGGGCTTGGTCCCAAGTCTACAGTAAGTCTTCTTTCTCAGAATAGCCAATCAACATCTTAGGATTTATTACTCTTAGTTCCTATTGGCCTGACTTACAAGCAAAACAAGTGATGTGTAGCTACAGTATCATGCTAGCATCCAAAATAACTCACAGAACTTGTGTCAAGTAGATCCATATTGCCGACCTCATTGCTGTGACCCTACTAATGAAGTCCAAAGTTTCGCCTTAGAACAGTCTCTAATCTGACTTTTTTTTCCACTTCAATCATGAATACTGCATTTGGACCAATTAATTTCAGCAAGAGGATCGTTTGAGATTGTAGCTCAGCGAGGCATTACGAGGAAGCAGATGACACCAGTGAATATGTAGAAATCCTGCATTTTTTTGTATTTTTACATGGAAACGCACTGAAAGAATTCATCTGTCCGGATGTGTAACTAGTACAGCATTAATAATTTTGCATTTTCTGGGGCACTGCGCAAATCCCCGTTCTTCTCATTCATGGCTTTACAGGGTCATAATTTTCAAAAATGGACACAGTACTTTTAAATGCCCAGATACAACGCTTACAGCAGTGGGTGTTACAAAAAAATTAACTTGGGAGATTTTCCATTTGATTGCATTATGGAAGCATTAAATGATGACTTATTAGCATTTAAAAAATTTCGCATCTAAATCCCATCTAACCTTCTACCATTGGCTGATCATTCAGTCTCCAACTTAGCTGCCATGTCTACCTCCGATCATGCATGTGGCCTCACTGTCCTGTGCAGCCTCTGAACCTTCCGGAAATGGCACCAACTCCAAGGCCCAAGGCATGATCTAGCCCTGCTGCGGAGACTCCAGGATATTAATGGTCAACCTCAAGCGATTGACAGAGTCACAGTTATGAATCAAAAGATGAAGATGAACAGAAAATTGGTCACTGAAGTCCAGCTGCCCACAGTTAACTGCTGTTCCTCCAGCTGCGACCCAGAGCTTCAGAACTTGGGCCCTTAATGTATGAGTGTAGGGATGATGTTGCCATTTTGATATTGTTGGTGTTTTTTTGATGGGCCAGTGGTCTGACTCTGCTTTGTCATCTCGACTGCTTGTGCCATGCTAAGTGTTTCATATTTGTGCTTTATAGGTTCCTGTCAACAAGTAACTCGGGCTTAATTAAAGCTGATGTACACGACTTTCTAATTGCTTGTGTGATTTACATCGCATTAGGAGCGCCGTAAACAGCAGTGAAACCAAATGAATGAGCAGATGTTCTTTTCGTTATTTGCCTAACCTTCTGAAGAGCTGGCAAGCGTGCAGCTAGGGGCTACCTCGGTGCCACGAGCGCCACTGCGGTGGGATTCCTGCGCAGTGTCCAAGAACTGCTGCGTCCAGGGAGACCCGTCCCCCCTCCCCCCCTTCCCACAATTACAGGGGCTGTGCAGGTGCACCTGGTCCCTCCAGAGGTTTATCTGGTGGCTGCCACCTGGTGTCTCTCCACATTCTACATCCTCTGCTAAATTACAGTTCAATACCAATTAAGGCGTTTTGTGCTCAGCGAATGCCCGCGGATTACGCAAACAATTACCCTTTCAGACTTCGTAACGTGATTTAGGGGGAGACCGTGCTGACATGAGTTAGCCTGCATGATGTCAGCTTAATGAAATATTAACAATGCCTTGTAAAAGTAGCGCGGCTACTGTAGCTTTCTGTCAGAAGGCAGTCAATATGTCGGTTGAATAAAGATTGCTGACGTTTTTTTTTATTTATTTATTTATTTTTTTTACATCGTAACGGTACAGGTATCCGCTCCCATAACATCCCCGGCTTTTTAAATGACAGTGAAGGTTTATTCTTGAGATGTCATATTAAACTTAACGTCAGAACCCTGGAAAGCCTGGAGCTTGGGGTTATGATCTGTGCGGAAAATCTGGGAAAACAAGAGAGACAAGAAAAGAAGCGGCAGCCAAAAAAATACAAATAAAAAAAAAAATGTCAGAAAGAGATTAATCAGGACCGGTGACGCCGTTGGTGCTGCACACCACGTATTTACAGTTTGCACCGCCGCTGTGTCAACAGCAACAGAGGTAGCCTCCTCGATTCATCACAAGTTTTGCTGTCAACTTAATTAGTCGCTTCTGACATTAATTACATGAAGTGCAAGAAGTCACAATCTCAAGTAGATCAAATTAAGTGCTGTGCAAATCCTGAAGTGTCTCATTCCAATCGCGGTGCTGACAATCGTCAATCTTGGGGGAATCATGTGACTGCTCTCAGCTGCTAAATTGGATCTTAACACTGGAAATTATCCGATCTGTGTGAGTGAGTGCTTGCCTAGTGGCTCCTGAAAAAATTGCTAATCTCTTGTGTGAGATCGTATTGCCAGTGCACATATGCAGATAAATTACAAACAGCACATACTGAATGGTCAGGCTTTTTCACCACATTTGTTCTCCTTGCTAAGTTCAACACCACACATAACAAACATTCACAGGTTTTGTAATTGTATTTGTGTATATATTTTTGTATATGCTATCCATGTTATACACTTATTTATGCATACAGTGAATAATAATGGCCATAAAATCTGGAACTAGTTTGTTTATATCTGTTTTGTACTCTGTTAATGTTGATTTTGGAATTAAACAGTTATATTGTTTATCGTAATGCTTTGGGCAAATTTCTCTTCTAAGGAACATTTTTGGCTCAAATGAAAGAGTGCTGCATATATTTATACACACACACATACACACACACACACACATATGATGGGTATACCTATCCTTATGGGGCCTGCTCATTCACTTCTATGAGAAAAATGCTAGTAAAATACATGAGTTTTTGCATTTTTAGTTTTTTCATAGCAGTCACTGATTTTTATAAAATAGAGTTTTCCCTTATGGGGACCAGGAAACCGGTCCCCATAAGGGAAAAAAAACTGATATTTATCACATTATGGGGACATTGTGTCCCCATAAGGATAGATATACCCGCTCACACACATACACACACACACACACACACACATGAACACATACTGTATAGCACCTAATACAACACGCACTGACTTTAGTTAATATGGTTTACGATTACGCCCCCCCCAAAGGAGGGTGAACATTTTCAGCAAAAAAAAAACAACTGTAGGGAGCAATCTTCTGTTTCCACGGTAACATCAATTCATATTCCTTAGCCTGAGAAGCTGTCAGATAGGCCACTGCTGACTAACCCTGAGAGAGAGAGAGAGAGAGAGAGAGAGAGAGAGACAGAGAGAGAGAGAGAGAGACAAATGTCCACCTTCCTCAGAGCATATTAGGCTCGGAGCCTGCAGAAGAAGCTGACCTTTATTGTACCCAAGACGAGTTGATCTGTATTCTCACTGTATAAAAAACACAAATTATAGCATAAAATGTAGATGTGATTACATGTTATTGATTATATTAACATATACATTTACTGCAATGGACTTCCCACTCATATCAGCAACAGAATAAGCACTTACACTTCATTTATGCGTCTGGTAGTGTGGGAAAATGGAAAGTGACAATGGATAAAGTGGCATGACAGGCAGCCTGAACCAGAGATGAAATGTAGCTGTGATGCTGCAGGATCAGTGGCCATGTCCTCATACCCCGTCAGAAGGTGAAAACATGGGTATGACATTCTGGGCGGCTTTACTTAGACAGGCTGCACATTGAAACTGCAGAGCAGACCTTCATATAATCTTTACAGTATGGGCGTACAAGCTGGGCGGTTTGATTTAATGAGCAGACCTTGGTCAGGGCGCATACTGACCTTGTATCCCGGGGATTGCTGGAACGATCTAGCTGTAAGGTTTTATTGAATAGCCTGAGAAGCTCCTCGTCTCCCACGTGGGGATTCCGCAGGCTGGGGAGGTGGTCATGGGAGCAGATAAAGAGACACAAGGCTTCTGTCTTCAACTTGGAAGATACTGGGAAAGGCGGAAACTTTGGTCACCGTACCCTGCATGCTTTTTATTCGGTTTTGCGGGGTTCAGTTGAAAAAGGAGCCGCGATAGGAGTGGGGGTGGGTAGCAGGGTGGCTAAGGTCCGGTCGCTGTGAGCCTCGCGGGAGAACGTGGAGGAGAAGGAGTACATCAAACTTCGAAGCATTTCTGAAAAACATGGAATTGCGTTCTTACCCTTTTTAACGGTTTCGGCTGCTGTTTGCGGTGCTTATTCTTTATAAACCCTTTCCCAGTTACCCCTTCGTCGATGAGGGGTGCACAAAAGGTGACGCGCTTGCAGGCAGGAATTTGCATACCCCCAGCCGCTGCCACCGCCCCCTCCGCACACAATGCTGGATGGCATGCGGCAGTGACAGCCAGCATGTTCCAGCCTTGTCAGGGATTTATGTTAATGGGGCACCTTTGGTAGAGCGGGAGGGCTGCTGACAGCAACAACTGCAATTTCAGGATCCTAAGGCTAAAAGCGTCTGAGTCTGCTCGAGATTCCCTGCAAACTGTGTGTGACAGGAAGCTCGCCAGCGGCGGTGGGGGAGGGGGAGTGCTACGCAGCCAGCCACGGCCGCTGACCTAATTAAAATGTTAATTGACAGCGTGATGTCATCGAGAGAGCCATTAAGCTCCCTGGCTAGTCGGACGCAGAGTTATAGGTTCTAGGAATATGCTTCCGGTCTCTAGGTATTAGCTAGAACATGTCCTCTGAAGCCTCTACATGGACAAAGAACAGCGAGCATGACTGTGCTTTACAGTTTTTCCAGGGATTCAAAGTCACACAGGCCTCAGTGGTACTTTCTGTTTTATTAAGGCCAGGACATCGTAAGGATAAAACTGTAACCAACCTCTTTGTGCTTCAGGTACCTGCCGATGTCACATTTCCTTTGAGAGTTCAGTGTTCCTTTCTTGCTCATTTCTCGTCCGTTTAGTACATAAATTCTGTAAACTTGAACTTAAGTATTAAAACCGGACCCCATGTCAGAAATCAGCATCTGATATGAAGCTCGTCGCTTCAAAGAATTTTCTGTAACACTTCACTTAAGACCATGATTTTAGTCATTTACAGTATAAACATGTTCGTAATGTATTGTAATGCATTCGTATAGCATTATAAACATGGATATAAATAGTTATAAAATGACAATTTATAGCCATGTTTATTATGCATTATGACTGCCTTATGAAGCTCTCACCAATAATGCACTATACTTTTATAATGCGGTTATAAAATATCCCTAATGCTTATATTATATATTATAATCTTATTATAATGCATTATAAAGGTATCTATAGTGCATTATAGATTAAAGCTTCATAATGCATAATACACGACTATAATGTGTGATACCTTTTGTTAAATATTTATAGCCATGTTCATAAAGCTTTATGAATACATTATTATTTATTATGAATGTGTTTAGAATTTACTAAAAGCATGGCCTTAGGTAAAGTGTTACCAAATTTTCATTCATTCTTCCAATACAGCGACGCCCCGTTCAGTTCACGTCACCCAAGCATAACCTTTGCCCCTTCTTTCCTCTCACAGGGTTGTGATGAAAAAGATTATCATACGCTAACTTGTCAGATAATCTGGCATTACAGGGCTGTGGCTGGTTATCTTCTCTCTGGACAGGGGAGACAGACGCCTGAGAGCCATGGCAGCCCCCACTTGCTACCAGCGATGCCTCTAAAATTTCTAAAATGTTTTTCCTGTAGACTAAGTCTTGAGCACCTCAGAATTGAGTTTTTGTTTTTGGACATATGATTCACAATAAAACCTAAATAAAAGATATACTTTAAAATAAAAGAAAAACAAAAATAGCAAATAAATGAATGACCTATACAAGATATTATCGGAAGTGTAGAACCCTTTAAATCCTGTTTCTGCCATTTGTTCATTGGACGATTTAATGGCAGGTAGCTACCAAAATGACAGAAACGTTTCCGAAAATTATAAAAAGAAAACCTGTCATCCAGAGCTGTCATCTATAATGCATTAAATTTATCTTCATAATGCATTATAATGGTAGGTATAAGAATTAATAAAGCATGACAGCATCTTCTATTGACAGTCATAAGGCATTATAGTGTTGTAATATTATAATATTTCATAAGCTCCAGTGAAGCTGTCATCTATAATGTACTATACATACCTTAATAATGCATCAAAGTGGTTTTCCTGGTCGTTCTTCTCTGTAGAGTAAATGCCAGGGAATACAAAACCATTCCTACTGAGCACCTTGATCCCGTGTTGAAAAAGTTTCATCCTAATGGGTTTGCCGTCTTTTAGGAGGACAGCCCCCCCCCCCCCCACACACACACACACACACACACACACACACACACACACACACACACACGCACAATGAATGGTCAGTAAGTTTTGCTTAGCATGTACACCATATAGACCACTTGCTCTGGCTGTGGCAGTTGGCAGACCTCAACAAAGTCATTTAATCACTTAGTTGATGTTCTGAGAGGGGCACCATTTATCCATCATCAAAATTAGTCTAATTTCTCATGGAAGAGTGATGTTATGTCCCTCTAACCCAGGGGCAGAGAACCTGATCCATGGAGAGCCGGTGCGGGTTTTTGGGATGGCCTCTCAGTCAGCCAGTAATAAAGCAGCGATTCTCAACTCCAGTCCTTGGAATCCACTCTTATTGGCTGATTGAGAGGCCGTCCCAAAAACCCGCACCGGCTCTCCAAGGATCAGGTTCCCTACCCCTGCTCTAACCCAACGTAGACATTTGTATATGCACTGAAGGTGCATTGAAACCGTCCCTCTTATTTTCCCAACATCCTTTTAAGATTTATGTTAGGTTTCTTTGTTTAATTTTACATTTAGTTGTCTGCATATGCATGACCCTGGCAGATTGACAATTGACAATTTTTCCTTGACGTAAGGAAGTAGAAGCTCCAAAAAGGGTCTTTCTGATCTTCTTCCAGCCGAAGAACAGGCATCTTTAGCCGCAAAGTAACATTACAACTTATTTGAACAGCAATGTTCTTTAAAGATGTGAAATTGACTGTAGAGACTCAGGGTTCCATTTCAATCCAGACGTACTGCATGCGAGCTACCCTGGTGTTTCTTGGGATTTCAGAAATGTCTGAAGGGTTTCATATTTTATTGTTTGAAATCATTGCACCCAAACACAATAGTCTGTTTTGTGGGTTGTGACTCTTGCTGTATTTAGCGAACCACAGTTATTCCATAAACTTATGATAGCGATGGTTTCATTTGGTCCGAAAACGTCCTTCATCCTCACCAGGAGTGTGCTTTCCTCACAATGGATATGAATTCATATTTAGTTCTTAGGGTTGTGTGTCATTCTGCTGGCACATGATAAACACCAGCAATGTCGTCATGCATTCAAGATCGTAGAACAGTCAACAATCTACTGCAAAGAAAAAAAAAATAGCCTAAGCGGCATGTTAACCAAGTGTACCAACACGAGGCAAGGCGATACTGAAACTCTGCGGAATTCGATTTTTCATCTTTCATCTGAAATAATGCCACGACTGGCAACTGACTCTAGAAGGTTATCCATGTTTGTTGCTACTAGCTGCAGTTGATCCTGCCAATGGAATTATGGGAAAATCAGAACAATGGCGTAATATTTCCATTTCGAATTATCTTCTTCCTCGATGGTATCCTTCTTTGTTTTTATTTAGAATGATATTCAGAAGTTTATGGGTTTCTATGACAGCGCACATGCACAGATCAAAGAGTTGGCCACTGGAGTACTTCCTGGCTTTCACGCGGGGAGAAAAGCCTATGGACACGGCCGTTCCTCTTTGATCCTTGATGATGTTCACATGGGGGTCTGGGGCATTGTTTGAATTTCATGTGAAGTATTTCAAAGAGTACGGCTCTCTGGGCCTAGCCATGCTGGTTCAAAAGCACCAACACAGACTCTAGACATGAATATCTTTCTGTGGCCATTTTTTGGTATGTAAACTGCGAGCAGGGCTGGAATGCTACTGCTCACACTTTAATCAGCACTCGTGAATGGTTTGTCATTTGTACACCAGCAGAACAGAAGAAATTTGTAGGTTTATGTAAATAGCGGCTTTAATAAGACATGTTGTGCTGTCTTGCAATGGACTGACATCCCATCTGAGGTATCTTGTACCTGGTATAGATTCCAGGCTCACTGATAAACTAATATGAAAGAAAAAAATATCAAATTATATATATATATATGTGTGTGTATGTGTGTTATTATGAGTTCTCTATGGCTGTGACTCTTTACACTCAACTTGTTGGTTGAAACAAAATCTTGCCCTGAATTTTTATTTTGTGGACCTGAACTGTCCACCTCTGCATATAATCATCATAATCAATTGGTTATTATACAGTAGGATAATAATTTGTTGACGATCAAATACATGCTGATCATTTAAACAAAGCAAACGCATAAATCATTGTTAAAAATTTGGTGTTGCACATAAGTGACATGATATTTCTCCATTTTTTTCCCCGGTGCTGTTCCACCTTCCTTACTCCTTGGGAAACAGGTAAGTGGAAATAGGAATATTCAATTTTAATCCTGGTTTAATCTGGTTAATGCAATATGGGTTGTGCAATATTTACAAAATGCACATAAAATGTGGTTATAGCAGCTGTAAATGTAATTATTGTGGAGCTGTTGAAAAAAGAAAAAGAAAAACGTGTTTATTCTGCTTATTGTTGTTGATTTACAACAAATCTGGGTGGAATTCTTCTGTAAATAGACAAATATGTTGAGTTTTTCTGTGCACATAATAGAGTTTCCCCAGGGAATTAATTACCTAAGAAATTATTAACTGCTGAGGTAAATGCTGAGAATGTCGGGTTGTTGCTGCAGTTTGCGGGCCAAGTGGTGAGATCACCAACTATCTCGCCCCGAGGATCTTCTCCTGCAGACACCCCATTATTGTGGAGCTACGGGAGGGACGTTGAGTGATCTTAGCCATGCTGGTAGCCTTGCTGAAGAGCCTCGGGTGTTTGAGCGGCCTGTCCCCTGTGGAGATATTAGATACGCGCCGGTCGTGTGTCCGCGGCGAGTCAGGGGCACAGCGGGGAGCCGCTGCCAGTCAGGAGAGCGCGGCTGTGACCTGGAGTGTGGGAGGCTCACTTCTTTCGGTCACGCCGTTAAGACACTCGCATAGGAGATGACGGCTGTAGCTAGATGGGTTTCATGGAGGCGTCTTGAGGTGTTCAGACTGCAGAAGATACTGTTCTGTTTTGTTTTGTGTTTGAACAACAATATAACATCGTTAAGGGTATATCATTACAGTACTGGTTGATTCCCATTATGTTTAGTCACATTTTCTTATTTGTCTTAAGCGATATTTAAGCTAAGCACATGGTACATATAGCATGTATGAATAAATGTTCACTACTTATATTATTGTGTGATAAAACAGCAAATGAGCATTCATATTTCACAACGGTCACTAGATGGTTAATCTTTACCAACATGAGTGTTCAAAACATGCAAACCCAGTTACTGTATTGTCGCAATATCCAGAGGTTCCTTCTGAGCTCCCTGCCAAACAGTCCGCATTTTTTCTCCGGGAGCTGGGAGACAGCGAAAACATGAACTGTCTGTGGGACCAGGAGGACTGGATTGGGAAACATTACCACAGATGTGTACAATTTGATAATTTCCCTGCCAGCTGCATGAAGGAATACATGAAGAGGGAGCTTTTTTAAGTGTGTGTCAGAGGTACCTGTCTGGTTTGGTACTTTTCATTTTTCACTTTTCATTAGACAACAGGATGTGTAGAAAAAGATTTGACTGAAACCTTTGAGGGAGCTAATGGTTCAGGGGGACTTTTGTATCTGAACTGTCAGTCTATGTTTCGGGGGGGGGGGGCAACTGCTTAAAGTTAATATCGGCTAAGATGATGGGGAAAAAAACATACGGAATATTCATGCAGCATACTTTATGGGTCCAGGAGATAAGACATTTACGCTCTGAGAAGATAGAGGAAAAAGGCCAGTTGGCACTCTGTTAGACGTATAGACATCAGTGGTTTAATGGCTTGAATCAAACACGGGCCCAATTAAGAGTCATGGAGTCTGTGCTGGGGTGGGCGTCCATTAATTTCAGGGGAAATTGAGGTTGAAATTAGCCATTGTTCAGCCACGTGGCCAAAGCCCCAGAAGGAAAGACAGCCCTCTGGTTGCAATTCAAAGGTTAGCTACAGCAAAGGGTCTTTTTTCCCCACTTTCCTTCATCTTCAGCTCATGTGTTGTGCAGACAATAAATGCGGCATTTGCACGGGGTCCCTGAGGGTGATGTCAGCCAAGTGTAAAATTAGGAAGGACGGGGGAGAGGGAAATGGAGGGGATGCATGGAGATGTCGAAGAAGAGAAATGGATGAGAAAGGAGGGGGCTCTTGTTTTATACAGTAAGGGCACTGGAAAATATATCTTTTTGGGTTTCCTAGCATGGACCGTATTACTGCAGTCCCTCCAAAAAAAAGCTAATAAACACATTAGCCAAACGGATTGCTGCCAGTCACACGCAGACTGGAGGTTCCAGGCGAAGGATCCCTCTAGATGACATCACTGCTGTTACGTTTTTTATATCACTATTATCATCCCCGTTGCGGCCAGCTAGCAATGTTTGGATTGTCACTGTGACATGAGCTAAGGGGCTTTGGCCCAAGATCCAAGGGAAGGCCACACAGCAGTTCTGAATTAGCGGCACAAATTCTCACACAAAATGTTTGCGGTAAAGGGCTCACCAGAGGCTTGGATCTTGCTGCCTGGGTTTTTGGAACCGTTTCCTGCCACCTGCACAACTTCCTGTCTGGGAGATGCAGTGAAGAAATTGGCGTGTTGGTAAAGGACGACCACTGATGTTCATTTAGTGCAGTTCACTGGCCTCTGGTCCTCTGTGATATAGGATGGGCCCATATCAGCTGGCCTGGATTAAATTAACTCTGATTGGAAGAATCTAAATAACTACACAGGCTTCTCAGTAAAAATCTTAGATATTATGCAAAACATTTATCACAATATGAAACACTACATAAGGTGCTTTGTCACTGAAGTTCCGGGACCTAGTTCCTGGCACAGAGTTCCTGGGCTGTCTCGGTGGGAAACTTTTGTAGTTCCTGGCCATTTTCATGTGTCGCGTTCCCATCGGGTTCTATGACATGTTGTAATCGATTATTAAATCTGTCCCACAGATTGATCTTTAGATTCCCACAAAATATAAACAATGTAATGTTATTCTGCTAATAAGCACTGCAAAGTTTCACTGGCAGCACTGGTGATATTGGACAAAAATATATCAGTTATTGATCATATTTCTCAATGAAGAAATATGGAGACAAGCAAAAAAAATGTATCTATCAATGCATTTATTTATTTATTTTAGAGCATTAACATGTACACCCCCCCCCCTCCATCCATATGAAATTTGAACTGTTTAGGCCGATAATTTGTTTCAGTAATGATACTTTTTTTTAAAAGACCATTTTCAATATTAAAATCAATGGAAAATAATAGCTTAAATCAAATCAGTCTGTGTGTGTTTGGAGCCGTGTGGGGCTCCATTTTAGAATGGGGGGAGTACAGTATTTAAGCTGACGGTGAATTTAAAATACACGATGCAAGGATACCACCAGTTTGCTTTGGGGATGGGAGGTCATTTTATATTTTTCATATTGCACATTCAAATGTATTTGAAATTATTTGCTGTTCATTTATCCATAAATATATGTATATTTTTATTGTAAGGTTAGTGGTTGAATATTACTATTGGTTATCCGAATGATTTTGGAAGGAGACAGTTTCTTGTTGGACCGCCATCCAGGCTACTGAGCAAAGCTGACTGCTGTCTAAAAAGCCCAAACTAAAAGCCATAGTCATAAATTCTGCTGTAACCTTGGTGTTTTGACAATAAAATAAAAATGGAACCTTCCAACCACATGGTTTCACCTATTGTTCATCTGTGCACTGTGTCCTGGTGCAAACCGGCGTCCATGTTTTACAGAAGGTGGTGTTCGATTTTTCTAATGCACTGCGCACCTGATCAGCTCTGGCTTTTAGATGCGTCTCAGTGGAAACTATTTTTTTTTCCCAGGCTTATATTTTGCATTTGCAAGAGAACTGGTCTGATGGCCTCCCTGTGCCTAAGGTGGGGCTTAGGATGACCTATAACGTTCATTCATTTTGCTGTTATACTGCCCCTCGAAGGCAGAACACAGTAACTACAAGGGAGAACATTTTTTGACTGACTATCCATATGTGTTGAATCAAGATATTAAGTGTTGACTTCAGTACCAAGCTTGGTTTAATTAATTGGTTTAATCTTTTGTCAGAAGATTCAACAGAGCCTAAGAGACCCTGATTTGACCATAACTCCGTTTTGATGAAATGTACAGTTAGTATTATGCTGTGGTATAGCAGTCTAGTTACTGCATAAGTTCCCTGTAAAGTTTGATAGTATTTCACAAAGACAATGTTCTGCAAATATGTCCACAGGTCTGTGGAGCGCGTACTGGTTCCGCAAGGTTCTCCCACAGTTCCAAGAATTGCAATTAGATGAACTGGCGTCTCACAGTGTGTGCATGTGTGTGTATATCCGTGTGTACCCAGGGTGTTCCCTGCCTTGTGCCTTATGGTGCCTGGCATAGCCTACAGGTCTTACAGCCACACAGGACTGAAAGGAAGTAACCACAATTTATTATAAATGAATGAAGTTTAAGGTCATTTGGTGGCATGCAGTTATATGAACTGGCGTCTGTACGTTCCACACAGTGCGTGATGATGTGCAGGTACATTGGAATCCTTTCCTTCATACCCCCCCATCTTGTTCTCCATAGCTTGGGGAGTCACAGCACAGGGTCAGCCAATGCATGGTTACAGGCTGAAGGCCCACAGGCATGTGACTGTTCTGCCAAGGTCAGGGTTCAAACTGCTGACTTCTGATCACAGACAGAGAGACTTAGTCCACTGGGCTGCTCATCATTCCAGATGTTTGCCCATGACAGACCGGCATCCTGTCCAGGCTGTATCCCGGCACTGTTGCTATCTGATTCTAGGCTCCCATGATGAAGATTATTGGTCATGAGTACTACACGATTTATATGTTACCAGATATATTATACAAAGTAAGACTACTTAATTACAGCTAGAGCAATCAGTAGGGGGCAAAGGTAGAAATCATTTACAGGTCTGCCGTGAGTGATTCTATTCTGTGAGGTTTACCTGTGCGACAAACTATTGTCCATTGATGATGGATGACATGCTGTTTGATGTTTTACTTCGGATGTAGGAGCCAGAATTCCTCAAACAGCACAGAAAGGCATTTTCAGCTTCTAAAATAAATAAACCTCCCCCATATAAGAAAAAAAATATCTAGGGTCATTCTGAGTGCCGTTTGCATACATATACATAATAATTAGAATCACCTTATACATATGTAATATATGTTTTAAATCGCCTTTATACTTTCAGTCGTACTGCACAGGGGCAAAGTTTGAGTTTTTATAAAGCAACTTCCTGCAGGAGATTTTTTTTTACACCAGCAGCACTGAAACTGCTGCAGTCTGATTCCCAATGTGACCTTTGTTTAATGTCACATGTCACAGGCTTTCAAATCACTCCAAGGTAACATGACATGACAGGAATCTTTAGCAATTAAAGGAAGGGGGGGGGGAATCCACCTCTCCACAGAAAATACTAAACAACATGAAACGCATTTTGGAGCAGACCTGAAACGTTAATTATCCTTATCAGCTGTTTCAGATGGAGGATGGGTAGTCAGCTATAGTGGGGGGGGGGTCGGGCTTGTGAATGTTGGATGTCTCCAGGGCACCACAGGGTAAGATAGTAGGAGAGTAGGACATCACACTTCATGTGGGGTTTTGCGATACTCTGGATGGTTCTGGTAATTATTGATCTTCTGCATTTCCTTTGTAAGCCGAGAGCCTTATTTTTCAAGTTGTATATTTAAACTCGCATATTTATACTTGTGTATTTATACATAGTATCTGTATATTTTGTATATTTGTATTTATTTTTCTTACTCAACACACTGAGCTTGTATAAATGTATTTCTATAAATTTGTTCATTTCCTGTTGTTCCGCATTGTTGCTGCACCATACTGTATGTAGGTACAACATGCCTTGCATATGTGGATGTGCTTGGCAAATAGTTCTAATTGTGTGTCCAAATGCCTGAAAAGGCAGGACGCCGTTCTGCTACACCTGAAATCTACTGTCGTTAACCGCTGTACCTACAGAAGACTCTCAGTCAGCTGGCACTCTCTCGCATGCTGGATATTCCAGCATGTCGCCCATCGGGGGAACGTTCATTATCACAGCCGTAGCCCAAGTCACAGCCTGTGATCTTACGTGCCGTGATCACAGAACTCATCTCCATAATATCTCCCCAGTTAGATCATATGGGGGAACACGGGGAGTGTGACGGAATACCTGGCCGTAGATGCGATCTAACGGACGCTTTCGTCAATCACATTTAGAACAACAGTCCTAGAAATAGCATAGGCAAAGTCAGGCAGCACAGCCCGAGGACAGACGTCCTCAGAGCAGCTGCACATAGTCACTAACGAGAGTCAGAGTAATGAAGCCGTGTGTATCATTTGATTATTGGGGCGGCTGCCCGCTTAGCACCATCCCGCTTGCAGGTAAATTATAGCTAAGGGCATGTTTGGGTCTTTGTGTGTCTTCGTTAAAGTAGATAATATTCTAGTTCCCCTAATGTCACAATCTTGTTTTTAAATAACAGATGCTAGCTAATTCATCCCCCCTCCCCCCCCATAGATTGCTTTGCAATGCCCTGTTTTTAAAACAAATGCACTCTACATATTCATCACTGATGTATATCTGACTTGGATGTGTGAATGACAGGACACATTAATTGGTGAACTAGTGAATTTATTTGTTCAGTTGCATATGAGTAATTTTTTTTTTAATCGCATCGTTGAAAAGTCTCAGCATTTCTGCTCTAGCACATTGAACCAGACTGAACCGGATATATCTGGAATGAACAAACATAAACTGTATTACTAGTAATAGGTTTCTGGGGGGAAAAAATGAGGGATAGATCTGTAGAATTAATATTGACACAACAAAGAAAACTCCTATAGATTCTATAGAACATTACTATATAAACCTTCTATAGATTTTAAACTTACAAGTAACTTGCAAGTAGGGTCATGGAGCTGCTTTCGGTAAAAGCTGGTCAGTGGAAGCTGTGTGTGTAATCAACCTGAGTTTGAAACGAGCGATTGCAGAACTCTCTGAGGTTGGTGCTGAATTCCACGGATAGGTTATCAAGGTGCAGCCACGCTGCTAGAGAGTATCTGATTGGGAAGTTTGGCCTTTGGAGATGACAGTGTTTTGCTTGCATCGCCAAACCGTGCTCTGTTCCGCCCAGCTGAAATATTTCATTGCCAAATGTGAAACAGGTGAGATTAAAATCGGCATCTCCGAATCAATGTCTGTGGTCCTCTCCCGGAAGTTGTGGATCAATTTCACGAAGAGATGGAGTTGAATGCTGCCCTCGCTGGAGGATTTGAAGTACTTTTGGTATTTTTCTAAGTGATGCGAAAAGGGGGCGTTTGAACAAGGGTGATGGACCGCTGTAGCTGCTGAGTTCAAGAACATCCAGAAGACCTGTGCAGTAGATGTGGATCCCTCCACCTCCAAAGTTCACCCTTGAAGTTAACTTTTGCAGGTTCCACTAGACGCAAACTAAAAGGCCAACACAGACCTTTCGGAAGGATCATGCCTCTTCCCCAGAAAGATCTGGGGAGTCCATTGCCCCGAAAAGGCATGTCTGTTCCACCTTCCCGTTACTCTGAACCGGATAAGCAAAGAAGAAAAATGATTCGACTGAACAATTTTTTAAAAATGGTGTCCTAATGCACAAAGCCGAATTCAGGCGGCCTTTTAGCATGCGCACAATGTCCCTTCGTAATTGTTCCCCATCACCTCCTCTTTCCACTGTTTAGATGTCCTGTAATAGGCATCATCACCACCCGACAGGTCACTGAGGGATCCATCCAGAGGTCGTAAGCTGAAGAGATCAGTGCTGCACCAGGAAACAATTACGTTCAACAAAATGCGTGAAAAGTTACATTTTTTTCCCCATAATTACTTTGGATCACTGCATGCATGAGTTCTTCATCACGACCATTGTCTGATTATACTTATTGCATAATGTTTTTTTTATGTTTCAAGATACATTGGGGGTGCGGAGGGGGGGGGGTGGGGGCTTGCCTATGTAGTCTCAAAGGAATGATGCTTTAATCAATGCAGACTGCCTGATTGATCACAGAAGATCACAGCCTTAATTAAAACCTGGGTGGAAACCCATCTGTGGTGAGCTGCACGCTTTCCCACAGGGCTAGATGATGTCTCTGAGGGGAAATCTGCAGTAGCAAAAGCCAAAGGAAGCATAAGGCCGTCTCACAATAGCTCATGCTAACAGACATAAAGTAGAATCATTGCCTAGTGCTCTTTGATTGAAGCTGGGCATAGCCTCTGGGCATAGCCTAATTTTTTTTTTTTTTTTAAAACATTAAATTACTGCAGTTTGATTTCAAAGGTTTGGGACCTAACTGTATTTATATCTTTGTTTTTTTACTCAATTGACCCCTGAGACTGTGGAGAGAAAACAGTATTAAACAGATACATACATTCAATGATACGGTTTAGCACATGTGAACGTAATTGTGTCCTGGTGCAGCACTGATTTCTTTATATCCATGAGATATTTCCTAGCACACCGTGCTGGGTAAGTTACTCACAAAAGTAAGCCATTACAGACAGAGGTGGAAAGTTCAGGTCCAGAGAGTTACAGATCCAGAGCAGGATTTTGTTTCAACCAGCCAGTTGACTCTAAAGAGTCACAGTGACAGAGTACTCTCCGCTGGTTGGTTGAAACAAAACCTTGGCCTGGATTTGTACTTTTTGGGATTGGAAGTGAGAAATTGTATCTCAAGTGAACAGCAAGAGAACTGAATACAATGCATTGCCCAGCGTGGAGATATACAATGAAGTGGCTGCATTAGTCAGAGCAAAATCAGTTTGTTCAGTCAACATCCATGATCAGCTATGTGTGGGTATTATTAATAATAACAACAATAATAATAATCATCATCATAATAATAATAGTAATTTTGTATGTATGCATGTATGTATTGTGCATGCATCTATGCACGTATGCCTGCATGCATGTATGAATGCATATGTGTATTTATGTATGTATTTCTTTAGATTCTATAGCCACTTATAGGTGTGCATACAGTAAGTCCATTTATTTATGCATTTGATGCAAAGGGGTTAGGAATGGTTAAACGATTACTTAACACATAATTGCTACGCAGCTTGTCTTGTTCTAACAAGAGACAGCTCTGTTATTATAACGTTCTTATGCTGAAGCAAAGCGTCCTCGATTTATGTCGTACGGCTAATTAAACCTAGTTTGCCTGCCTTTCAGCCGATTATCACGATCACGTACCACCAAGGAGTATACAAAATTACAGTGAATCGAATGCAAAAAACCGTAGATGTTTCTTGTCCAGGTGTCCTGTGTTTGATTGTGTGCCGAATGAGAGATCAGACGTATCAGAGAAAAATCAATGATAGGGTTTAGCACATGTGTCTGTGTCTTGGAGAGAGTTCACGAATGTGTGTGTCAGTTGGGGGGGGGGGGGGGTGTTGGATTGTGGCGTTGGAGGGGGAGGAAGTTGTGCGCCGAATCATTGTTACCCTGACAACGACTGTAGCTGTCAACTCCTCTCTCTAATGGTGACAAATGGTATTTATTACGTCAGTGCTAATTTCCCCCCAATCTCCTTCAGATGAAGATACTTAGCCTGCACTGATCAAATTGTGTCCTGGTAATTACTGAGAACAGACCCTATTAAAAGTCTGTGCCTTGGATTCAGCGCTGCTCCTCATATCTGGCTGCATCGCTTAGCAGCGCCACCTGCCTGTGCATTTCAGAAGTGACACTGGTTCATCTTAGATTGCCAGGCTGAAGGCCAGCCGCATCCTCAGGGCAGCCCTGGAAAGACCCGTCTCCATGGCAAATGAGACGGAGAAGATGGCAATCTTTGTGCAACAAATTTTCCCAGATTGGGGGGGGGGGGGGGAAACGCTGCTAAAGTCATTTAACGTGCTGAACGACGTTGTGTCCACACCTTCCGGAGAGGGAGGCAGGACCAGCGGGACTAGTGATCTCTAATTACACTAAACGGTGACTGATTTCATTCTTGAAAATGCTGGTTTGTTGTATAAGCCTTTCAGTGTCCCGAAGTTAAACTAAGGGCATAGGTTTAGTTTCAACATTGGTAGGGCCCAAATCAGCCCCAAGCACCCCCCCCCCCCCAAATATGACACTACCATCCATACCCAAATCGACACCCTTAGGTCAAACTCATAATAGTAAGCTGCTTGACAGTATTTGAAATGATGTTTTTGTTTGTAAAGGATTAAGCCCGTCAGCTGGGATGGGGGTAACATGTTGTTCTGGTTAATACTGGCGAATGAGTAACAGAGCTGAAATTGATTCTTTCAAACTGTAAGAGATTGTTACACCCATTTTTTTTCCCCATGTTAGCTAAACCCAAGTCTTCCGGCCAAATCCTGGTCTATCATTGTTCATATTGTTTGGGGTGGGGCTTCCTCGCCTTAGCAGGAGAAGTCAGCTGGTAGTTATTTGTATCGATTTACTCCACTTGTTTCTCTTGGCCCACAATATGAGTTGTTCTGATCTGATTTGATCCAAGTTAGCCAGGCACCCCTAGCATTCAGTCAAAAAAATTGCAATCCTCCCCTGTGCAATATTTGCCATGTTACACAGTTTTATCCATTCTATCCTGTAAACAAAAGCCCTTCTTTCTATTTGCTACATTAGCCTGACCCCACGCCATCCCTGTCCGTTTATAAAAAGTGAAACTAAGTTGAGAAGTAAAGCTAGTTCTTGCTGCCCAGACTCATGTCACATGATTCTGTTCACTGTTCTGAAACAAGACGCTCATTCTCACAATGTTGCCACAGCCATTTTCCCGGCACTCTCTCCCATTTGGAGACAGAAAAGTGATTGGTTCAGAGAGAAAACCAATCAGATTGTAGAAGAGGTGGGTCCACTTACACATATTTGTGTAAAACTGTACTGAGCAAAATGGATGGTTCCCCAGTATCTTTGCTAAGGGGACAGCTGGAGGTAACGCTGCAGTTAGGTAGGGAATTTCTACCCCTTGTATGCGCTTCTCTGATAAATGTGCATGTTGGCAACTAATTAGCCTCTCAGCTTATGCAGAGAAGTCGCAACAGTAGGAATTCTGCTATCTGGGAAAAGCCAAACACTGACAGCACATATGGAAGACAGCATATGTAGCCTTTAGCCAATTAGCTAGCTAGACCATTATCAACATTTCAGTTTTGTTTTCCTGTAAAAAAAAATGCACATGGGCTCTGAGCGCCTGCAGCCGTGCTGTAGCTGTACAGCACAAGTTCGTCTGACTGCGACCAGGCAAGGCAAGTAGCCGATAACCGAACTTCGGAAACTTCTGTATAACTCAAGTAGACTGAACGTTAGCATATACTTATGAAAATACCTCAGTAAAACAGCTGTTTGCCACCGTTGTTTGGAAGGTTGCCGAGTTTAGGAGTGTACACAATCTGGGTGCAGAAAAAGTGTTCGAGTGTAATTGCCAATTTCCAGCTTTTACTATTTTCAAGGTATTACGTCCATCTCCATCGTGAGGAACATTGTATTGCCCTAAGCAGCGATAATGAGCAGAACATACAGAGGTGCCTATTTCTACATCCTGTTTCTGTTTTGGTCCTATGGTCATATTTTCCTGGTGCTCGTATAGCTGAGAACAGCAGCGCTGTACCATTGACATGCTCTAACTGACCATCATCCGTTTAATTGAGAACGGACTATAACCTTCCCATCAGCACCAGCTGACCAGGCATCTCTGTGGTGACAGAAGGCTAATTCCAGAGTCACTTCAGTTCTCGGAAAAGGAAATGTGGTTCTACTGTGTTCAGAGAATGCGTGGGCGGCTTAGTGAACACGGGGCAGAGTGCGATCGTTTCTGCTTCATGTCTCGAGTGGCACCGAGCGACCGGGAGTTTTGTTCAAGGTCCAGGGCAAGATCAAGGGGCTGCAGAACATGCATTTGCCTGAACAAACCTCACAAAGCCCCTGGAAGACAGTCTACACCATATACATCTCAGCTTAAACCATGAATGTATTACAAACAAATGAGAATATATTCGGAATTTTAGTAGAACATCGTGTCATTAATATCCAGGAAGGCTGGTTCCCTAACCAGTTTAAAAATAGCTCTAGGAAGTAACGAACCTTCTGTGTGTGTTTCAAGTCAACAATAAGCAAATGAAGCTAAACATTTTTTGCAGGGTGACCCCATTTCCGAGGGAGAAAAATTCTGGTGACTCCTTCTGGTCGTCGTTTTCTACCTCTGCCGGAAATTTCTGTCCCTTCCAACTTCCTCCTTAATTTCTCTTTAGAAATTAACAAAGTTTGTCTATTTGACACAATAAACCGAACATAAAATGACATCGCTGAACAGCTGGGTGAGCGCAAACATGGTCTGCATTTCTCTTTTTGAATGATGTCATTGCCCCAAAGGCTAGCTCCACGTATCAGTATTGGTCTCACGTTTGTTACCCCTGGAACTTTCCAGAGAATGACACTGCAAATCTACTGCTTGCACACTCACTACTGGGCTGTAGATTTTCTCCCCTACTTATTCCCATGCATTTCCGCTTGCTGGTTTCATTACCAGTGATGATTAGCCAAATTAGCTAATAGCCCGGTTACTGTCCTGGCAAACAGAACATCTGGCAAAACAAGAAATTCCCACATGGAGCTGGCCTTCACTATCATAACAGCCGCATGCTAGCAAGTGTTCCCTGCATATGCTCCTCCAGCTTAATAAGTCGTGCCCTATTGCATTTGGAAATAGCGTGATTTGGTAGCGTAATTGCTAATCTAACTCTATGGATCAAGGAAAACAAAAAGACTTGCGAGGGGTGATGGTGACAGTGACACAGTGTTATGCCCCCTTCCCCATAACAGCAGCTGCAGTCTCTGCACATGTCTTGCACAAGGTGGGGAATAAACCGGGATGGGGCACCAACCCATCACAGGACACACACACAACACACACCAACACAGGCCATTCACACCTACGGGCAATTTGGTGACTCTGAGTAACCTCAGCAAGTTTTTGGACTGTGGGGGGGGGGGGGGAAACCGGAGTACCCAAAGGAATCCCTCTAATGACATGGGGAGAACATGCAAACTACACACACATGGAACCGTGGTGGAGAGTCAAACCATAGTCTCAGGCAAGGCAGCAGTGCTAACCACTGCGCCACTGAGCTGCCTCTTCATGGGCCCAGATTTTGCTTAATACAGTAAATCCCCACTTGCAGCATATTGTGACTTCCTTCTGCTCTGTCCTGGAGGTGCTTGAGATCGTAACTTGTTTCTGAACTTCCCTTTGTTTTCTCACTCTCCTCTGGGCCTTTTTGCAAATTACCTGAGCTTCTTTAGCTTGACAGGTAATACCGGGTTTGACAAGAGAATACCATTTTCGCAGATGCTTAGGTGCTTGGCAGAGTTTGTGACATCAAGCTAGCATCTCTGCATTTAGAATTAATTTAAATTTAAATGTCACTGGCTGTGTGAGATATTTATTATTTAATACTTACATTTACTCAGAGAGATTTGGAAACCCCATCACGATCCCCTTGAAACACGAAGTTTGAGAACCGCCTGGCTAAGACATGCAGGGCCAGGATACTGTTACCAAACTGTTATCTTCATCAGAAATTCATCAAAGTACAAATACAGCGTATGTGCAGCAGAATTTTGATTGCCTGTCAAGGTTTCCCTGCTGGCCTCTCTATGATTCCCTTCTATTGGCTTGTCAGGGGCTTGACGGATGCTCTGCTTCTCCAGCTAACAGCAATACCCCACCAGCCCTATGTAACCTGCAATTCAGCTGTACTGTTGGTACATGTTGGACCGTGCCACCACAGCCTTTGAGGTATTCTGACATGTGGAATGGGGGTGTTGGGGGTCTGATATAGGTTTTTTAAAGGAATATATTGGCCCAATGAAAGAAACGATCATGTTTGCCACACATCTTGTAGTTTCGTTCAAGGCTGTGCCACTGTTGAAACCGAACAGAAAGATTAACAAGCCAAAGAAATTGACATTGATGGTCAACAGTTTGGCTTTTTTCATTTGACCAACAGCACCTTTCTTCAGCTGTACATAAACCTGTGGAAGCATCAAGATAACACGAGCTGTCATGCAGAAACCACAGGAAAGCAGGCGCCTTTCAGATGCTGCTGTAGACCATGAGTACCACTGGCCGATGGTCGGACTGGTGGCAGCTCACTGCCCTGGTGGTGATGGGGCCAAATGAGATCCAGGCAAAGATGCACCATGGAGGTTATGGTTGTCTTCTGCATGCTCCTCACTGCCCCCCCCACATGGATTTTCTGTTGTCACGAGGGAAAGCTCCTTTGATAGGAGGGGGAGGGCTGGGGGGGTTACGTAGATGGGGGGGGGGGGGGGGGGGGCTACAGGGAGGAGGCATGAGAGGATTTATAATCAAGGCCATCATGTAGCACGGAGAACATCAGCGCAGGGAACAACTTACCAGGAAGTACATGCTGGACCAATTCGTTATAGATCCAGCATGTAAGGCAGGGATGTTTTTCGTGGGATGCCGTGGGCTCAGGTTCTTGAAGGTTCCACGGATGGAGTGGGATCCAAGGCTCTGATGGTGGTGACACCTCAGTGAGGAGCACCTCCCACACTGCTTCCCAAAGATGGCGCCTCTGTCAAAATCGCCTGTGTGGTTGCTGATGTGCCTCCATGCGCCTCGTCGACTAAAGTTCCGGATATTCCCGGAACAAAGACATGCAAAAAAAAAAATTGAATTCTTTGGCCTGGTTGGGTGGTTATATGTTATGAAGCTTTTCGTTTTCTTTTACCTAAATGCAAAGCCTGTTCTGACAAAATACAGTACAGTACAGAGCACAGCATTTTAAGTAAGAATGAACTGTTGGAACATACAATTTCCCCCCCCAAGAGCTATGGAACATAAATATGCAAGTGAGAAGATTTAAAGCACCGGCTTTAATCTCTGTCTCTTGTCCCATCGAGACAAAGGGCAAGAGGTCAAAATCTTCAAGGATCTACTGGGAACTGTCTAGCAGAGCTTGTTGAAATGTTTTGGATAATTGTATAACCTAACTATGATTGAAATTAGCATATGAAAGCTGATTTCCCTCACCCTCACATCCCACCCCCCCCAACACCCCCCGATATTTTTAAATGTTAATTTGTAAGTCATTTCAGAGGACAGTAACTGACTTACAGTCATGTACAGTCTCCCAGAAGCTCGTGTTTTATAAACTCCCTCAGTAGCTCCCTTTCATACCAAGGCAGCCAAGCGCCGCTCGCATTCCATCTCACCAAGCCTGTAAACAAACACTTTTTTTTTTTTTTTTGCCTTCAGTCAATTTGTTTTTTGTTTTTCTCAGTGTGTATTATCTTCTGGAAATCTTCCAGATGTTAAGCACAGTATTCAGCTTTTTATGACCATAAAAGTTGACTAATGGGCTTTGTATGATTCCAAACATGCATAACACAGCAGTACGGGCAATATTTATCTTTTCTTACGTCAGATGAGCATGCGGGGGTTGAAATGTAAAGCTTTTTTGTGTGGGAGGGCGCCACCAGTTAGCGGTAAAACTTGTGGGCTTGAGTGACTGATGGTCCAGCAATATTTTATAAATGTAGCCCTTTCAGTATATTGTAGATGTGATTAGGATGCGATTAAGATTCGAGGGGTCAAAATTGGCATGGTTTGAAAATATAGTTAATGTTTGGAAACATTAACTATACCCCCCCTGATGTAGGGTAAGACGTCTTCGTTGCTAGCCCTTTAAGAAATGTCATGCTGGTGAGTCGAACAGTGGATGCACATGAAAGACTGCAGGGAACATGCAGGATAGAAAAAAATAGGGGTCTTTCCCTCTTCGGAAAAACGTCCAAATTCAGGCAAAGAATCAAGTGCAATTCCCAAAACAGAGTCCACTTACACGCTCCCAAGCAGGGGTCACCCATAGTACGGGGCATGAACAGATAGACCACAGAGGTGAAAGTGACATGGTAAAAAGGAGTTACTGGGAGAGGAGATTTCCCCTTTGCTGGACCAAACCAGTGCCTACAGCCCACTGTTCTGCACCTACAGGCTACCATGAGATGTCGAGATCCCTTGCTTGTGGGAGGAGGGACGTGAGCTTAGGAGGATGTTTTCACTTTTCTGCACCCACCCCCCCCCCCTTTCATTCCTTACTGCCATGCTTCTGCAACTCTAGTAAATCCCTGTATAGACATTGAAAATTAATCCTTGAAAATCACATTTAATTAAAAGCCTAAAGAATTAACCGACAGTGTTTCATTAACTGGGTCAGCTGGTAGCTTTCTCCACATTCAGTATGCCAATGTGCCTGTTTCTGAATATTGAAAATATTATTTATGTGTTTGAGTGTATTTTTCCTCCCATACTTTCTATGTTCATGCTGAAATGTGAAAAGCGTTGGAAATTTAATTGTGGTTTTATGTTGTTATTTTTGTATCTGATTGGAGCCACTTTCGATTTATCAAAACATGGTGTTTCTTTTTAAGGCAGGTAGTCAGACTCTTACATACTGCAGCATTGTCAACAGGTCAAATAGGTAATTGGAGTTTCAAACCAATGTATGAAACGTGTCCAGTTTAGTGCTTTACTGCCCAGGCAATCCAGCCTCTACTGTTTACAATTAAGATTTTTATTTCAAACTAACAAAACAATTTAGTGTGGGAAACAATTAAAATGTAAATGAAATATTCTGCGTCACTCTGACATTGTGCATGAAGGCAAAATAGAAAGGATTAATTAACAATAAACTAGTTGAGGATTTGTTCTAGAGAATAGAAAAAAATGTTGCATTGATATATTAAATCATTAATTCATTCGTTCATTTTCCAAACCGCTTTTCCTACTGGGTCGCGGGTATATTAAATCATTTTATATATTTTGATAATAAAAGGCTAATTTTACAACAAATACAACTGAATAAAAACGACTGAAGCTTTTTATTACGTAGTTTTTTCAGTGCGTATTTTTCACACCAAGCTGTATTTGATGCACAGCAAACTCTTTAAGATGCCGCTCCCAGTTCTGACAGCTTCTTTTGTCTTGTCGATGTATGAAAGCAGACAAATGCACACAAAATATGAACAAAGCATTCAACATGACCGAAGCATGATGTCACCGAAGCTGGAAACATGAACAGGGCACAAAGGATGCATGTCTTGCTTGTAGAAGAGAGGGATTGTGGGCCGCCTCGGTCCTCCAGGGTTTGTGGAGAGGTGGGACTGACCGTGTAGCACGGCAACTGAGGTCTTGGCTGCCGGGCGAAGGTTTAGCTGCTGCATAATTAATGAGAAAAGGTAGACGGAGATGTTTAACCGTAAGCAAAGTGGGAGGGATAGGATAAATCCCACATATTTGTGGGATTCATTTTGAGACGTTTTTCCTGCAGTTTTTACTGAGTTGTACAAGCATTTTCACCTAATGTCTGATATTACCTTCGGCGTAAAACTGAAATTGTGACATTAATTCAAATGCATAGATATTACAGTAAATTGGGTCATTTACTCAACAAATAATAGAAAGGCGAACAATTAACAGCTGTTAACTACCTATTAATTTTGCAATTGACAGCATAGGATTTAATTGGTCATTGTTTTTCCATAATATGCAGATGAGGTGATTTTTATTTTCGGAAACAGAATGAGCTTGGCCATGGAAGTTCACACGTACAAGGAATTTGTCTTGCGGTAACGAAACAGCCGGAAAACAGATAAGAGAGCAGAGAAAATTTTCACAGTTGTCTTGCAGACGACATAAGAATAGTGAATAAAATGCTCAGGTGTGTGGTGCAGTGGTGAATACCAGCAATAGTAATTATGTACATTAAATTAGCCTGTGTGATCAGGCTAAATTTGGGACGACCAATACGCCGCCATTTTTACGGTTACTGTTTTAGCTGTTAGTCTGCAGGTATTGAAAACAGGGTTGGCTGCACATGTTAGTAGGTCTTGGCGTCAATAATCACGTGATTTATAGAAAAATCGCCATAGTGACCTGACCCTATTTGGGTCTGACGCAGGATGGGGGATTCCACAAAAGGTCAACTTTCAGGCAAGTTATTATTTTTCCATCTTCTGAACTGATTAGATCATAGACACTGTGTTCGTCCGAGAATTGATGCGAAGACAATAATCAGGTGAGGAGAGGGGGGTGTCTACACTGGCCCTACTGTATATTGTCCCACATTAAAGGCTACCTTTCCCCTTTAGCAGCTGTAGTGGTCTGTCATATCCTCATTATGTGGGGCTGTTCCTCCGTACCCACTCAGGTGGGGGGGGGGGGGGATT
This sequence comes from Brienomyrus brachyistius, assembly GCF_023856365.1. Lineage (NCBI taxonomy): Eukaryota > Metazoa > Chordata > Actinopteri > Osteoglossiformes > Mormyridae > Brienomyrus > Brienomyrus brachyistius. The sequence goes on along the minus strand of NC_064549.1, from coordinate 11,042,304 downwards.
GTGTGTCATGTGACCCCGAAGGTGGAAACTACTATGATTGTCTTTTTGTCACAATTTCAGGGACACCTGAGTGTAACAGAATTATAGAAGAAAAGAAGACCAGTAGCAGTGTGTGAGATTTCAGTCACGAATGGATTTTTTGGGGGGGATGTGGGTGGGGGAGTGCAACTGACGAATGGGGGGGGGGATTCTGTGCACCAAAAATAATAGGAGCCAATAGCTGGTGTGGGTTGGGACTGGGGGTGGCAAGGGGGTTGTGGGTGGAGTTTCGGGGGGGGGGGGGGGGTGGCTCCCATCTTCAAAAGCAATGCCTTATTTAACATGCTAAGTGTGACAGTCTGGATAAATTTGATTTAGCTGCATTGGGTGGGGGGAGTGATTAAATTAAGCGCGCGCTCCCAGCGATCGGCAGGCCAATAACGGGGCGTCGCGCCTTTCTGAAGCGAGCGCGGACTCGCCGTTGCCCCGCGTCTCCCGCGTGACGGCCTGTCTGTCTTAATGAAAGCCGCGCGTTTCACGCGCCCGCGGAACAAACGCACACTTCTGAATATCTCGCCGACATTGGGCGCCTCGCTGGGTGCCAGGCAGAGTTCAGGGACAGGCAAGGAAAATCAGAGAGCGGCAGCAAAAAGGAGGAGGGGGGGTGTAGAAAAGAGACAGGAGGGAGACAAGAGTGCACATTTTCTCCGTCTTTGATTTCTGCTTTCTGCAGACTTTAAAGTCAGGATTCTCTCCCTCTCCCCATCCGTTCCTCGTCTTATACAGTCTGCCAGAAAATCATGACAGGGTTTTGACATCCTAAAAGTCACTGTAGCAGACTGCAGGTGCCTGGAGTAGGGAAAAAAATATATGTATGTATGGCAGGTTGCTGCTGTTCAAGACAATGGCCAATTTCTTTCGGCAGGGATGGAATCCCCAGCAGTGTCCCAAGATGCCATTAAAAATGTCTCTAGCAGAGGAGAGTCCGCATTAAAGATGGCCGGCCTGCTATAGATATACACATTTCTTTTGAGAATTAAGGACACCTTCGCAAAACCGTTATGGGGCGAAATAAATATAGCAGAGTGAAAAGATGTCTCAGAGATAATTTTCCACACCTACGCAATTTGTCGAAAGCTCCATTCAAACGGCCTGGCCTTCTGAAAGTCAAAGAGATGCTGAATTTTTCATGGTTGCGTCTGGTAACCAGGGGTGCATCTGACCCTCCCCACCCCCTCAACACACACACACACACACACACACACACACAGGTTTGTAATTATATCTTTGTGGGGACTCTCCATTCATTTCTATGGATAAATATCTAATCCCAATGACGACCTTCACCCCTACCCAGCCCTAACCTTAACCATGAGTAACTAAACTAAATACAAGACTTTTGGCATTTTTAGTTTTTTGATTGCATTCACAGATCTTTGTGGGGACCGGAAATATGAAACGTGAAAATAATAGGTTTTTATTACATTTGTGGGGGACATTTGGTCCTCACAATGTAATATTAAGATAATCCACACACACGCACACACACACACCATTCTCCTGCTGCTGGTTGCCTGTCACACGCAACTGAATTTAAACCAGAAGCTGTAAACCCCTTCAGGATATCAAATCCACTGACTCTCATTTCTAACTAGGTCAGTGCTTACAATAGCTGCCACACTCTCTCTCCTTTACTTCATTTGATCTATGCAACAACGTTGAGCACTCGCCTCATATGCAAACATTAGCGTTGCCTATATTTGCAAGTTAAATCGAATGGTTTTCTTTTTGTTATTCTTCCTCTTTATGTATAAAACAGTAAAGCACACAATACTTTAAATCCTCGATTTATTTTGTTTTTTTTTTTCTCTCCATTTTCTGTGGTATTCTGTTAAAGGAATTTTGTTCCTCCGTGCAATAAATAGATGTGCAAAGCGTACAAAACGGGATTTTTTTTTCTCGTAAGAATTTTTGTCCTTTTTTTTTTCTTTGAAGAGAACAGACTCGGCAGGTTTTTTCTTCGGAGTCACCTGCCCGGTGTCGCTTTCCGTTATATTGCACTGCGTTCACGTTTCTTTGTTTGTTTGTTTTGTTTTTGCCTTTAGTTCGAGAAGCTGAGTGTGTTACAGAAGCAGGGATCACGCAAAAGGCCCTGCACTCTCATCGGGGGGATAGGAGCGATATATTAACCATAGTATCGAGGGACACAAACAAAAAGGGCAGCGTTCCCGTCCATCGTTCTTCTCGATTTCATTCAGCGTCTTCTTCCATACTCAGTTATCCTTAAGGTGCCTTCAAAAGAGAACTGCATGAATAATGAATTTCGCCTGATTCAGAGAAATAAAAATTTCTTATTGATTTTTCTGCCTCTAACACAAAATCGCAGACAAGATAAATAACCACCAACGTGATTTTTTTTTTCCAGATTCTCTCTCTTCTTGAAGAAAAGTAACATAACTGTGCTTGTCAGTCTGCGTTGTCTGCTCGTCAGACAACAAGGCACTGAGATTCTTTAAGTTCAGATGCTGAGAATTTTTAAGTAAGATGACAGTGTTCATAAACAAATCGCAGCACCAGTCCTTCCTTTGCGCTTTGAAACGTGGAGGTACACAAAGAAATGTATTCCGTGTCTTTTCCAGATAATTCTGGAAGGTTCTGTGGCCGCACATGACCAAAGGCGGCATCTCTGCAGCTTATTTAAATGCCCCCTCCCCCTATCCCACCTCCCCAGCATTCCTTCTCTCACACCCTGGATTCCCTCCACCGCACCCACACAGGAAGCCATCTTGTGGCTGTAACTGAGCGTGCTCCTAGCTCTTCTCTGTCCTTGCCTCGGAAGCCTGCCTACTCCCCTTTTTTTTGCGCATTCAGCACGACACACAGCAGCAACGGTCCTGGGCAAATTGCATTTTCAGCCGGTTTTGACATCGGCTTGTCCTCCTGGGGATAAAGCGTAGACTCGATCGCAAGGTGCGGTTCCTCTCGTGGATGTCGGTGATCCGCTCAGTGTGCTGTAGTCCTTGGACTTAGCGCTGCATTACCTCATATGCTTGTCCACTGGGTTGTGTCCTAAGAGGATCTGATGTAGCAACAGCAAAGAAGTTTATGTAATTAGAGGTGGGACTAGGAAGGAGAGATATTTTAGGTGATGTCGGTTGTAGATTTCCGTGGGCCTGTTCAGATTTAGGTTCTGGCTCATAAATTAAATGAAAATGAGATTTAAGTAATTCCCAAATAAAGGAGAGCTATCGAAATGTGACTTAAATGCACAATTATGAGGTTTGATGTCTGAGCTAATTCTGTATATCAAGTTATTAAAAAGGTAACCCTACCCTTACAAAAAACATTTATTTTTTCAATAGAGGCCCCCAAGGTTTCACTTAAGGAAAGCAAAGATTATGTCAACTTTTGGTTGATCAAAAAGTTGCGAGTTACAACTTACCCTCCCTTTCTTTCGACTTTCAGGATCTAGATTTCTCATTACATCCACGGGAGCCTTGTATATTCTAGATGTACAGAATGAGGACGGATTGTATAACTACCGCTGCATCACACGGCATCGCTACACCGGCGAAACCAGGCAAAGCAACAGTGCCCGCCTCTTTGTCTCAGGTAAGACCAGTGTGACAAAAATCCATTGGGTGAAAGCTGGAGCGATGGTCATGATTGGTCGGCCCCATGGAAACCCCCTTGTTCCACAGTTGACCATATATATAACGTATCTGTCCCTTTCCACCGGCGGATCCTCGATCCCAAGACCCGACAAACTCCGAGCCGGTGATCCTGGATGGCTTTGACCGGCGTGAGGTCATGGCCTCCCATCGGGTGGAGCTTCCCTGCAAGGCATCAGGGCACCCAGCCCCCAAGTACCGCTGGCTGAAAGACAACAGCCCCCTGGAGTCGGACACCCGCTTCCGGCAGAGCGTGACGGGCTTGGTGATCGAGAGCACGCGGCCCTCCGACACCGGCACCTACGTGTGCGAGGTGTGGAACAGCTACGGCAACGCCGAGGTTATCGGGCGTCTCCTGGTGAAACGTGAGTGAACAGTCTGGGCTCGTTCCCCATGTGTCCCCCAAGTCCTCGAAGCATCTGCGCCACAATCTACTATGTCCCAACACCATCCTTTGCTCTTCAAGTGTTCGTCTATCCATTAAAGGAATTAATGGAATAATGAAGACTTTAGCTAGCCATTGTCATTAAATATATCTCAACAGCAACTGAGACCTCTGAACAGGCATAAACATCTGCCAGTAATTGCATTTAACGTAACACATTGTTGCAATTTCATTGCAAGATGCCACAAAGTGCTTCTTTTCAAAGGGAATCAAAAAGCACAAATACGAAGTACGCCACATACATTGTAGGGCATCATATAACTTTTGATCTTGGCTGCCAACTAGCGACTATGATGAGGTCGTCCACCTCTGAGTACTTGATCGGTAGACTGACTTCTTCCTTTATGAAGGATGTTGACAATGCCTCTGTTATTGCTTTGCCTAGTCATTCACTTGAATTTTAGCATGCATGTTAATGGCTGGTCAGGCAAGAAAAAGCAACAATGTTCAGGCAATTAACGCTCTTTCATTGTTTTTTTTCCCCAAACAAAGGAATGGCTCAAAGAATGGAAACATTAAACAGAAATCAATAAAACTCTTGTAGGAACAGTGACTCAATGAAAATGGAATCTACTTCTAATGTTCCGTAGCATAATAATTAACTGAAAATTGGCTTAACAGGTTATTAATGGTTATACTTTGTTACAAAATATTTTTCCCCAATCAAAGCTGAATTTGGTTATTTTATTTATTTTCTGGTCTTGTTGTCAGGTCTGGGGCAAAGACCACAGCACATTTTTCCGCTAATCATTTTTTTCCACCCAATGGACTAGACGCTCAAACTCTATCAAATGCTACTCAGTGGCTGAGAGATGAAGGTAACCGATAAAGTCTTGATTAATTGCATACTGAAGCATGTTTTAGTGAAGGTAGCGCTAGCTGGACAGCAATACTCTGACGGCCCTGAGATATATCATAACATCTTCTTCAGCCCTGTGTAGCTTTGGAGGTTGCAGCTGCCTGGCCGCCAAACGATAGCTATCATGTCGAAAGCTGTGGCATTAGCAAAATGAATGTGCTGTCAATAAATTGAATCGATTAGCTCGGCGAGAAAAATATCTGATAAACAGACAACGAAGTACACGCAGATACCCATTCCGCAAAAATCAGTGATAGCGTTAAATTTAACGTCATTTATAACGCGCACCTCAGTTTATTTAAAAGTATCAAGTGGCCACAAATCACATTTAAGTATTGAGTTAACTTTTGCGTTTAGATGGGAGATCACTTGGAAAATAAGACGCTGAACAGAAAATAATGGTAATGACCATTTTCTAATTTTCTTCAAACTTTGTGGAAACTTTTCAGAATATCGTGTTCGGAGTACAAGAGCAGAAACACAAAACAGAGGTTATGCTTGGAATAAATCAGTTGGGTGACGATGTCTTTGTCTCATTGTCATACGTAAGGGACGCTTTGTTTCATTAGTGGCTCTACCCTGGTTTCCGTGGTGAGTCATGTTGACATTGTGCTGTTTCAGAGCCCCTGAAGGCGGTGATAAGTCCGCGCAAGGTGAAGGGCAGCGTGGGAAGCCAGGTGTCCCTTTCCTGCAGCGTGACCGGCTCGGACGAGTACGAGCTGTCGTGGTATCGCAATGGGGAGGTCATCTATCCGGGCAACAACGTGCGGATCACGGGCAACAACCGTGAGAACTTGGTGATGGAAGGCATGGCCAAGAGCGACGGGGGCGCCTACCAGTGCTTTGCGAGGAACGGCAAGATGTCCGCCCAGGACTTCGTCCAGGTCATCTTGGAAGGCAAGTATCTGTGACACCAGCCTTAAAATTTAACCTGTGAGTTTTAAGGCTAATATGGTTGCCTGCTTACGCCGTGAAATGCTCAACAGCATGGGTGAGTTTAATTGTCGCGCAACGACAAAACATCTCTGGGTAAAGTGGGGGCTGCTCAGAGGACACAGGCCAAAAAGAGGGGAAATTGGCGGTTTCTTTCCTACTTTGCAATGCATTTTCCAGGCCCCATCAGACAATACCTTAATGTATCAGTAATATGTTAAATTGTTATATTTTGAATTGTAAAGAAATATATGAAGAAATTATATCGAGGTCAGTTTCAAACGGTTTTATCGTATTGGTCTGAGTGGATGTTGCCAGTTTTGCCATCTTCTCAGGCAGAAGGTACTGAAAACAGAAAAGGGTGTTACTTTTTACATCATTTATGTCCATTCCCTAATATAAATGTTTCAAGTAAAACGTTTTTACTTAAGATTGCTGCTTTAGTAGATAATGGATTTAGAGGTTTTTTTCCAGCATCCTCAGTATTGCTTTTCATCGTGTTAGTCTGCTGTAATGTCCTTTTAAATAATAGCCATTCCATTCATGGTATTATCCCCCAGGAAGTGACATCATTTATGGAGGGAAAACAACAGTGCCCAGATAGTAAGAGGAGTTTTTATTTCCTGGATTTAGTTTTAGTCTCACTCCACCACAGTCCACCCAATTAGGTAAAGTTATAGAACTTAGCAATGCAATATCAAAATTTTAAATTAAAAGATAAAAAATATCAAAAGAAATGCTTGTGCTTATATTAGCTCACTGTTGATTCCTAAGCTCAATGGCGAACTAAAGCTCAGTCTCCAGTCTGTTATATGCTACGGATAGAATTAATCTCCAAACCAAGATGGTGAAGCAACTTCAAATTGACCTTCAGTCAATTTGTCATCTTTAAAATGCAAGGATTTAATATTTTAGCGGTATAAGGCTTATTTGGCACTGCATAATGTCAATGACCTTGCATCTGTAAGTTGCTCATAGTGTGTGTGTGCGTGTGTGTGTGTGTGTGTGTGTGTGTGTGTGTGTGGATTATGTTTATATTATTTTGTGGAGACCAAATATCCCTCACAATGTAATAAAAACCAATTTTTTGATGTCGTGGGGATCATTTTTCGAGTCTCCACAAAGATCTGTCACTGCAATTAAAAATGTAAAAATTAAAAAATTTTATTTGGTTACTTCTGGACAAGGTTAGGGCTGGGTAGGGGCTAAGAAATGTCATACTTAAGATGAGGGATATGCCCTTAGCAACGAATAGAGAGTCCCCCCAAAGATATGAATATGTGGTGTGTGTGTTTGTGTGTGTCCTATGATGGACTGGCATCCTTTTCAATAGTCACACTCTGTGACCCTGTACTGGATAAGTGGCTAGAACATGGATGGATGGATAAAAGCTGACTTACCCAGCATGCTTTGAGTCACCTCCGACTTGCACTAGCCCGCCTGTTAGAATTTCAGACCGTGAGAGACCCAGCGACACACCTTTTCTCAGGAGGTGCTGAGATACTGTTGTCTGGGGCTTCCTAGCAGCCTGCTCTCTGGAGTGGGCATGTCATGTCATGTGTGCACTTGCGAGAGAGTGTCGTGACTGTGCAATCGGTAACAAGGCAATCAATCTTCATGGGGCCCATGCACTAATGAGGCCTGTAATGCAGTCATGGTGTGGCTACTATTATTAGAAACCCTACCCCAGCATTGCTTACCTGAGCCTGGTTGCCAGGGCAACTGTCTCCAGTGGCCACAGAACTGTGGAAAGGAGGTATTGATAATCTATAATCGAGTGGGTGAGTTATCGGGGAGCTGCAGTGGGTGAGATTTCAAAGACCGCTTCCCCCATATTAGGGGTGGGGGGGGGGGACCGATAGCAGTGGTTTTCATCTAGCTAAGAGCCCCCCACACCCGAATACCGTAAAAAAAGAGATGAAAGAAAATAGGGCAAACGTACAGCTGAATCGACGTGCCGCAGATGTTGGGTTTTCTGTTCCAAGCTGTAGGGGGGGGGGAGAGAAAAAATCGTGACGTGCTTGTGAGCTACAGCATGCAACAGGAGCGGCCCGCATCGCGCGATTTGAAAGGACGCATGTCCTCCACTGCGCGCAGGCCGCTCATTTCACTAAAAGCATGGAAACAACTCCTACCCCCCCCCCCCCCCCCCCCCCACATGCACACTCGGCCAAACTCGCACACACGCACCTGTTAGAGAAGCGGGTGGGTGGGCTGTGTGGTTCGCACCTGTTTGTCCCCATCTGGCATGGCTCCCCTCACTCAGCGACATTCTATCAGCGGCTGCCATGGCGATGCATCAGCCCGCAGCCCAGACAGGATCGCTGCAGACAGGTGCATGTGGAACCTCAGCATGTCTTTGGACTGTGGCGGGGAAACCGGAGTACCCGGAGGAAACCCCACGACGACACGGGGAGAACATGCAGACTCCACACACATGGAGCCACAGCGGGGACTGGAGCTTGGTCCCAGTGCTAAGCACTGCGCCACAGTGCCACCCTTTTAGGTTTTGATTCTACTTTTTATTTGTTTGTCTGTTACTTTTATCCGACGTGACGTAGGATTTTGAGGAGACAGTCCCTGGAGTAATCAGGGTTAAGGGCAAGCCTGTGTCCTGGCAATATTTTCTGAGAGCGGCACTGCCCCCCCAAGGCAACAACTTTAACCATCTTCACCCACCTTGGTCAATTTTTTTTTTCCTGATTGCTTGGGGGGAGTGGTGAAGCAACAGATTCTACCTAGTTCACCAAGTATGTCAGAACGGCCACTGGTTAAGGGCCTTACTCAATGGCTCGAAGGTGGAATCACTCTGCCGACCATGAGATTCGAACCAATGACCTTCCGATCACAGGCACAGCATGCTAACCCGTACAGCCATTGGCTGTGTATTTGCCAGTGATGGACACAGCTAAAAGTTAACTTATATAGCCACTAATCTGCCATATCCAAAGTTTAATTCAATAATGCTGACAAACCACTAAAAAATTTAACGATAACTGCTAACATCTACTTTTTCTTATATGAATTTAGCTTCGGTTTGAAACCAGTAAAAACATACGTAGAGGAGTAAAATTTGAAACCTGTTTAACACTGAAAACCCATCTGTTAGACTGGAGATTGCCAGGGGTTATTTAGGACTACGCAGTGGGTTGTATTCTTTAGAGTCTCTGGAATACATCTGCAATTTAATTTTCTTTCTGTGATATTCTGTTTGCGAGATATAAGCGTTATTGTCTGAGACGCCCTATTTCACAAGCGGCCCATGCTGACATTTAGCCGTTTGGGGACTGCAAACATGGTGCCATTTACTTGGGTCCCAGCTCTTTATTGGTCTATAGGTCTGTCGATCAGGCCACAGAAAACACAACAGGGGGCCTGTTATCCGACAAGTTATCCGGTTAAGCGAGAATTCCAGCTTCGTCATATAGGCTGCGGTCCTCCGCTTAGTTTAGGGTTCCCAATTTAAATGCGCTGCCCAACACTGGCATTTGTCTACAATGTAAACTTATACAGCATGAATGAAAGTATAGAAATGAATTCTCACTGCATAGTATAGCAGTAGAAGAAGGTGGGTGTTGGAGGATGTTTCAAGCAGGGTGACGTCAGGTGATCAGTCCATTATTTTATTCCACTGTGTTACAGATAATATAAAATATACTTCCATGTTGTCTGTCATCGGGAGCACACACAACGTTCCTGTCCCACATCCTGTTAACAGAACCCAACACCAGTTGTGCTTCTTTTGCTCTGAACCTAAACTAGGCTCTCTTGCTTTCCATCCTGCCTATCGCTTTGTTAAAAGTTAGCTGTCCCGCCCAGATGGCCCACATAAATTCCCCCCTTTCCTTTGTCACATGGCTCTGTTTGATGTCCCACCCTCAGCAAGTCTTACGAACCACAGACCCCGATACCAATTAAACGAACCGCGCGTCGGAATCTACAGCCTTCTTGTCAGAAGATCAGTACCGGCAGCACTCTGACGATGTCACGACCTCCTCTGCAGATGGCACCCCGAAGATCCTGTCAGCGTTCAGCGAGAAGGTGGTGAGCCCCAACGAGCCCGTGTCTCTGGTGTGCAATGTCAAGGGTACACCGATGCCCACCGTCTCCTGGACCCTGGATGACGAGCTGGTGGTGAAGGACAGCAACCACCGAATGGGCCAGTTCATCACCATGGAAGGCAACGTGCTCAGCTACCTGAACATCTCGAACACCCAGGTCCGGGACGGTGGGGTTTACCGCTGCACCTGCAACAACTCGGCGGGAGTGGTCACCTACCAGGCTCGAATAAACGTAAGAGGTGCTTGTCAGATCAGCTCCTCCAAAAACACACACATAACTCATTTTAGTTCTTAAAGTTCATGCATGCCTTCTGAGTATCCTCAGGAAATGCCTAACTAACCTTTACTTGAGCTCATTCCAGGATCGCATTGGTTCTTTTTTTCAGTTCCGTTTCTTTGGTTTTCCCTGGTAAATTCAGTTGTAGGGTTTGACCCCATCGTTTGATTTCGTCTGTCCTTTTGCCATGTTTTCTTCCTTTTGTTGGATACGGATATACGTATGCTATCTTCCTCTGTCCAACCGTCCCTTTCTGTTTGCTAATGTCTTCCTGTCCTGCCATTGTGTGCTTCCACCTCTCATCACTCTATGTCCACGTCTCCCCTCTCAGATATGCCAGTCAATATGTTTCTTGTACCGTTATAAACAGCTACCTCTCTCCTTGCATTCAGGGGTGTATACAGGGCTGGACTACAGGGGCACTGGCCCCAATTGAAAGGTGATTGGCCTTCACAGTGCCCTCTCCCCTGTCACTCAACGATTCAAATCATCTCATTGGCTATTAATAAAGTTGCCCCCTCTGTATGAATTTTGGCCCCTCTTATGCCCCCACTTATACCCGAAACCTAGAATCACTCCTGCCTGCATTCTAAGATCTAAGCCTTGTTTTCTACTCATGAGATAAATTTTGAAAAGGGGCTGATTTAAAAGGAGACCCTTTTGTGCAGCATTGTACAGTAAAACCTCAGATTGTGAGTAACTTGGTTTGTGAGTGTTTTGCAAGACGAGCAAAATTTACAAATAAATTTTAACTTGATAAACGAGTGAGGTCTCGCAATACCAGTATTATGTACATGCTTTTTCTGCCGAGCATCACGTGATCACAACTGAGCCGATGGTTCTTCTCTCTCTCACTGCGGGATTGTGGGTAATTGTCTCCCATGCACGGTCTCAGTCGGTGCGCCTCACTCATCTAGTCAAAGATTAGTAGAAAAGCACCACCCAAATAAGGGTGTAGCAGTGCGAGCGATGAATCTGTTTAACAACAAAGATTCCAGTGAGCCGACAGATAGCAGTGATTCCGTTAGTTATAGTGAAAGTCGTCCTACAAAATAACCCTCCTCTTCTCCTCTCTCTCGTCTCCCTCACACCATCCACGATTCTTTTCAAAGGTAAAGTGCAGGTTAATTTGTTTTATGGATTTTTACTTTATATTTTATATGAATATTTTTGGGTTGTGGAATGAATCATCTGAGTTTCCATTATTTCTAATGGGAAAATTCGCTTTTATATACGAGTGCTTTGGATTACATGCACGTTTCCGGAACGAATCACAGTATGCTCGCAATCCGAGGTTTTACTGTACTTTCACAGGCATATTGTAAGTTTGTGGCAATGTGTACTATTAAAGAAAATAGCTACTCTGCCCCCTTTAGCTTGGGATTATTATTGGCCTACAGGATCATAATTCCTTTAACTGCAGCATCATTAAAATATTAGCCTTCTTGCATTTCTTTCGAATTTTAGTTGCACCCACCCCAGTTTCCTGCCATGTCCTTCTGTTTTTTAGTACGCATGCCTGCCAGTACTGGCCTGTTTGCATGGTCTCTCACACACTTGTTTTTCATATATTTCTGTTTGCAGGATAAATGACATCCATAGCCTGTGTAAAAAAAAAATAAAAACAAAAAGCAAACCTTATTTCATCCCAAAAAAACATTGCATTTTCATTTTAGACTGAGTGTTCCAGTGTGTACCGTACATAGTCCTGAGTATGGGCCTGTGGGTGTGTATGTGTGTGTTTCTGTCAGTGTGTGTATCTCTATTAGTCTACAGGTCTTGTTTATTGATCCTTGCGTTACTGTATACACGCTTCCCCGGGTCAGACCCGCTTTGTCATCCCGGCTCCATTTCCCGCCTGATTCTTACGGATCTCTCTTCAGCGACGCCGGCGCCCCAGTCCTTAATGTGATGCCTTTCTATCGATTTGTTTGTATTATTTCACCGGATGTAGCTCCCGCTCTGCGCAGCGCCGAGTGCAACCTGCTCCATCTTGGCTGAATTCTTACACCAAGCGCCGACGTTGCACATGTGCGTTACCATGCATGCATGCTGACGATATGGTGCCTCATTCAGGAGGCGCCTTGTGTTCTGTGTTTACCGTGGTCACATGACCTCTCTGTCCACATACCTGTCTACATGCTATATGGATCGTTTTTACATAATTGGCTCTTGATTCTGAAGCAGGTGCAAGTGAAGGTGCCTGTCACATTTCTGGCTCCGGTTGTATGACACACATCACTTTTAATGTACATATCATGATTTTTTTTTTCAATGTCACATTTTAAACAGCTCTTTTCTTGCTGATTTTCATTTCAGAGGTCATGGTATTGATATTAATGATTCTTTTTTTTTATTATTAATGAATGGTATATAGGCAGGTTGTCTTTCGGAAACTGCGCTCACCTCAAAGTCAATCTTAATTATTCATTCTTCTGTTTATGTCTGATTATTTCCCGTCACAGGTTTTCCCCTCCACTGCGTCATCTCAGATACCAGTTTCTCTCCACACAACACGACTGGAGGAGAGTATATATTATTAACTTAGTCCTGCTCTCGCAGCTGACAATAAAAACATTGGTCAGTAAGCCTGGAGATCCTGAATGGGAGGGAGCCAGTGTGCAATCAAACACACAATCTATTATTCTAACCACTGCAAAACTGGTTATGTGTATTTTAAGCTTCCAGTTATTCAGCGCAGTGTGTATTAATTTAACATTATATTTTAATCATGACAAAGACAATTTAGCTCAGTTTTATGTAAAACTTTTTCCCATAATCTTTGTCTTCCTTTATATGACCTCATCACTGGAATACTGATCCTAACGATCGAGTTTTTAATTAGCAGAACGTTAAACACAATCAATTATTACAGTTACCCATTCTCCCCTGCCAAAACACTGCAAAGCCTGATCCCTGGCTGGCATTGGGTAAGCAGAGCCAGACCAGAGCCCCCCAGAAATTTAACTGCCCCCTCCCAATGTCTCCTTGATTTTCATTGACTTGGATTGATGTCCGTCATAGAGTGCTCTTCCCAAAACACATGTATATGACTATAATTTTAGTAGTATCCAGATCATAGCCATAGTCACTGTGTATATTAAGAATATATATTTTTTATTATTATTTTGTGCCACCACTGCACCAGACCAGTGTTAATATATTTTCATCAGAATTATTTCTAGTGTAATAGTGACCACTCACATCGTCGCACTTGCAGGAGTGCATGAGTACATTTGAAGCACACCCTACATTCCAATTGCTTCATCATTCCCAGTTACAAATACAGTTACAAAAAATGCAATGGAAGGGCGGCTTGCAGTTGTGTCTCTCACATGCCTTCATGTGCCTTATATCAGTGAATCAAGGGTAGATATTATGGACCAAAATCCATCCATCTCCAGAACTTTCCACGATCACCTCCAGATCGTCGTCTGAAGATATTTTGTTTTGTTTTTTTTGTTCAGCTTCGGTAGCTGATGCGAAATATTGTATAGCTTCATACAGTATATAATGTAATTTTCATAAATTGGGAAAAACACCTAAATATGATCTACGAAAGCTCTGAAATATTACATAATACTCATTTCAAATGAATAGCATTTTTTTTCCATTTTCCCTCCAGAAATACTACTTATTTAATCACTTTTCCATACATATATGGTAGGTTCTGTATTTGACAATATATTGACTTTACAGAACGCAGTGGCTTATTGCTGCCTAACTAATGTAAGATTCCGGTTTGTATCATGACAGGTGACATATTAACCTTTATTCTGCAGCTTTTGCATCCTAGTATTTTTTTTTTACAGAGTCCACCAGGAGGTCTAAAGGAAAACCGAATCTTGCTTGTCTGTCGAGCCTGACACAGCTTGCTTATGGACTCCACATCCTCATAATCATTTTAAAGAGTGTTTCTCTTTTCCTGTTTCAGGGCCTGCCAGCATCCGCCCAATGAAAAACCTCACAGCCATAGCTGGGCGGGACACCTACATCCACTGCCGTGTCATTGGCTACCCGTACTACTCCATCAAGTGGTACAAGAACTCCAACCTGCTGCCCTTCAATCACCGGCAGCGGGCCTTTGAGAACAACGGCACGCTGAAGCTGTCCGACGTGCAGAAGGACGTGGATGAGGGCGAGTACACCTGTTACGTGCTGGTGAAGCCCCGACTGGAAACCAGTCAGAGCGTCTACGTCACCGTCAAAGGTGAGCCTTGCTTCCTTTTCTTTACATATTAGTCTCCTCTTGCAGTACAAAACCATGTGGTTTACAATAAATCTCTGTGTGAAAATTGCCCAAAGAGTGATTGTATGTCCTGTGTTCTGGGGAGTAGTGATCTACTCCAGGCCCCCTGACAAAATGTCTCCTTGGGGCCCCCTGACAAAATGTCACCTTGGGACCCCCTGACAAAATGTCTCCTTGGGACCCCCTGACAAAATGTCTCCTTGGGGCCCCCTGACAAAATGTCTCCTTGGGCCCCCCTGACAAAATGTCTCCTTGGGCCCCCCTGACAAAATGTCTCCTTGGGACCCCCTGACAAAATGTCTCCTTGGGGCCCCCTGACAAAATGTCACCTTGGTGCCCCCTGACAAAATGTCTCCTTGGGGCCCCCTGACAAAATGTCTCCTTGGGGCCCCCTGACAAAATGTCTCCTTGGGACCCCCTGACAAAATGTCTCCTTGGGCCCCCCTGACAAAATGTCTCCTTGGGGCCCCCGGACAAAATGTCACCTTGGGGCCCCCTGACAAAATGTCACCTTGGGACCCCCTGACAAAATGTCTCCTTGGGGCCCCCTGACAAAATGTCTCCTTGGGCCCCCCTGACAAAATGTCACCTTGGGACCCCCTGACAAAATGTCTCCTTGGGACCCCCTGACAAAATGTCTCCTTGGGGCCCCCTGACAAAATGTCACCTTGGGACCCCCTGACAAAATGTCTCCTTGGGGCCCCCGGACAAAATGTCTCCTTGGGGCCCCCTGACAAAATGTCACCTTGGGGCCCCCTGACAAAATGTCTCCTTGGGGCCCCTGACAAAATGTCACCTTGGGACCCCCTGACAAAATGTCTTCATACATTATATAATTTTTATTAATAATAAAAATAATAAAAAAAATTTATATGTTCTTTTCATTTACTTGGCTTATTAGACATTGTGCCAGTTCCAAACACCTGTCCGTTACTTAGAGCGCAAGTTCCTCAGAATCCGTGCAGTTTCATCGGAATAACTCACAATACAAACAATAAAATACAAATAACACAGGATTAGTGAACACTAGCCCTTTCCGCATGGCATAAATGCACTTCTTCTTTTAGATCATCAGGATACTGCCATGAATGATGGTCCTTCTCCTTCTCTCTCTCTCTCCCCCTCTCTCTCTCACTCTTTCTCTCCCTCTTCCTCTCTCTTTTTTCACATATGAGACGGCGAGAGCACAGGGAAACCGCGCCATGTCTCTATCACGACCGGGCCTGTTAATTAGCTCTGCTGATGCTTACAATTCTGAAGCAGTTTAGGAAATCCCTCGAGTCCATTATCCCTACTTTGTTGTGAATTAAATATGTGCTGGAGAACTACTTATTACATTGTTATTTTAACTCAGTGGTTTGCAAAAAAAAAAAGCCTGATTTTCCCACTGGTTGTAGAGTGTCTGGATAGCAGGCAGATAAAATCTGTGCCGGCCGTAGATCTTTAAGTGGTATTTATTATTCCTTCTCATTCTCGTTTGCCGTCCTGTCTGGGTTAGTGCGTGGAATGATGGCAGAAAGCAACCTGAAGCAGTTTTAATGAGCTCTAATCTTTCAAAAATTTGTGCCAAGTGAATTTTTTTTGATTAGGGCTAATTGAAGAGCAAATTTCCAAAACTCACTCTGTCAATTTTTTAATGTTTGTGAAATGAAACCACCTAAAGTCAGGCTTCTTCATCGTATATCACTGTATTGGGAACCAAAATGTACTCAGTCCTCATGGAATCCAATGATGAACATTCTTTAAATTCCCAAAACTCACTAAGTACATATGTTCCATGTTGCCATATTTTGACTTTATGACGGACATTCCAATTCCATTCTGTTATTCCACTTTCAGTACAATATTCAATAAATTACATGAGATATTCAGCACTTTATAATAAAATAGCCTTTATGTTAATATTTTTGCCCAACTGTAAGCTAGGCATGTTTAAGGTAGGATAGCCTAGGCTATGATGTTTGTTAGGTTAATTGTACTAAATGTATTAAAATGTATTTTCACTTACGAAATTTTTGCCTTAGGTTTATCAGAACGTAACCTAATCGTAACCCGAGGAGCGTTGGTATATAATTGCTGTATAAGGAGATGCATTTGCTTTCGTACATGTAACTTTGTACTTGTAACTTTGTACGCATGCAACATACTGACCATTGACACAAGAATCATTAACATTAAAGTTGACAATGTAACTTCACTATTAATGTGAAGCAGTTTAGTACACACTGTTTTTTTGTGTGATGTCTTGTATCACAAATATTGTAACAATGCTGGTAATATGATTTATAAATGGTTGGCCACCCACATGGCAGCTGTGTCTAATGAAAAATCAGCACTGATCAGAATAGCAGCAACCACTGATCTTATGCTTTGCTTATTTGAAACATGTCACTGCTCCTCTCTCCTCCACCCCAATTAGTGCCCCCCTTCATCCAGCCCTTCGAGTTCCCACGCTTCTCCATTGGCCAGCGGGTCTTCATCCCCTGCGTGGTGGTGTCCGGAGACCTGCCCATCTTCATCACCTGGCAGAAAGACGGCCGGCCAATCCCGGCCAGCCTGGGCGTCACCATCGACAACATCGACTTCACCAGCTCGCTGCGCATCTCCAACCTCTCGCTCATGCACAACGGCAACTATACCTGCATCGCCCGCAACGACGCTGCCGCTGTGGAGCACCAGAGCCAGCTCATCGTCCGAGGTGAGCGCCGTCATCAACCCTATCAGCACGGCTTCTCCAGTCTGCACCAGCAGAATGCAGTGCCCGCAAAGCAGCAAAATAACATTACTTTTGCCGTGAAAATCACCTGATGTGTTTACTTTTTCCTTTCATTCTTCCTTAGTTCCTCCAAGGTTCGTGGTGCAACCGAGAGACCAGGACGGAATTTACGGAAAAGCCGTGATCCTGAACTGCTCAGCAGAAGGCTACCCTGTCCCGACGATAGTGTGGAAGTACTCCAAAGGTAGGTAAATCCTAGAACGGTTCTCTTCTCCCTGATACAGGTCTAATTTCCATCCCAACTAACCGAGGATGGGGGTGTTTTTGGAGTAACGATATATCGCTGGCGAAGGATGTGCGGCTGGTTGGTTTCTCCTGGAGGAACTTGACTGTCTACAGAAAGCAGAGGGACTTACCAGAGCCTTGACTTGTAGAAGTTGATGGGTTGACCTAATTTCGTTGAACGCCCCGTGAACCGGCTGACGTTTCATTGAGTGCCGGCCAGGGAACAAACGGAAGAGCTCAGCACATCTCTGGTTTGGGCTCACACTGTGCCCGGGGTATTCCTAAATGAAGCACGGAGCGTATCAGTGCTGAAGAAGGAGCCTAGTTTTGTGTTTAGCCTGATTCTGATTCTGACTGGAGTTTATCGTCACGGAAGACCGAAGGGATGTAGAGGTTTCACCCACCCTCGAGTGGGCACGGAGAAAGTGGGGTTGTCCGTCACGTTTCTGCTAGGACCGTGTGCTACAACAGCATCGTTTCAAAGGGCTCCCATCTGTTTGAGTCAATGTCGTGAGTTTGCGCAAAGCTTCCAGCCTATGGATGGAAATGAACAATGGATCAGGAGCTTGAAGGGGGAGCAGGGCCCGTGATCAGAGTAAGAAGGACAAACATAGAATGGAGTCTAATATAAGGGCACTCATACCTCTCCTTCACAAAATATTAGCTGGTTCCCTGGGACTCAGGGCCATGACGACCGGCCACATACCTTGCAGGTAGATGCTGGGTCACTTGTCCTTCCCTGTCCTCTGCACTAGGGCCGTGTGGCAAATGAGAGACAGAACTAAGAAAAGAGTCCTATGTTACACTTCAATGCTCTCCTACTGCGACTTCAGGGGGTAATTTGTGCCGGTAGAGAACAAAGTTCTGGCCATGATATTTGGTCGCTAGCCATTTAGCAGAGACAGACCACCCAGAGGTTTCAGTCCACTCCAGTTTCTCACAGGCACCGTGAGAAACAGCTACGATTAGGACCTCACAGCTTAGTAGCACAGCGTTGACCACGACGGAAGCCAGTTCTGAAGATTGCTGGTACTGCTTGCTTACAGAAATACTCTCTGATTTTTGTTCACTGTTGATACACTGAATATATTGCACATTTCTCACTTGTACAGTATTGTACAGTATGTCCCTTGAGCTCAGGGAGTGTTTTAGCTCATTGAGTATTTAATTGCGCGGTGGCACAGTGGGTAGCATTGTAGCCTCACAAATGGGTAAACACTCAGTAGGGTACATGGCTTAACGGGAATACGAACTGCACAATATGCACACATTTCAGGAATGTTTGGCCTACAGCGATGGGTTCGCTCCATGAGCCAACCATCACAGGTTGTTAACATGTTGGTAACTTCTTGAGAAGTTACCCGCGTAAGTGCATTCAGAGCCAAGGATGACTGAATAGCTATTGTTTTGTACACTGTAATGGATGAATAAGCATGTGCACATTCCCATTACTTATAAAGCACAAGAACTGTAAACAAAAACTAAGATACTAATATCTAAATGGAAAAAAAACTGAAGTACAGTGAGCCCAGTGGTTGCTGCCTCACACCTCCGGGGCTTTTGATTTGATTCCTACCCCGACTCTGTGTCTGTTCCTGGAACTTGCATTTCTTCATATGCAGGGCCACCTTCTCATGGGTTTTCTCCAGTTACCTCCTGCAGAGCATGCGCCCTATAATGGACTGGCATCCTCTTCTGGGTGTCCCCCTACCCCATGTCCTGTGTATCCTGTGATAGGCTCCAGGCTCTCGGTGATCCCATACTGCAGTGTCTCAAACCCGGCCCTCGGGGACCCACAGCCGGTCCACGTTTTTGCTCCCTCAGAGCTCCCCCCGCCAGAGAGTCCATATTTTTGCTCCCCGGGTGCTGGGAGGGAGTAAAAAACATAAGCAGTCTGGGAGTCCCAGAGGACCGGCTTAGGAAACACTGCTCTTCAGGATCAGCAGTTATAGAAGGAGGTTTAACAGCTGCAAATACTACTTAGCTTTTTCATTTACTATGTCATAATACAGGAAATGCAGCTAAATATACATTTAATGATATCTCTGCTTTTATATCGATGTAGGTAAGATGTAGGTAGGATTATAGGTAATGAAGTTGAAGGCAGAAGAGCAAATACTTTCTAAAGTACTTATAAGATATTTGCCAGCGAGATTGTGGACTCAACAGGTCCAGCGCTGCTGACACGTCCCCCGTGGTGCCCCTCCCACCTTCCCAAACCCAGGTGCCGGCGTGCCCCAGTTCCAGCCCATTGCCCTGAACTCGGGCTTCCGGATCCAGCTGCTCGTGAACGGCTCGCTGCTCATCAAGCACGTGCTGGAGGAAGACAGCGGCTACTACCTGTGCAAGGTCAGCAACGACGTGGGAGCCGACGTCAGCAAGTCCATGTACCTCAACGTGAAAAGTAAGGCTCGCCTTCTGCACCATGTGGTCGTGGAGGGGGTGGGGGAGGGGGAGGGGGGGTTACCTCAGTTCATAGGCAGCATCCTTCCAGAACCAGCATTTTACTTAAAGATGGGTAAAGGTGGAGAAGCCGTTAGTTTTCATCTATCACAGCCTTCCGGGCAACACTCTAGTGATTTACACCAGCAGTGTGAACCTTGTGCAAAACATTGAATGTCTTCCTGTCGCACATCAAGCAGATTTTGTGAAGATCTTGTCTGCTGTGTGAGATCTTTTAGTAAAGATGACATCCGGCATTTCTTACAAGTTTAAAGGAAGCTGTTTCTCAGCCATCTGGCTTTTTCCCTATACAGTAGTAATATGGAATAGACTTCAGGACTCAGTGCCTGTGATTGGCTCAAATCCTGTTTCTACCAGAGTGATGTCACCACTGGGCCCTTGCTACGAACCCTTAATGACTCCAAGGATTGGCTGACCCTGCTCTCTAGCCTTCGGTTGTATGTCGTTTTGGACAAAAAGTATCTGTTAAATTAATATATAAGATTGCAACAAAATGATTGTAGTATTTTGCACTTAGGTACAGTATAGGTGTACCAGCAGTACCAGACATATTATTATGTTACGGACTGGGTTTATTAAGTAATGACAGCCTTCACCCAGGAATGGGGTTTTGCAGGAGTCAGAAAGGGGGCAAAAGTTGAGTCCCCCCCCCAGCCCAGCCAGTGACCCCTGTGTGGCAGCATTTTTGCCTGGTCGAGTCCCGCAGGCCCTGAACTGTGCATGTACCTGTTCGGCACCCAAGGACTTAATCTGCCCTCCATTAGACCCTGAACACTTCGTTTAAGCTGGGACTGCCATGTGGAAATGTGAACACCCATGTGCGGTGGAGTCTCTCTCTCTCTCGCTTCATCTCTCTCTCCTTCACCTGCTTCATCCCCCCCCCCGCCCTGCCCCCTCTATGTATGCATGCCGTCGTCGTGACCTGCGCTTTATCCCGCCTCCCCGTTCCATTGGCTGGCAGCCGGTGTGATTGGGGCGCGCCTGCCAATGAGGATGAGCGGGTGCATGCGCGCCACGCGTCCTTCTTGTCAATGTCTCCTTTCTTTGAGTTGCTGGGGTAAAGCATGGATTCATGGGGATTCCCGTTTTTGGGGAAGGAATTTCCATAAATGAGAGTATTAATGCAATATTAAGATCTCATAGTTCAGGCCTTTGTCATTACCATTATCAGCTAGCCGCAAACGCTTTCTTCAGGTGTATAGCCATTATTGTAGATTTCCTCTCCTCTCCTCTCCCCTCCTCTCCTCTTTTTTCTCCTACTTTTTCTACATAACATTAGCTGCTCCTGTGGCGCTGCTGCTGTCCTTGTTGCTTTTTAAGTGCTTTCAGGCAATTACCTTTCAAAGGATGCTATATAAAATAAAAAGGATAGAGCTGAATATGGGGCTGTTTTTAGAAAATCAACGTCAGCATTGTTCTAATTCGTATAGAGGAATGAGAGATGAGGCAGGAAATGTGCTTTTATTTTAGCTCTGGTCTCCCATCGTCATGGATGCGAATTTTACTTTGTGATTTACTGATGACGCTGTTGTAGGTCAGGTCGTCGAGAGCGCCCCCTGTCTCCGGGCTGGGGAATACACGTAAAGGATTAAAAAGGCCGGGCTGACCTGTTTTAATCAGGCAGCCGCACAGCAGATGACATTGGTGCCTCTAATTGCTTTTTTGGTCACAGATCAAATCGGTGGAAGTATTGATCGTGGGTGTGACTCAGCTAGACGGGGATCGTTCTGTTATTTCCGGAGAGTGGGGGGGGGGGGGGGGCTGGGAGGGTTGAGGTGGGGAGGGTCACAGGCTAGGCCAGCAAACAAGAAACTCTGTTTTTTTTTTTTCGGTCCTTTATCCAATCAGCTTACTGGGCCCCCACATACAGAAACACACAGGACGTGGTGGCCTGCCATAGTCCCGCCCAGCCCTCCAGTCATCCGGGGAATCCGCCTTATTGTTCCTCCCCCCGCCGCCCCCCCATACCCAGATTTGTCAAGCAGCATTAATCAAACCCCGGCATAATTTGCGCTTTTCTGCTGAGTCCGGTTCTGTTGGCACCACGCAGCATGCGTTTGGCCCCCTCCTCAACACTGCCCCCCCCCACATCCTCATTTGATCATGTTTAGATGTTGGGGGCTTATTTCCCTGCGCTGTTCTTATCAAGCCAGTGCAGGAGCAGCCCCCACTGAGCTGTGATTCGTCTGCGCCAACGTGGCCCCCGCCTGGCTCTGCGACACAGGGACACACACACACACACACACACACACACACACACACACACACGCATGCACACAGACAAACACCAGCCTGCATGCTAATATAGTAGTAAACCCACATTTATGGTAAAATGTACACGTCAGATCAATTCATATTTAGTGTGATGCATATACAGACACAGACACTAATGCACTGCCACTTGCAGACCTATATTCATATACACACAGAACAGCACTTGACTAACTCACAGGCATGCAGTCTCTCATGCTAACCTTCCCGCTGTCGTTTCAGTGCTAACCCCATTCAGGCAACGGAGACACTGACACACAGCCGACACTAACTGGGGCACAGTGCCTCCTAGTGGGGCCCGCCAAAATACATCGTTTTTAAGCGCCTGCAGCCCCGAGCCAGGAGTGGGCCGCTTGCGCGGTAAAGTGAAGGACCTCTTAAAAGGAGAACTGGGCCATCCAGTTTTCAGCACACGGTGACATTTCCTGCAAATCGCCTTCAGCCTTTTTTTTCATTTGTTGCTTGTAGGGAGCTAGTTATCCCTAGCTAACTAGTTTACCCGTACATGTAATTGGTCTTGCTTAAATCCTTCCACACCAAAAATCTGAGTTGATAAACGGAGATGTCATCTATTTGGAGACAGGCACAGAGGAGGACAGCCCTGCCTTTTCCATAGAAAAGCCTCTGGGGGCCTCAGAGATGAGCCCTTCCCCAGTGCTACCACCCGCTGCTGCCAGTCGCTCTGTTTTTCAGCCAAGAGATGCACCCCCGTCCCCAGTGTGTTAGAACCTCCTCCCCAGGCCTGACGTGTTGTTTGTGGAGGAACTCCTTCAGCCCCTTGGGAGGGCGCCCATGTTGAATATAACAAGGCTCAGTCTCCTCCCATGGGGATCCACCCTGGATTAGGGTATCTGTGTGTGCATGTACATGTGTGTGTTTGTTAGCTGCAGGCTGCGATGCAGTAACATCGCGGAAATAGTATGAGTTCACAGCAGAGGCTGAGGGTTCGTGTTTCCAAAAGCAGATTTAGGCTGAGTGCCTCGCTTTTTAATTACTAGCACATTTCTGTTCTGGGGGCAGTGCGGTGGCTTAATGTGTAGCAGTGTTGACTCACACCTCCGGAGTCGGAGGTTCATATTCTGCCCCTACCCCGTTTGCGTAGTCCGCTCTCCCTGGGGCGTGTGGATTTCCAGTGGCTACCCTGCTTTCCGCCTGCAGTCCAAAGGCATGTAGGTGAACTGGCATTGCCCATAGTGCCCAGTCTGCGTTCCCGTCTCCGGCCCTAAGCTGTGTATGACCCCTGTGACACGGTACTGGTTGGAGGATAGGAATGAAGCCAAGCTCTCAAGTTCCATCAAAAGTTTGGAGTGAGATTTCATTAAGGGCAACACATGCGCCTCACGGTCATTGCGTGAGACTTGAGAGCCCTGCCTACAGTCTTCATCAGATCGTGTGAACTGGTTGAAACGTGTGTGTGTCTCGCGGTCAATGAACGTAGCTCTGAAACATCAACTTCAGGATCCATCCATATATCCATCATCCATCCATCCATCCATCCATCATCCATCCATCCATTTTCTGCCGCTTATCCAAGATCAGGTCACGGGGGTAGCAGTCTAAGCAGGGAATGTGCTTCAGTAAATTCAGCAAAATAGTGAAGGTTATGTTGAAGCCAATGCACAGGCTGATTGGCAGTCTGCGTTAATATTGTTTTTCTCAATTGTCAATTAAACTAGGAAATACCAATGCTGATAATTCTGCATACCCATTACAAAAATATTGCATGGTTATACTGTATTGTGTTTATTTTATTGTATTTGTAATATATGTTTACCTGTGAAAAAATAAATAAATAAATAAATAACTATCCCACACCATATGAAACTAATTGTGGCGCCCCTGATGGCAGTGTTTGGTACTGCAAGGCTGTCCAACAGGCAGAGCTAAAATTAAGCCGTACCTGAAGAAGGAGTTTAGCTCGCTGTGTTCTGGAACAGCAGCAGAAGAAAGTGTGTATGTTTTTTTTTGTTTTTCCAGCACTCTGATTGGTCGCCTCTTCGACCTATCCCAGGCAGCCTCTGCTGAGTACGCTCCAGCTGAGCCCAATTGTGCAGCAAAGGGAATTATTTTTGTATAGCGAGCGACTCCATCCGACCAGTCATTTCCGTGGCCCCTAAATGCTATTTATTCCAGTGGCCAGGCACCGTGGGATGGGCGCTACTGTAGGGACGGATCTTGTCTCTCTGGCGAGCCCCCGGCAGGGACCTAGACCACGTCTGCAGTGTGGCCTACATTCCCGGGCAGCCCGCAGCATGGTGACAAAACAGAGGGTGACACACGCTCACTGCGAGCACAGTGCTCACACGCCTCCAGTGCTGTGACACAGAGACGCAGCCGCACTGGAGCTGGGCTGCTAGCCAGAGACCAAACAGAGAACCAAACGCTGAGATCTTACATTTAGTCATTATAACGCAAAAATGTATACTGTTATTATTTTTAGCAATAATTTTAGCATAATAGTATTACGGATCTTCATGTTTTGGCATGGTACAAGGAAATCACTGAAGCTAATCGTGGCTGTATGAATTCAGTTTTAATCTGTTGATTTTCATATAGCACTTTTCCCAATGCACTTAAACGGGGTAAACTTAAGCAGAACAAAGTCATAGATTGACATATTGTGCTCATTATATAATATATATAGTAGTAGACATTTGAGTTGACAGCAAGCCAGATGTGGAAGAGACGAAATCAGAACTTCCATGGAGATTTGCCATCCATCAATCCATCTGTACATCCACACTGCTTCCATATTGCAAAGGAGGGAAAAAAAGGTGACCAATGGGGGATCTTCTGGTGTGACTGTGCCCTTGGTGTGGACCCAGCTAAGATCTTTCCTCTCATGTTCATATGATGTTCGACCTGGGAACCCACAGGCATCCAGGCACAGAAGAAGGATAGAAGCCCAGTGTGATGGTCTCTGTTTGCCTGAGAAATGCACAGTGGTTCAAGGTTGAAGGGCGCAACAGAAAAGATTGTTTTTCGCCCGGTTCCGGCGGCCCGGTTCCGGCGGCCCGGTTCGACCACGAGCGTGGCTAATTCAGAGCGACGGTTTCGGCTGCAGTCAAACCGAATCCATCAGCCACTCCCACGCATGATGCAGGCTTGGGTGTGTGTGTGTGTGTGGGGGGGGGGGGGGGGAGGCGGTACTACACGCAGAACAGCAAGTGTGAAAATGCGAGTGCAATTCCACATGGCGACCCAACCGCCTGGAACGTCCCCAGTGCTGCGAGTGTTTTGCCGCAAGGCGCCTCTTGGAAAAGGTGTGATCCGGACAGGGGTGAGGTCGGCTTGGGCTGAGCTGGTTCGGGTGGGGAGCTGTCCGGAGCAGTGGGATCCAGAGGCACCGTGTGAAGACGCATTCTCTCACTACTTCCACACTGCATAGCTGGAATGAAAATTTGCAGGTGGAAACCAATGAGAAAAGAGTATGGATGAGGGGAGTGGCAATGAAAGGGTGGTGGGGAGGGGGGGAAATGTCCCAGAATTCCCTTTAGCAAATGTCTCAGGTGTACCACAGTAAGGAGTAAGGAGCCCCTCCCTTTCCAAGGGGACCTGGGATGAATATGGCTCTTCAGTGATGAACAGCTGTAACGTTCCTGTGTTCTTCTCCATTCCCTGTTCACTCCCAAGCCAATTGATTTAATTTGTTTAGGTATGAAGGGGACACTCAAGCCCTCTTATGCTGATGCACATGTCCTGTTCCTTGCAGGAAGTGTTTTTTAACCCGGGTGCCCCATGTAATGGGGAGGAGGAGGGGCACGGTGGGGCGTGGCTAAGTTATGTGGCAAGACGACTTAGTCACCTATTCCTTGTTCTTCCCTGTATGATCCTCTTTTGGGGTCTCCCAGACCCCAGTAAACACACTCAGACCCTGTTCCCTCGTCACAGCTGTCGCCTGTCTGTGACCCCCCCCCGCTGTTTTATTTTGGTGGGTGTGTTTCTCGCACCCTTAACCCCCAGTCCACTCTTTCATTTTCTTTCCTCTCTGCCACTCCCTTCTCCTCCAGCCCATCCCAATGTCATGTGACTCATTTCCTAACACCCAATATAAATAAGTGCTACCGCTCTCCAGTAAAAAATAATCATCTCATAAGGCATTTAATTGCGCTTATTTCAGCCCCTTTCAGAGTGTCTAGATCTTGCATGAAATGCACTGGCCGGCAAGCGCAGGGATTCCTGCAGCCCTTCACGTGCGTTATTATTATTTTTTTTAATAGCGAGTGGGCAGCCTGGTTCTGCAGCTCCTGCACATCTGCGCTTGTCATTCATCAGGAGATCGCATTTCATGCCTTTTAACCCCAGAACCGCTTTGCTTAAAAGTGAACTTATTCGCCTGAGTGGGCGGGAAATAAAAACCATTAGTGTCCCAGCATGCACTGCCAGCTGCATCCCCCGCGCCCCCCCTCCCCCAACCCCGGGGTCTCGTTTGTCTGCTTGCGTGTGTTTGTGCCCATGGAACAGCATCTCCAGTGTATTTCTGCCTCATTTCAACCTGTCAATACTTCAATTAGAGGCAGGCTAAGGGCCCTTGGGGTGTATGTGGTGGGGGGTTATATTTTGCATGTTCCGTTCTGCGGGATTTGTGGTCTTCCAGTGCTGCATTACGGTCCCGTCCTCCCCCCGCGCTCGGGTGACCCGTTAATTAAAAAGGCAGCAAGATAAGCCACTCTCGTTTTCATGCCCGCGCTGATTTCACTCTCTCCCCTCTTGCCCACAGTCCCCCCCCCCCCTGTGATTTGCCGATTTGCCAGGGAAGGTGTTTGGCTAAGGCCCCGTACATGTTTTCCTGGGTCGCGCTTCCTTCTTTAAAGGTGGGGGGGATGTAACCCCTCAGCCACTGGCCCACGGGCCCCTCACCATCCCCCGGTGGGGGAACAGGAGGTGACAGGAGAGATGAACAGCAAGTAGATCATGTGAGACAAGCTCCCCCGGATCTGAGTCTCTCTCTCTCTCTCTCTCTCTCTCCCTCGGAGTCTCATTATGCGGGACCATAATTTTGCTGCATATTAAAAAAATACATCAGCTAAGCAATTATGGAATTATAAAGAAGACTTTGCTAGCCTGGGGGGCGCTTCAGTGCAGCCCTACGCACACACAGATTAAATTGTACTGCGCTCTCACCGCTTCCAGGACCATTTTGGCAGAGGCGCCCAGCCATTATCAGAGGGGATTCTGGGTAGCGAAAGGCACATTATTGATCACACTTGCCGTCCAGGGCCTAGCAAGGCCCCACGTGGGGGTGGCATGTGCCTCCATGCCCTGCTAGCATCTCGTGCAAATTTGGCTTTGCGTATTTTATTAGCATGGCGACGTGGAGGTGCTCCGTTCCCGTCGGCACACGTGTGGGGAAATCAAGCGCCGCACCAGCGTCGCTTTGGTGCTGTCTTTCCTCCAGCTGCGTCTCCATGGCCCCCGTGGCCCCCATATTCCCCCCGAAGCATGAGGACCCGTCTCCGGGGAACGGGAACAAGATGACGCTAACGGTGTCGCCTCAGATCCCTTTTGAAAGTACGCCACAAATGTGAACGATCACATTTAAGGAGAGAAAAAAAAAAAAAGCTGAAGGTTGTTTTTTCTTCCCCCCTCGCTTAGAATTCCTAGTTGTCATGCAAAATAAATCAACGCTCCCTTTCCGTGCCGCCGTTTGAAACAGCTTTAGAGTGAATAAGAGATGAAGCTTAAATGTTCGCAGCCCCTAGTCTGACACATCCAATCACATCACGGCGCTGTCAGCCTCGTGAGAAGGCCCGGCTCCTCCATGCCGGCTCCGCCATGCTTTTAACCGGCTGCCTCAAAAAGACTGAGCGCCCGTCTATGAAGGTGTGCATGTGTGTGTGTGTGTATGTGTGTGTGTGTGTGTGTATATGGGGGGGGGTGGTTCTCTTAATAAAAGCTCCTTGTTCTACCAATCATATGCTACAGGCTCAGTCACATTTAGACGCCAATGCTTGTCAGCTCAGCTGAGGATGAGCTTTCACCCGTATTGCGTTGAGTTCCAATGCAATTGTACATTTTTTACGTATGACTAGGAGTATGATTTTAATTAATGTCACGGGTTTACAGCGTGTAGCAGGTGTGTGTCAGTAAGAATTATATTCACATTCCTTTATTTAGCAGACGGTTTTATCCAAAGTGAGATACAATTGAGGAAGCAAAGTCAGCGAGGCCCTGGAAGAATTGGAGGGAGGAGCCTTGTTCAGGGGCCCAACGGGGACAACCCTCTGTCAACCATGGGACTTGATCCAACAACCTTCCGTTCATTGGTAGAGTGTTCTAACCCACAGAGTCAAATACCTATTATGCATGATAACCATACAGGCAGCACTCGGGGTTGTGGCCGTCAAGACGTGGGAGGTGGTTCTGCAGGTGTGTTCCGATTCGCCCTGGAAGAGGGCAGCTAGCGGCTGGCGGGACTCACCGCTGCTCTAAAGCATTTCTGTGTGTGAGAGATTGGGCTGCTTTTTGGAGAAGAATAGCGGGTGAACGTCCACCACAAGGCCAGGCAGAGGTTCTGGAAGGCAGAGCTTAATATAACAAATGATTTTCTGACACAGCCAAACGCAGAATGGAGTCAACGCCCTTCAATACTTGCTTTAACCGGAAAAACACTTTGTGGAAGATCTTCTGCAATACTCCTCTCTCACATGACCCAGCTGACCCAATATAATCCCAAGTAAGCAGTTGGTCCAGCCAGGTCCAGCTGGACTTCGTTAATTGGGTTACTTGTAGTTAGACATGGTCAGTTGTCTTGTAAATGCCAAATAAAACAAAACTCAGCCCTGTGCTGCTGTGATGCCAGTGTTTGGGATTTTATGGCATGATGTTGATATCTTATATATTCACTCTCAAGTAGTCTATTCACAGCTATTCATCATTATATAAATTTATTTCTACGCTTTGTTTCTGGAATTATTGTTACGAAAAGCTTCTTTATTATTACTTAACACTGATGCATTTTCATAAATGGGTTTCAAATGCCAAACCCGAGTTCAGCAAAACACCCTCACCATCCCACGGAAGGTAATTTTTTTAATTTGGTGAGACCGGCAGCTTTGTGTTCACTGTTGCGTTCTGAGCGGTTTGTTGGTCTCCTGATACCTACTCTCGCTTCTCCCACAGTCCCGGCCATGATCACGTCGTACCCCAACACCACGCTAGCCACGCAGGGCCAGAAGAAGGAGTTGAGTTGCACGGCGCATGGGGAGATGCCCATCATGGTCCGCTGGGAGAAGGAGGACCGTATCATCAATCCCGAGATGAGCCGCTATGTAGTCTCCTTCAAGGAGGTGGGCGACGAGGTCATCTCCACCCTCCAGGTACAGTGCCCTCATCTGGTCATGTGACTACATTGATTCCGGTTCAAGTTGTTCTTTTATTTTGCTGCAACAAAAAAAGGGGATCAAATGTTAAAATCAACAACAGACACAACAGACTATGCTCTGAAAAGTGCATGCTGGTAAATGTATTTCTTATGCCTTCTTTTGCAGATCTTGCCCACTGTAAGGGAAGACTCCGGGTTCTTTTCCTGTCATGCAATCAATAGTTATGGTGAAGACAGGGGAATCATCCAGTTAACAGTTCAAGGTGATGAAAGACGCTATCGAAAAAGCGTATAATGCGACTCTGTAGCAAAAATGTTTCCAGCATTACCGATGATCGAATAAACGTGTTTTTCCAGAGCCTCCGGACCCTCCAGAGGTGGAGATCCGAGAAGTCAGGGATCGGACGATAGCCCTCCGTTGGACGATGGGGTTCGACGGCAACAGCCCCATCACTGGCTACGACATCGAGTGCAAAAACAAATCAGGTGGGATTTTGAAATCCGTCACGTCAGTTGATAATGTGGAGTAACACCAGGTGAAAAAGTAGCGTCCGATTTGAGTTAATGTGTGTATCAGGCATCCAGAAACAAAGAGATACATGCAGCCACTTAACGGGCTTCCAGGATAGCATAACCTGCCTTTGTATAGACGCCCCCCTACTTACGAACGAGTTACGTTCCGAATGGCCGTTCGTAACTTTAAATGTTCGTAAGCCGTTATTCAACATCATTTTAAGAGTATTCGTAAGTATAAATAACTAGGATTCTAGGAATACGCACGTTACGCTGCTGCGTGGCGGGGGAGGCGGCCAGAAGTCGTACTAGGAGGATCTGGGGAAAAAAAAATTATGTTGCGGACAGGAAACGGGTGCCCAAGGAACACAATTTGGACTTAGAGTTCTCTTTGTTCGTATCCCTGAAAGTTCGTAAATAGAGGAGCATCTGTATATGCATATTTTATTTTAAAGTCATGCAGAAAAAAACTGAAATATAGTGCAAAGTGATTGTGATGGCTTGTTTAAATAGACAAACAAAATTAGACAAATGATACCTGATTACTGCAATTTGTGAATTTCCCATCACAACATTAGTCTGTTGCCTAGAAAATCTTTTTTAAAAAAAAAAAAAACAAAAAACAAAAGCCACATTCAACAATATTGGAAACAACAGGAAAAATCACATAAATGATGATCAGGTTTCCCCAGTTACTGAGGTTCATGGATGATATCGTGCTTTCCCCCTGTCCTGCAGCGTCCTGGGGTTCAGCCCAAACAACCAAAGACGTCTCCCCCCAGCTGAACCAGGCCACCATCATCGACCTCCACCCCTCCTCCACCTACAACATCCGCATGTTCGCCAAGAACCACATCGGGAAGAGCGAGGCCAGCAACGAGCTCACCATCACCACCGACGAAGCGGGTAGGCCTCTGCCATGTCCCCCCCTCCCCCCAAACACTGTCGTCATGACCGGTTTAAACCTGCGCTGACTGGTTTATGAAGTGAGTAGGGTCTCAGTTGCTTATGACGACACAAGACCATCTTTAATGAAACGAGACATGAACCTAACTCAGTCTGTTCTTCTGTAGCTATTAGCCATGCACTTCGCTTTGATGAGACCACATTCTACCTGAATAACCTGTTATAAATAAACAAACTTGGGGTAACGGACTGATAGACAGATAAAAAATACACCTCAAAGACCTTCAAGGTTTTGTACATAAAAATGTAACTAAGTACTTTTAAATGAGCAGAATAGTATACTTTATTGTTACCAGTATTGTTTGACACTAATCTCATTAGTTGTTGTAGCTTTTATTCTTTGCATTACATTAGTTGCGAAAATTGTAGAAACACTTCCAATTTTTAGAGATTGCAGAACCTTAATCAACTTTTGCTCCAGTTACTTATTTAATCGCCCATTGTATCATTTTACAAATATCATACATTGGACAATTATATAAGTAAATGGAGCAAAAGTTGAATAAAATTCAGCGATTTCTAAAAATTGTAAGTGTTTCCAAAATTTTGGCTGCTACTATAGTGTATATCAGGACAATTTTATTATTTTGGTATTTAAAATATGAATTGCAGTTACCATTCCCTATAATTATATCTATCTACTATGTTAATTAATTGGGTTATCCGTAATACAGTAGGATTTGTAGTCAAAACAACGATGCTCACAATAATTGCGTATTACTGAATGTCAGCAAGAAGATCGTGGAAACAAGTAGGAATGCAAGTTTTTTTCTCCATGTTTTTTACAGTGTAAAAAGATTATAGCTGTAGCCAAAGGTGATGACGAAAAGTGGAGGTATTTATAAAGTATTCACAAGCCCCGATATAGTGGCAAAGTACAACCTACCGCTTAAAAGATAAGAGCCACCCACACGAAGCAGTGCGACAGACAGATTAGGCTTGCAATTTATATCTGGAAATGATTCTCCTGATATAGGCCAAATATTAATTTTTGCCTGGTAGTGGAGTACGTTTGTTACGGTTGGACTAGCCAGACTAGTCAGCAACGACGAAAATAGCGGGCAGACAGACAGTAGGACGGCAGGGCGACTCCACGTCTTCCAGTCCCGACGCGCCGTCGAGCGCCAGCTGACCCTGCGATACAAATCCCGGCCCTTTCAATTAGCGACCGCAGTCATAAATGTCAGGCCGTATTGGATGCAGTGCGGCCTGCCTCTGCACAGATAAAGCCGCTGTCGTTTTATGTTCACGGTGAAGTGCGGCTCTGTCGTCCGCCGGGCTCGCACTCAAAGTATCCGCCTCTCTATTGATTAAGCTGCCTATGACTCATCTTCGCCGCTGCGGAGTCTGTCCAGATATCCGTGAACATCCCCAGCTCAGGGACGACGCGCCAATGTGTGTACTTGCTGCTGTAAATTCTCTTTTCG
This sequence comes from Brienomyrus brachyistius, assembly GCF_023856365.1. Taxonomy (NCBI): domain Eukaryota; kingdom Metazoa; phylum Chordata; class Actinopteri; order Osteoglossiformes; family Mormyridae; genus Brienomyrus; species Brienomyrus brachyistius. Next base: position 11,009,865 of record NC_064549.1, on the reverse strand, counting down.
CCCCCAGTTTTCCATTACAACTACGGTTTTTTAAATACGTATATTATACATATTGTTCTGCATAAAGAGTAAGAAACGTTTACTTGTTATCCATCACGTTCTTTTTACGGGATCTGACAGAGGAAAATGTCATTATAAATATATATGATAACAGAATGATAAGTAGATAAATATAATTATACATAAATAGAATTATAGATCGCGTAATATAAATCTCGTTTCCTTATGCTAGCTATGTCATATTTCCTTGGACTCCATGGCCACACGGCGAAATTAAGTACTGTGGCGCCATCTTCTGGCAAAGTTGCAGAACAGGACTGACTTAGCTTGGGTTTAGGGTTTGTGATTCTGTTAAAAGAAACCAGCAACCCTGCTTCAAGCTCTTGTCTTCTGGCCTTGTCATCCGATGTTTCGTTTGCAGCCCCCGATGGCCCTCCGCAGGAAGTGCAGCTGGAAGCTATTTCCTCGCAAAGCATCAAAGTCACCTGGAAGGTACCGGAATTCTTGTTATTTACACCTTCTGTTGTCCCCGTTACGCAGAACTGACCTTCATGGAAGGATGCAGAAAGTCTGTCTCCTTAGACAAGAACGTACTGGACAGTCTAGATCACATTTATCTCATTTAAAGGGAAACCATCCAACGTGTTGTCGAGTAGCAGGTCGTAGGTTGGCTGGGAGTCTGTCCCAGACAGCATTTAGCTCAAGGCTAGGGTGACCAGATAATGCATGTCAGGGGGGACACTTCACACACACACACACACACACACACACACACGCATAGGCTGGGCTCAAGATCCCAACCCAACCTTGGAAATGTGCAGAACCAGTACTTCCCACTGGGCACCATGTTACTCTGCAGAGGAAGTCTATATTTCTTATTTAAGATACTCACTATATATACAAAACATATATATGTCCACATGCTGAAATGGAACATGTTGGGTATTAATAATTGATACTTTATTGATCCCCGTGGGGAAATTGCCTTTACGCCTCCCTCAGCTTGCTCTATGTAGAGTAAGCTGTCCTCGAAGGGCTGCCACCCGCAATGGCGCCCAGGGAGCTGGGGGTTAAGGGCCTTGCTCAAGGACTCACAGACATGTGGGACCTGCTGATTACAGGCATACAGGCTTAGCCCACTGCACCACACGCTGTCCCCACCCTGTATTGATGAACAGATTAAACAAGAAAATGTCCAAAGTAGGATTTCTTGCTTAGCTGGATAACTTGTCAGATTTAAGGTAGTCCGGGATGAGTGTAAGTGAACGAAAATAAAGTCCATTAACCGCAAATTCTCTTGAATCTGAGCGGGAAAGCGTACTGTCCCAGTAACAGATATTGTACCGCACTTTCACAGGCCCCAAAGAAGCACCTGCAGAACGGTATGATCCGCGGCTACCAGGTGGGGTACCGAGAGTACAGCACTGGAGGCAGCCACCAGTTTAACATCATCAGCGTGGACACCACCGGGGACACTGAGACCATCACGCTGGACAATCTGAAGAAGTTCACCCAGTACGGGGTGGTGGTGCAGGCTGGGAACCGTGCAGGCACGGGGCCCTCGTCCCAGGAGGTCATCGCTACCACCCTGGAGGATGGTCAGTGTCTGCTTTCCCAACACAGCCACCAGGCTAACTGCCAGTCCAGGGGTGATTCTAGCACTTTTTTAAGGTGGAGGCATAAGAAGAGCGATAATTCTTACGTAGGGGTCAAGTTTATCATTAGCCAATAATATGCTTTGAATGGGTGAGTGGCGGGGCGAAGGTACTCCAGGGGCCAATCAGCTCTCAGATGGGGCCAGTGCCTCAATGGCCCCACCCTTCAGTGGCCATTTTATCAGGTATCCATTTAATGATATAGGCATTCTCCTCTGATCCTTGTCATTAACAAGGTGTTTCCCCCCCCTCAAAATGCTCAAAAATTCCACGAAGGCAGCTGTTTCCGAGATGCTGGACCCCCCATGTCTGGCACCGGCAATGACACCGCAGTCAGAATTGCTTGGATTATGCCTGCTGCCCATTCAAGTGCTTATTCAAACAGCAGCTGAACATCTTGACCCCCTTTAGCTGCATTATGTATTGAGTCTTGCATGTGAATCCCTGTTGAGAGATACAAGCCAATTGTTTAACGAGTATCTAATGATGTGGACACTGAGTGCAGAGTCAGTCACCATCCACCATCATGGTCCCTCTAATTTTTTCTGTATGTTTTTGTCCTATACAATATAAATATATCAGTCATTTGTATATGAAAATATTCACTTGGTTTGGTGGGTCACTGAAAATCCCGGAAGAGGAGCTATAGGTGAAGGAGAATTTTCATTAGTGGGGGGGCACAACTGAGTAGTTTAAAAGCAAAGGAGTATTTACAGGGGGGATGATTGAAGCTAAATATAATTTTGGGGGGGTACAGATCCACCCTGTGCCCCCCCAGTACCTACACTATGTCCCTGCTTGCATGAAACAGGATTTTCCCAATAGGAACTGAATATAAGCAACTCAAAGATATTGAAGTTTTATGGCCTAGATGCAGGTATTACTGACGTGATTTAGTAAATGAATGAACGTTACATTTATATATCACTTTTCAAGACACCCAAAGTCCTTTACAGAACCAGTGGGGAACCTGGATGATGCCATGGCAGCCATTCCGCACCAGCCTGCTCACCATGCAGTAGCTAAGGTGGTGAAAGGGCAGGAGAGAATTCACCAGTTAGATACAGGGGATGATTAGGAGGCCAGAATTGAAATGGCCCCAGTGGGCAGCTTTAGCCAGGACATCAGGGTACCTACTGTACTCTGTCATAGGATGCCCATGTATCATTTATGGTCTCAGACGTCTCATCCAAAGCATGGAGCCATTTTCCAGCAGTGTCCTTTGCACTGGGGCGATTGGCATCCACACTGACCACAGGATGGGCTAACCTGCTGGCCACAGTGTCCCTGTCACTGCAATGGGGTGTTGGGATCCACACTGAGCACTGGAAGGGCTAACCTGCTGGGCACAGTGTCCCCGTCACTGCAATGAGTTGTTGGGATCCACACTGAGCACTGGATGGGCTAACCTGCTGGCCACAGTGTCCCCGTCACTGCAATGGGGTGTTGGGATCCACACTGAGCACTGGATGGACTAACCTTCTGCCCACAGTGTCCCCGTTACTGCAATAGGGTGTTGGGATCCACACTGAGCACTGGATGAGCTAACCTGCTGGCCACAGTGTCCCCGTCACTTGAATGAGTTGTTGGGATCCACACTGAGCACTGGATGGGCTAATCTGCTGGCCATAGTGTCCCAGTCACTGCAATAGGGTGTTGGGATCCACACTGAGCACTGGATGAGCTAACCTGCTGGCCACACCATTACCTCTTCCAGCAGTGTAGAGATTGGGGGGGGCATTCTAACTTGTAACGTTTCTCTCTTGTGCCCAACAGTTCCCAGTCGTCCTCCTGAGAGTGTCCTGGCCTCCGCCACATCTCCAGAGACCATCTCCCTCTCGTGGTCCACCCCTGCCAAAGAAGCACTCAACGGTATCCTCCAGGGCTTCCGGGTCATTTACTGGGCCAACCTTCCTGATGGAGGTGAGCTTTACTTAAGTACTAATTAGCACGGGCAGATGTGATGATCAAGGCCTGAGACATTAATGACCCTGTCACAGGACACACAGCCTGCCGCCTCTGTCCAGCAAAACAACTCTGATGCTAATTAGGAGGTAGAGATATCCAGGACTTCTACAGTCCCAGCTTTATTTCAGCGATAATGATTACAGTGTGATTAGATACTAACAGATACATTGTGGACCAGAGCCATTGAAACCATATCCTCAGACTCAAACCATGTGAATGTTACTTTATGTATCAGGGACATGTCGGTTTTTCCTGACTTAGCAGTTACCTTTAAATCCTTATCTTGTCACCTTGTCACTCAAGGACAAATCGCCATTGGACAATGCTTTGCGCTTTTTGAATGTGACAGATAGAGGTGTGAGTCTGTTTTGTCTTTCAAATAGGCAGAAATGCAATTTATGAATATGCATTCAGAGACTCTGTAATATTTATGTTATTTAATTTAGAAATTAATTTGTAATTTTGTACTTGACAGTGCCAATTCCACATTTTCTGTGTAAGGCAGGTTCACACAAAAATATTTTTATACGTAGTTTAAGGAAGAACTGCATTTTTGTATTTACACCACTGGGTGGCACCACAGTACCGTTTTCAGTGGGAGCAATAATGCCCAATAATGTGTTTTACAATCTTTTCTGAAGTAATTCTGAGCGTTTAAATATTGTTTTTCATGTTCTGTTATGTATTAATACAGTAATATTTCTTAAAACCCCTTTAAAAATCCTGCCCTCCTCATTCATTTTTGATTATTTAGCGCAAAATCATTCTAAGGTAGCACAAAGACATTCATCTTCTGTACGCTGAATCAGCTTAATTACTAAGCATATACGGAGTAATTCCTTTGCATTTATAGTGCAAAATGTCTCAGATGTGAGAATAAATCTGGTTAATAATCACCATGGCCATTTTGATTAAAACAGGAGGGTTGTTTTAGGTTCTCAGGGTAGAAAATGGGAAATATATTGAAAATAATTCAGTGTAATGGTTAGAATGGTTATAAACCAAGGGCGGACTGTTCTTTTTATGGCCTTTAAATCTGGTTTCCCAGATTAAGGTTTTGTCGTTCTGTTTTCGATTTCGGCCAAACTCGAACGTCGCGGTGGGCAGACTACACCCAGACGGCAGCAGCCGCATTAATAATGCAGAACGCGAGCCTTTAACGGCGTCTGTGTCTGTAGCGGAGGAGGACGGTGTCTGAGTAGAGCTGCAGGAGGAGCTGACGATTACCTGAGACATGGAAATCATAATCATTTCATGAGAGATTATGTATTAGATTAGATTTCATTACATTAGATTGAACTTTATTGTTACTGTGCTGAGTACAGGCACACAGCCAATGAACTGCAGTTAACGTCTAACAGGTGCAAACAAAATATATACAAATACATAAGTAAATGTGGGGACTCTTATGTCATCGTGTGTGCGAATGTACAAAAAAATACACTGAATCAGACCTGACACACGTAATTCCTGGTCAGGAACAAAATTAATATAATGCATCCCACCCTTGCCAAATGCCCCCCTCCATACACCCCCCCCTCCCCTCACTCCCCCTCATGGCCAGGCCCGGGACAAACAACGAACAAACAAATAAAAGAACAAAAGCACAACCATGGAATATCAGGAACCATGGAATATCAGGAACCCTTGAATATCAGGAACCGATTACCCTGTACATATAACTGCTAGGTCACACATGCTAAGTGTTGCGTCTCCAGTTGTCTCTCTCAGACAACAAGCCTGCACTAAATCTTTGCCGGGCAAATGATTTGGTTCAAATGCCACTAGCCTTTCTGGAGTGTTCCGTGAGTGACCCGCCTCTGTGCTGTTCCTGCCTCTGCCCTTCACCCTGCCTCTGCCCTTCACCCTGCCTCTGCCTTAGAGCTGGGAGAGATCAGGAATGTCACCACGTCTCAACCTTCCCTGGAGCTGGATGGTCTGGAGAAGTACACCAACTACAGCATCCAGGTGCTCGCCTTCACGCGCGCGGGTGATGGAGTACGCAGTGAGCAGATCTTCACACGGACGAAGGAGGACGGTATGAGCACGTGGGGGGGGATTTCTCAGCTTTAGCATCCACTAATTTAGCAGTACTGCTTGTCCGAACACTCCATTACGCAGATATAAAGGCAGTGAATGTTGTTAGTTTAAATCTAGACGGGGCCCTGCTCTGGTACTTGAGGTACCTAATATGATTTTACATTAAATTAATTTAATTAATTAACAAGCCAGCTGTACAAATGAGTCGAATTGGGAAAAAGAATCAGGTCTTTGATGAAATAATAAAAAAAAAAAATCGCAATGCCAGAACAGCTAAATTGTTTAATATCTCTGGTCTGTGTATGGTTACCGTGTCCCTGGCAACGGTCCTTGGATCTCCTTGGAGCTTTTTCTTGATTCCTCCCTTCTGTAATTTACTGGGTCTAATTTGCCAATCATTTATACCAGGGGTGGCCAATCATGCAGGTTTTTGGGATAACCTTTAGGCCAGCTGTTCAAATCCAGGTGTGTGGCCTCCTCAGCCAATCAAATCTGCACACAGTGGCCCTTTTTTGGATAAAACTGGCCTCCCATAATTTATTATATTGTTGCACTGAGCGTCGGTATATCAGTAAGTCCAACTGTTTGGTTCTGTGTTAAGCACTTTGCACCAAATGTGTTGGGAGTTTTAGAATTTTATTAAGTCAAATGTCTTTCATTGCTCGGGCATGTAGAGGTTACCGTTGAGAGTCCCCACCTGAGAGTCTTGTAACAGGAAGAGCTCTAACGTGCTGTCTGGCATGTCTCACGCGGGCTTTGACCCCCGCAGTCCCTGGACCCCCTGCTGGAGTGAAGGCTGCCGCCGCCGCCAACTCAGTGGTGTTCGTCTCCTGGCTGCCGCCCCTCAAACTCAACGGCATCATCAGGAAGTACACCGTCTTCTGCTCGAACCCCTACCCGACGGTACGACCTGCATCTCTCCGCTTCCCCCACCGTCAGCTCACGTGACACATAATAGCAAGGAGGAACCTCACATTTCCACATCTCTGCTGGCCATCCCCTGGATCCTATGGGTTTGGGCCTTTTAGTTCAGATCTAACACTTATACTTTGACGTCTAATACTACCAAGATCCCTATAGCCACAACTGAACCTTGCAGACCAGACATTTCATTTCACGTGACAGGTGTCCAGCTATCAAGTATTGCGATCTAATTTGTGCCCGCTAATGGTCCTCCTAAGCCCCTCCCCAGCCAAGAAAATTTCTACAGCAGAAGTGATTCCTGCTTCCATTCAATCTGTCTCTCAGGTAATGAGCGAGTTTGAGGCCTCCCCGGACGTGTATTTCTACCGTATCCCCAACCTCAGTCGCAACCGTCAGTACAGCATCTGGGTCGTCGCCGTGACGGCCGCAGGTCGCGGGAATTCCAGCGACATCATCACCGTCGAGCCCCTGGCCAAAGGTACTGCACTTTGATGTCCTAGCAAAGAAAGCCCAATACTTCATAGATTGTAGTGACTGTTCAAAGACTGTAATTATTTATAACACTATACCATATCGTATCAAGCCATTTATGGACACGCAAATAAAAATGAAAGCCCTAGTTTGGTTGTCCGGAAATAGCATGACCTGAATTATTGTCAGCGTTCCTATCCATCCCATTTAGTCATCCTCTTTCGATACAGAAACCTCCCTTCCTCCCAATGTTACGTTTCCTGTAACGTTTATGTAACGTTTATTATGATGCTCCTATCTTACACGTGATGCATGTCGTTCCCAGCCCCTGCCCGGATCTTAACATTCAGCGGGACGGTGACAACGCCATGGATGAGGGACATAGTCCTACCCTGCAAAGCCGTGGGAGACCCATCTCCAAGCATCAAGTGGCTGAAGGGGAGGTGAGACTGGTCGAGTGGATGGGGCCGTCACTGCCGGTCACGCTGAGGTGGAACCAGCAATTGAAGCGTATATTATCCAACGTATAGGATTTCTGAGTCTGTCTAGATGGATTGATGTACTAATACAGAAAACTGCTGCTGGTCTGATGTGATCACTGTCAGTATTACAAGGACTCTGAAGGTCTTTCAGAAACAATCTGTGGCTGTTAGTCTATGAGTGTAATTTGCTGTTTTTCAGCAATGGCACCCCTAGCCCAGTCCTGATCGATGGACGCCGCAGCGTCCATAGCAACGGCAGCTTCGTCATCCGTACTGTGAAAGCAGAGGATTCTGGGTACTACAGTTGCGTGGCTAGCAATAGTTGGGGGTCTGATGAAATCATGCTTCACCTGCAGGTTCAAGGTAAGCAGGATTTCGAGATGCCTTTCTTCTATGGTACATAAACCCACTGTTAACAGCGCACCTTGAGCAAATCAATGTCTTCAAAGGACGAGATGCCTACTACTTAAGAAGGCACAAGCTTCATCAATGGCTCACTGTCGGAGCGGGCATCGATATCTGTCAATCTGCTTTCAGTTCCTCCCGACCAGCCACGTCTTACGGTAACCAAGACGACCACCACATCAATCACCCTGTCCTGGATACCAGGTGACAATGGAGGGAGCTCCATCAGAGGTGAGTGTGACTCGCCAGTTAATCAAAAAACTTGCCTGGATTCCCTTGGGAGGTGTCCACCTCAGAGCTGTCATTGAGGAGACTGGCGAACTGGGTCATTTTCCTTTCCTTTGTAAATGTTCCCTCAGAGGGACATATTTTGGGTAGGCGTTAAGGAAAAGGAACGTAATGCATTAAAAAATGTTTAGGGGACAGAATTAATACCCTTAGTCATGGGCATGTCTAGTCACAGTGGGACCCTAATGACATTTATCATGGGTTGCAACACCAGCATTACAACAGAGGTGGTTAGGATAATTGGAAACTGGATTTTCTATAAATTTGAATTTAATGATTTTTTTTGTGATGCTGTAAGATGTTTGCTATCCTTAAGTTCTTTGAAGATTACATCTTACTCCCAGCATGGTGGGTAATTAGACTGAATTTTCTCTTCCCAATGCCACTCCAGTAGTTAAACATTTTTCAGTGCCAGAGTTTCACCTTGGGTGTGTTTAAATTATTTATTTGGTCAGCAGATTCCTGCGCTCTGCTGAAGTTCAGGTTGCTCTTTGAATGTTTTTCACAGCAGTATCCAAAGAGAGGTGGCCCATTTGGTGTGAAGTTCCTCTGCAATGGATTTCGAAGTCTCTCTGTTGCCTGGGGAGATTAGCAGACATTAGGGTAACTGACATACTCTCTTCCCCCCTGCCCCTGTGCACAGGATACATCTTGCAGTACTCTGAGGACAACAGTGAGCAGTGGGGCAGCATTTCCATCAGTCCCAGTGAACGTTCCTACCGCCTAGAGAACCTCAAGTGCGGCACCTGGTACAAGTTTACACTCACAGCACAGAACGGAGTTGGCCCTGGGCGCATCAGCGAGATCATCGAGGCCAAGACCCACGGCAAAGGTACGGTGCTAGCTGTGTTGTACAAAATGTCCTTCAGCGTCATAAAATCAGAAGATAGACAGGCAGGCATGCATGCTAGTAAATGCTCACTGCTTCAGTTTTTGGGAATTAAGCTCACTGTAGTAGAGAGGCGTCCCGCCCCAGGATGGTCCTGTATTGTGTACTACATACTTTCAGAGATAGGCTCTAGTTCATTGTAATCCTTACTCGATAACTGGTACTAAAGATGGATGGATGGATGTTGTACCTCCTCCATCAGCATACAGATCTATGTGCTATCTGGAAAAGTACGGTTTGGGTTTATTGACCTATAATCATGAAGACATGGGTCTATTCACATTGTCTGATATTTACAAAAGACTGAAAGTCATCAGTTGGCTTGTTTTGATTTAGACTCTCTTTCAGAACCTGAATGTGTGTGAACGTACTGTTGATGTTTTCGTCTCTGATTGGTTCTTTGCCTTTTTTTTTCCCACAGAACCTCAGTTCCCCAAAGAGCAAGAGCTGTTCGCGAGCATCAACTCCACCCGCGTCAGGCTGAACCTGATTGGCTGGAACAACGGCGGCTGCCCCATCACCTCCTTCACGCTGGAGTACCGACCCGTGGACTCCACCGTTTGGACGACGGCCCAGCGCACTTCCCTGACCAAGAGCTACATCCTGTATGACCTGCAGGAGGCAACATGGTACGAGCTCCAGATGAAGGTCTGCAACAGCGCGGGCTACGCTGAGAAGAGGGTCAAATTCGCCACCCTCAATGCCGATGGAAGTGAGTTCCCAATGTTACTATTATACTAACCATTAGATCTTCATTATGGTAAACAGACTCATGGGAACAAGGATGTTACAGGGGACTTTATATGGCTCCCTCATAGCATGATCGGCTAGACAAACTCAACTACATAGTTTGCTCTCATACTTATCAGTCCATTCATCTTCCACCCACTTATTCTGGACAGGGAACTTACTTCTGCATCTCTTAATTGATTACCCTTGAGTTTCGCACATGCAAATCTTCTTCATCTGATAGCTTAATTAACAGCAACAGCCACCATAACATTTTGTCTCCTCAGATTAGAACAATTTGAATTCCTTAAATGAATTTTCAAACAGTTTCAACAGATAGCAACCGTGGATAATAGACAGCCTGCGGGAATGTGATTCTTTTAAACCACTTATAATGTACTGGGTCACTGGCAACAAACCACTCCAGGAAGTATAGTGCACAAGGCAGTGGAGCAATCTGAATTGGATACCAGTCATTCACATGGAAATCAGTCCAAATATCCATCCATCTAACAACTAACGTATATGATAACACTTTGTACGAATTCCATGTCTATAAGAATCTCTGAACACATTCGTAACGCATTCATAACGCATTCATAATTCGTTCACAAAACATTATAAACATGCCTATAAATATTTACATGGCATTTTTGTTATGCATTATGAATGCTTTATGAAGGTATGTATACTAGGTATGTACATTATACATGACGTTTCATTGGAGTTTATGATGTATTATAATCAGCACCATAATGCCTTATCTATAATGCATCGTTGGTATCAGCTTTAAGTGTAACCATGCATATATTACTCACATTTATAATAATATTTCCCAATCAAAAATCATCTCTAGCATTACGTTAAAAGTGGTTTGAGCTTCATAGCAGCACCTTTACGTTGACCGATGAACTAAGTCCACTTGGTTTTTATGCTAACATCAGCTAAAGTGTATAGGGCAGGTTTACTACCATTCCATTCTAGTGTATCGATCAGCTCGCTATTCCATGAATCCATGTTTAGTGCCATGGGGTGGTGTGAAATTCTGGATGGATGGACGAGGGGAGTATAATTACTCGCACTGCATGCACTGTAAATTAAGCTAGTCGATGAGAGCACTTCTTCATGTTAAAAACTTCAGGTCAGCATGGAGTACTGGCTGTGAACGTGCCAGCAAAACTTACTATATCCCCATGAAGGGTCAGGCGCTGATGGGTCCGCAGAGAGCTGCTACTCTGGAGCTCGGCGCGGGCCGAGGCTCCGTTATGTTCATACCCCCCACGCCAAACCACATTTCTAATTTTGCACCAATTCTGAGTCACAGCTTTGCTACAATTATCGAAAATCCTTTTTAATGCTACGGACATGGTTGCCCAGTCAGTAGCTTACGGTTCTGTCTTAAGTCAATGGGGACACAACAGGAGGAAGCGCACGGTCAAATTTGCAAGAGAACAGAGTCAATATGTTTTTGGCTTTGACGAATTAGAGCAGTCTTACTGCAGATGATTATATGGCATTGGTTCGTCAACAATGCAACTCAATCAAATTACCTATAATTGGGTGTGAACTCAGATGGTTTACATTCTGATGATCTCTATGTAAAGAATCATCTGGGTTCTCTAGTTTGTCCCCACAAACCAAAGGCATGTGTTTAAGTGCTGATCCAAACTGTCTATGATGTGTGATTGTGTGTGTGTCCTGCAATGGACTAGCGTCCCGTCCATGATGTTCTCCTGCCTTGTACGCTATGTTACCTGCCAAAGCCTCCAAGCCACCCTGGGCTGGATAAGTGGTTAGCAGATAGTTGGATATTAGGATTAGGATTAGGGTTAGGGGTAGACGTCATATTTTCTCTCTTCTACCAAACTAGGTCTAAATCAGCTATAATTCTTCTACTGTAATTTGGCTGTTCATGCACAGCATATCAGCCAGGCAATAAAGAACCACCTTTATGTCCTCTGCCCAGGTACCATACCACCACTGGTGAAGACAGATGATGAAAGTAAGAAGAACATGGTAAGCAACGAGGGCCTGAAGATGATGGTAACCATCTCCTGCATTCTGGTGGGCATCGTCTTGCTCTTCGTCCTGCTGCTGGTACTGAGGAGACGGAGGAGAGAGCAGAGGCTGAAGAGACTGCGAGGTGGGTGCAGAGGGACTCTCTGTCCTGTCGGTCTTAACATAACGACGCAGCAATTTGGTTGCACCACAGTACCATGTACCTTTTCTAACCCACAGATGCAAAGAGCTTGGCAGAAATGCTGATGAGGTAGGTCTGGCACCAATGCATGAAGACCATGGTTCCTAGCTGGCTCCACACTGAGCTGATTCATGAAGTTACAGTGTGTGTTGTGGATGCTTGGCCAGGAGGACCAATGACTCTGGTGTATTACAGTAAGAACACAAGGACGCCCGACACAATGAACAAGCAGCAGCAGACACTTCGAATGCACATAGATATTCCCAGGGCCCAACTTCTCATAGAGGAGCGAGACACGATGGAGACAATCGGTAAGTCCCGCCTCCCCCTACTGTGATAACCCGCATCTCAGCATCTCATTGGCTTAGAGCTTAAAGCAAACTGCTGGACATGTGAGCACATTGACAAAAACAAATGCCTACACCAGCATTCAAAAAGAACGTTTTTTTTTTTTTTTTTTTTTTGCGAAAACAATGTTACTCAAAATGTTAATGGAAAATGTGATTCCGATAAACAGAAGCGGTTCGGTACATTACGATGTCGGCCTTGTGCATGCGACAGCAGCATGCTTCAGCAGCCCATCTTAAAGCGAGAACATCATAGTCTGTGCTGACGAAACAGTGAGTTCACAAGAACGTTCTTTGATGGAACCTGGGGCCATTTCCCCTCTACTTAGTACACTTTATAGGTCACCCAGAAATATCTTTAATTTCCTTTTTTGGTGTTATCTCCTCAAAAGGTAAATGCGGACATGAGCAAAAGCGTACAAATGAGAAACTTGCAAAAATAACTGTTAAACGTGACCCAAACCCTGACCCCAAGTATTAAGGCAACCCTGACCCAAAGGTCTAACCCTAAATCGTGATGGGATTCAAATCCACAGCGACCCCCACAGATCTATTTATTACCCAAAATATATGTGGATCCACAGACTTGGACAGTACTAAATGAAGGACTGCGGACAATGCATAATGCATTGATTCTTTTCTTAATCCATAATATTAATATTTTCCCAATGACACTAAATATGATCTATGTAATGGAATGTGGACATTGCAATAAAAATATATATTGGAGAAACTAAACATTCAATCCAAATTAGACTCCAGCAACAGGAATAGATTGATTTGGGAGACAGAGGAGGGTTAGGGAACAGGAATGGATTAATGAAGTGGGTACATGGGTTTCGGAAGGCGTTAATGGTAATAAATGCCATGTTATGTTTTAACAACCCCCCCCCAGCTGTTTTCCTGATTTTGGTGTACCTCCCCCCCCCCAAATATAACTGTAATTGTCTCTTGCTGACCTAGACTTTTACTTTTGGCCTAAATATAAAACATAACCCCCGCCCCTCCCTTTTTGTTGATCTGGACTCTCACTCTCACCTCTATATTAAACATAACCCCCCCCCCCCCCACTCCCCCAAACATAACTTTGATTGCTTGTACCGATCTGGATTCTTACCCCTATCTTAAACATAACCATAACACCCCCCTCCCCCCTTAAACAGAAAATTGATTACCTCTGGCCGACCTGGACTCTTACCCGTACTCTAAACATAATTCTCCCCTTTCCCTCCCCCAACCCCCCCCTTTCTTCAGGAGGGTTCTTCAATCTCCACATAATTCCCCCCCCCCACACACACACACACTTTTTGGACAGAAGTTGGATGGTAATCCCTTTATTCCCTAACCCTTACCCTAAACGTAATCTTTTCTTTCTTCTAAAGTCACTTTTCAATCTGCCTGATCCCTAAATAATACATTTACATTGGATGATTGAAGGTTTTTTAACTTACCGCTTTCTGGAGGTCTAATTATTCTTAATACCAGTTGACGCAGCTTCGGAAGGAGACATTCCAACCAGCATTCATAATAAAAATGTATATTGTTAATATGTGGTGTGAGATCTGATTAATGACTACCAGTATCAGCACTCTTATTTCAGTGTACTCGTTTTTCTCTGGAAAAGTTGGGCTCTGGAACAGAATAGTAAAGGTTCAAGTGTAAAGTGAGAGTTGGATTAATGAATAGGTTGATACTGGACATTATCAGGTTCTCACCATTTTGTGATGCTGTTGATGGTGGGAACGTTGTTGTTATAGCTTTTTAAAAAGAACTCACAAATAGGGGTGTTGCCAGTGTCAATAAGTTAGGAGAACAGTTACAAAATACTCCTGAAGCCTAATTCTAAAACCAAACCTATCCCTAGGTCTAATCCTTATGGAAATCCTAAACCTAACCCAAGGTCTAACCCCTACAGAAATCCTACCCCTAAGACTAATCCTTAAGGAAATCCCCACCCTAAGGCAAACCCTTATGGAAATCCTAACCCTAAGGCAAACCCTTATGGAAATCCTAACCCTTTTTTTCCAGACTGTCCATCATGCAATCTTCTTATTCATTTATCTCTTTGTCAGACGATAGGTCTACAGTTCTGCTAACGGATGCCGACTTCGGGGAGACTTCGAAGCAGAAGTCATCCACGGTCACGCACACCGTGCACTACCAGTCGCTCTCGCAGGCGACAGGCCCGCTAGTGGATGTATCTGATGCCCGACCTGGAACCAGTGAGTCCATGACCCGCGATCCTGTCCTCAGCTCTGGAGCTCTGTGTCGATCCCACGGCGCTACAGGACACTCACAAGCAAGCTCTGCCAAGTGCAAGCGGTTTCTCTCGTTTGATTGTTCCCTTTCTGCAGTACAGGCAGGGTTTGTATGACTGCCAGTCCAAGGAGTCAACTGGCAGGTTGACTAACTGAGCTCTCCCACTATAGGAGGTGACATCAGTCACCCTGACGGTGGTGACAGAGTCCTCCACATGAATCCAAATGCATTTGCATCACATGAGGTCAATAATTGATTATTACCAAAGTTATTCATTAGGATTGCGGCCTTAATTAAATTAACAGCTGATTTATTCCAGCCAAATTTGGCCTGACAGATTGGCATGACGCAGGCTTTTTGATGGCATTATTGTCCCAGACAGCATATGTGAAATAAAACACTTAGGCTAATACAGACAGCGGGCGCAAAAGCTTCTAACCTAATGATTGTAGGTTCATGTCACAGGAGGCAGCAGTTTTATAGGATATTTGGGTAAGAAATCATAATCCTATGACACTCTCGAGTAAATGATGAAAACTTGTTTCAATAAAACTGTCAGATAAACTACTAGATGCAGTGAAGGTGAAAAGTTCTGCACCTGTAAGCCACCTGCGGCCATTCGTTTCACATTTACATATTTATTTAGCATATGCTTTTGTCCAAAGGGACATACAAGTGAGGATCAGAGACGAGGTTCAGACCGTTTCTTTGGAGCAGTCGGGGGTTAAGGCCCAACCATAATTTCACTCTTTAAGTGCACATTTTTTTTCCAAACGACGGACAAGGGAGGTGCAAATGTACCGAGCCCAGCGAGAACCTGGGAATCAGGTGACCATAGCATATCTGGCCTTCCAGACAGCTGAACAGTCCATGTGCTTCTCACATTACTATATCCAGTCTGGGTAATGGAATCAGACTCGTCGGTTGAGTCAATGAAAATCAAGGGCAGAGGTAAACCAATATTCCCCTTGGCTCAGGGATGGAATTACAAGTTACCACAAAAACTCCACTACCGATGATGTCGTTCTCTGTTCAAATGAAAAAAAATAAATGCTATAGATGTGCCCTGGCCTGAATACCATAAAGTAGGTCAGGTGAGAGGGACGACAAAGTAGCTGTGCTTAACTAGCTTTCTGCTTTGAAGGTGTTTAAAATATTCTTACTGTAGCACTGACATCATTTTTATAAACCATACATCTTCCAGCTACTTCTGCCAGTCAGGGTTACAGGGGAGCCTGTAGCCTGGCCAAGACGGTGAATCAGTCTGGGTACGATGCTGGTTCACTGCAGAGCAGACACACACATACAAACTACAGGCAATCTTAGGACACCCTTTGGTATAACTTTGATGCCCCACGTAGCATGAGAAGAACATGCAAACTCCATATACAGTGCCAGTCAAATGTTTGGATGCATCTGCCCATAGAAAGGTTCATTTGCACTATTCTCTACATTTTAGAATAATTATAAAGTCATCAGCACTATACAATAACACACATGGATTGTGTACAGACCAAAAACAAAAACAACAAAAAAATCTTTTTTTGGGGGGAGGTAACTCTATAGGTTGGGACTCAGAAGGTTGCAGGTTCAAATCCCTAGGTCGGTAGAGTGATCTTTGGGTGCTTGAGCAAGAACCTTAACCCCAATGGTTCCAGGGACTGGCTGACGCAATTTTCTCCACTACACCAGTTCAAAGAGGTGGCCTCCTGGGATGCTTTTCCAGCTGTCCTGAAGGAGGCCCCACACATATGCTGAACACTCATCATCTGCTTTTCCTCACTCTCTGGCCAAACTTCTCCAAAAGTGTCTCTACTTTGTTTAGATCCGGTGGCCAGGTCATGTGATGCGACGCTGTCACTCTTATTTTGTAGATTTCGGCATCTCCAAACTTTTGACTGATATAGTATACCTAGCAAGGGCGGGAGGTAAACCCCTGAGAGCTGCAATGCAGAAGAGCTACCCACTGCTACAGACTGCTAATTATTAAACCAGTTATAATTCACTGATATGAGTCAAAAGGACAGACTGCCTCTCCCCAGCAGCCAGACTGCAGGTGTGTATAGTCTGTGTTCTCACTGTCCCTGCAGACCCCACTGCCCGCCGCACTGCCAAAGCCGGTCCCGCCACCAGAAACCGCTACGCCAGCCAGTGGACACTGAACAGGCCACACCCACCCGTCTCCTCCCACACTCTGAGCACAGACTGGAGGCTGCCCACACCCCGGGCCACTGGCTCTGTGGACAAAGAGAGTGACAGCTACAGCGTCAGCCCTTCTCAGGACACAGGTGACCCCCCCCTTCCCCCTCCCCACCTCCAACACAGCCTCCCGCCACTAACCTGATGCAGTTTCTTGGCAGCCAGGTTAACCTGAAGTGACTTAAATGCACCTAACAAGCAGCACTCATATTTGGCAGGATATTTGCACTAAAAGTAATTCAAGCTAAAAGACCCCGTTCAGGCCCAAAAGCAGACTCTCCGGATAGATTAGTGAAAAGTTCCTGAGAACTGGAAATATTCCCCACAAGTCCAGGTCCATAATTTCTGCTCACCCTCACAATGAAATGCACTCTTACGGCTGAATGCAGTGTGTTATGTTTCTGAAGGACCTGAATATTCCACCACAGGTGGCTGCCTCAATGCCTGTTTTAAATATTTCTTCAAAAACTGTACAGTATGATTATCATTATTGAGTGTGTGCATGTGGATAATGTAAATATTACATTGTGGGGACCAAATGTCCCTACATTGTGATAAAAACCAGTTAATTTAATGTTGTGTTCAGTTCTCACAAGGCGAAGCTCAATTTTATAAAAATCTCACTGCAAAAATCTGACTGTTAATGCCTCCCGCTCAGACCGGGCGCGGAGCAGCATGGTCTCCACGGAGAGTGCCTCCTCCACCTACGAGGAGCTGGCCCGGGCCTACGAGCACGCCAAGATGGAGGAGCAGCTCCGGCACGCCAAGTTCACCATCACCGAGTGCTTCATTTCCGACACGTCCTCTGAGCAGCTGACCGCCGGCACCAACGAGTACACCGACAGCCTCACCTCCAGCACGCCCTCCGAGTCAGGCATCTGCAGGTTCACGGCATCCCCACCGAAACCTCAGGATGGGGGCCGGGTCATGAACATGGCCGTCCCCAAGGCACACAGACCAGGTGAGCCTTCCCTCTATGTCCAGATTAAATAATCCTGCCTAGGGACTATTCTTCCATTTTTTAAGGCAAGGGGCATAAGGGAGGCCATAATTCATACAGAGGGGCAACCTTGTCATTAGCCAACGATATATTTTAGTGACAGGGGAGGGGACACTACAGGGACCAATCAGCATTCAGCTGTGACCAGTAACCCTCTCGCCCCAGATCCTGTCCATGACCACACTGTATTTTCCTTGACTTCTTCAGTAGTTAAACTGCAGGAAGACTAGGGAAGGAATCATAGGATATATATTATATTAACATCAATTTTATAGCTAGTGTTTTATCGGAAATTTTGAATATTTATACATATTACTTAAAAATGTAAAATTAATGTCCTGTATATGTCAGGGTCGGCGCCCATCCGACCCTGTCCTGTTCTGTTTTGACTAGCAGGTGGGTTTTTCTCCTCCATATTTTAGTCCCTTAGCCCTAGTGTGTTTTCCCTGTTCCCCAGACTGGCCCATAGCTCAGTGGGTTGCGTGTGGTGTGATCCTGCATGTTGGAAGCGCTGTCCCCTTGGTTTTTGTTAATGTTTTGTTTCTTTAATAAACCCTTTTTTGTCTTGGAGCCGCTAAGTGGATGGTCACCATCATTCCGGCCTGCACCATGTCCTGTGCCCTTAACAGTACAGTGTCTGAACGTATTTATAATGTGAGCCAGTCAACTAACCCGGTGTGTTTTGATATGTTCCAGTCCTGTTTTGTGAGCTAAGCAAAAGCCACATCGAGGTTCTCCCCATTTCATAGCGTCAATTTACATGTTTGTGTCTGTAAACAGCCCTAAATCCTTGACCACAGGCGGCAACGGAGTAAATTAACTTCCAGAGTTTTTAAGCAAGAACTTGCCTCTTATTACAGTTACTGAGTCAGTGTGCTTTGAAAATCAGCTATCCGTTTCCCAGTGTCCATGTCTGTCTTCACATCCTCTTCTCACTCGTCTGAAAGCAGCCCGTCGAAAGACTGCACCAAAGAGGGCCACCAGACTGCCGTTTTCGGCTAGAGGAGACATTGAAGACTAGGCGACAGTGCAGTGTGAGATTGGTAGGAAAGGCGAGAAGATAGGCTTGGGTTTCGGGCTTTGTTGTGACTTTATGGTACAAGAACCAGACTGGACAGGACATGATGAGGGCAAACAGAGGCTACGGTGACATCATCTAGTGGCATTGTCTGATTATAAAACACAGCACTTTAAGGCCACAAAAGGACTGCCTAAGGTCAAATTAAGGTGACCTTAATTTGGAAGTGGCTGCTTCCTGTTCGCCATGTGCCCAACTGAGATTGACTGTAAGCTGTCCCTGACACCGAAATAGCACAGAATATACAGAAAACGGGCCTGTTCTCGGGTATATGACATCTGACCAGAGGTGGACATCTCAGGTCCAGAAACTTAAAATCCAAGCCAGGATTTTGTTTCAACCAAGCAGTTGAGTATAAGGAGTCACAGTCACAATGTTCTCAACTGGTTGGTTGAAACGAAGTCTTGGCCTGGATTTTTACTTTCTGGACTTGAAATGTCCGCCTCTGCATCTGACAGCCCCTGCCTCAGGTTTACAAAGGCACAGGGGGGGTGGGATCAGTATGATATTTCTGTCAGAACATGGGTGAGGTACATTTAGCTGAATTCTCCCCCAAACGAGCTTGATGGGCTGAATGGCCTCCTTTCATTTGTAAATTTCTTATGTTCTTAATGGATGCTGGAGAACTGGAGCCCTGGCAATCTGACTGGCTGGTCCCCACTGTGACCTTGGAAA
Source organism: Brienomyrus brachyistius (assembly GCF_023856365.1). Classification (NCBI taxonomy): domain Eukaryota; kingdom Metazoa; phylum Chordata; class Actinopteri; order Osteoglossiformes; family Mormyridae; genus Brienomyrus; species Brienomyrus brachyistius. The sequence goes on along the minus strand of NC_064549.1, from coordinate 10,990,256 downwards.
ATTAATTTAATATTAAACTAAATTAAGTATATTTTTATTTTATTTTTATTTAAATAAATCACTCATGAGCCCCACAACCATGTACTGAATAAAGGGATTCAGTGGATGGATGGATGGATGCATATCCATTTCCATTTTCCAAACCACTTATCCTACTGGGTCGCGGGGGGTCCGGAGCCTATCCCGGAAGCAATGGGCACGAGGCAGGGAACAACCCAGGATGGGGGGCCAGCCCAGCGCAGGGCACACACACACACACCATTCACTCACACATGCACACCTATGGGCAATTCAGTGATTCCAATTAGCCTCAGCATGTTTTTGGACTGTGGGGAGAACGACGACACGGGGAGAACATGCAAACTCCACACACATGTGACCCAGGCGGAGACTCGAACCCGGGTCCCAGAGGTGTGAGGCAACAGTGCTAACCACTGCACCACCATGCCACCCCTGGATGCATATATGTATATTAAATACCCTAATAAAAGAACAGAACTATGAATGTAATCACAAAGATTTTAAGCAAGATCATAGATTTGAGTATGAACGATAGGGATATGTTCACACCATTACTGTGGGCGTATTCTGTGTGTTTAGTGGGTGGGGGGGTTCAGTGATGATTTGGTTCCTGCCAGTGCTGAACCCAAACCTACTCCCTTGATCTAAGGCATGCTCTGTTGTCCCAGTTTGGTTGTCATTGTCGAGGTGGATGGCAGAGGCGGACTGTCAACCAAAATAGCATCTCTCCCATTCCCCCCTACCGTCCCGCTCATTTACATGACTGGTCAGTTTATTAAACCAGTGTTTCCCAACCCAGTCCACTGGGAACCCTGGACAATACACATTTTTGATTCCTCTCAGCTCTCAGCGCACCTGTACCAGGTATTCGGTGTTCCTGATTGGCTGGGAGGGAGCAAAAATGTGGACTGTCCAGGGTTTCCCAAGGACTGGATTGGGAAACACTGTGTTAAACACATTGTTGCTAAATGTGGCTACCGTTACCTAGCTCTGACCTTGACAGAGATCCAATTTTTTGGAAAACTGTTCCTAAAACCCCCAGAATCTAAGGTTCGCCATCGTCCTGCCTGAGGTACGTGACTCAGTCAATTTGATAGGTGAAGAAACTACTAGTAGAAAATCTATATTTAATTCAATTAAATATGGGCATAACTAATCAATTTGACTGCTTTAATAATTCCTATTAAAGGTATCGTAAATTATTAAATTTGTTAATCTGGAATCAATGATTCAGTGGCCAAAGTCACATACTGTATAGGACAAGATGTACAGAGATGAATGTTTAGTGTAAAGGATAATCTGGATTTGGGATTCCTCGCTTTGTGCAGCGAAAAAGTACAGTTTGATAGTTGATTCATCCCATAAACAGATTCATGAAAATGTTGGGTGTATCTCTTTAAGAACATGCTTCCCTGTGTGACGCTTGTAACTGGCCATTAGTCTGACAAATCTCATCTCCAATCCCTGAGACTTTGTGTTTTGAGGAAGCTGCCTAAATTGGGTTCTCCAGAATACATGCCGGACGTTCAGCCGGAAGTCCCACGTTAACAGCTTGCATCATGAATTTGTTGATTTGTTTTTTTGTACCAAAACCTCGCAGAATAAATGGAAAAAGGGAACAATCAAAGCACAATTTAACTGAAATTATTGTTGGTAGACCATTTCAAGTGGTCAAATAAGCAGAGATCCTAATAAGCTGACTGCTGACTGAGCGTGACGCTTGAAAAGTAATTGTGCTGAAGTACTAGAATTGTACCTATTATTTTGTCCCCGTCATTTTCTCCCTTGCCCTGCAGGAGGCGAGCTGGTGCACCTGCCCCCATATCTCCGGATGGACTTCCTCCTAAACCGCGGGCTCCCAGCATCCGGGCGCGAGGCGGCCATGGGCCAGGCCTGCCTGGAGCCTCAGAAGAGCCGCACGCTGAAGCGGCCGGCCCTCCTGGAGCCCACTTCGACTGAGGCGGGGGCAGCGGCGGGGGCGAGTAGCCGCGAGGTGCAGCAATGGCAGCCCGGGACTGCCTCCACGCTGCCGCAGCGGGAGGGGGGCGACCTGGCCCAGGCCGCCAAAATGAGCAGCTCCCAGGAGTCACTATTGGACTCAAGGGGACACTTGAAACAGAGCAGCAACCCTTACGCAAAATCTTATACCCTGGTATAACACAGAGCACGGACAGGACTACAGACACGAGAGCTCTGTCGAGAAAACGGAAGACAAAAAAAAAAACAAACAAAAAAAAAACACACGCACACAGACGCGGACTATTGAAAACAGAAGCTGTATATATTTCTGACTCCAAATGGATGGTTAACTTTCTTTCTTACGCATTCCTTCCTTTCTTTACCTCTGTCCTTTCTGTTTTCTTTTCTACTTGAGTATTTGTTTATTTTAAAACACTTCACGTGAAGATTGCCAAAATAATTTATTTAAAAGTCGAAAGAGAAAAATAATATTGGAATTATTATAATGATGGTGATGACGACGATGATTATTATACAGAAACAAAAGAAACGTGTGAGAAGGAGAAGAAGAGGAAACTGGACCATTTGGTAGGACAACTGCTTTCCTTTTTTTTTGGTCCGAGCAAGATGCTCTGGGTAACAACCAGATTTTCTATCAAGACAAGTCTTCACGTGACAGGAGGCATTTGTACGAGCGAGAAGAAATTCCATTAACGCAAGATAAGCCGCCCTACTTGTCCAGTCTTCTCAGATTGTTGAGTCTTTTAATCAATTTCCTATGATTGCATGGGAACTGAGGAAGGTAATGGCTGGAAATCCCACTGAGAATTTTGTCACATTATGAAATTATAAAATGTGAAGATTTATTATATATATATAAATATATATAAATATATATAAAAGAAATCAATTTATTTGTGGATATTACAGGGAAAAAAATTGATTTGATTAATAAAGTCCTTAGTCATGTTTGCACAAATCTGGTTTTAATTAGGAAATGGAGGCAACTGGCGATTATTTAACAGCCCCCCCCCCTCCCCTTTCCCAAACGGAAACAGAGCAGGCGGCCGCGTGATCGAGCCGAGGTCGTGAGCACGCACCGCCGCGCAGACGTTCTGCAATAATTTATCCAGGTGTTAATGGTTTATGCACAGGTCACCCACTTGGTAAGTGGCGTTTCTTTCTGCGTGGGTGCTGCTCGCACGCACTGGCGTTCCTTTCAAGACCAAAGAAGCACCTCGACTTTGTCGACCACTCGCGGTCAAGCCAGCAGTAAGTCGGGTGGGGTTGGGGGGGGGTGATGTCGGTTACCCCCGTCGTTTAACGTCACTGCGTCGCGACGCCTCTCCTCTGTCTTCGCGGAAACTGTGACAATCCAGCGAATATGTCCTCCACCCGCCAATGCCCCCTCCCCCTTGCCCAATACCATGCCGCCAAAAATCGTAACCGCAACTATACTCCGACTGTCATCGCTGTCATGCACAACCAGCCCTTTCCTTGCAGAAGAGAGGTGAACACCTGAGGGTAGACGATGGCACGATCATAAACCATTTCTACTGGAGTTGTTCTGTGAGACCTTTTCGAAATGAGCCCAGCTAGGCCCGTGGTATCTATCACGCTGTGCTTCCCTTTTGAAAAAGCTCTCGTCCCATCGATAGACGCGGTAATTAAATCTCAGCCAACAGATGGCGCCATGTGGTTATGGGAAGTGTGTTATTTTTTTGCAGCGTGAATGTCAAGGAGATGCGTTAACACTCTGCGTTGAAGCGAAACCATGACAATCTTAAAGGGAGGATCTGGAACAGTGATAATGACGCTGTTTCTGGCTGTGGCCGTACAGAAAGAACTGAGTTGTTATTCCGCATTGAGATGAGATAATGTCAGAGATCAATTGAATACTTTTGCACTGGCCTCTTACTGCCTGCAGAGGGCAGTGTGACAGAATAAAGAAGCTTGGCACTACACTGGCCTTTCACTATGCCTGAAGGAGAGGCTGAAATCGTCAAATATGCCTCGGTGGAATGCTAAGAATGTTGTTTTGGTGCAATACTAGGTCCTTGGTTCCTTTACCAAACATAATGTGTGTGCGCACATTAAGTGTAACGTTCCACAGAAAACAAGAAGCTCTACCCAGGAATATCAGCATGTAGGGCATTAAAAAAATCAGCAGACAACACTTTGTATTCATAATCTGTATTGTGTTTTAAAACTTGAAGATGTTTTAAGATCCAGTGCGTTTTCTCCTCCAATATACATTAAGTGCGTTGGTGTGTATATGTATGCACACATATTAAAACATTCAGCATTACCCGACATTTGGCTACTCCAAGAGACTTTTCTGAATGATTTTCAAAGTTAAAGGCAGAGAAGTAAAGTAGGCAACAATTTACCATTCCATGATGGCAGCAATGTTTTAGAATTTGTCTCCTTTGCCGTCGCTGTAGCAGGACTCCAGTTTGGGTATTTTACAGGCATACTGGTGGGCTGCCTTCAGTTTTAGTCAGGATGGTATGAAATTTGGAAAAACAGGGCACCAACAATATGTTTTCGTTTGTTTTTGTCTTTGCTCCACTTATCCTGAAAGGAGGTGTGAACCACACTGCTGGATGCGAAGGGTCGTTCTCTGAGTAAAACGTAACCTGCAAATGTGAGGCTTCTCTGATTATCAGAGACCCCCCCCCCCCCATGGTGAACCCACAAATAATATGCATTCGTACAATTGAAGGTAAAGGGACCTCGCCATTATCCAACATGTCTGTCGCACGCTAACCCTCTCATGATTGCAGTGGGAGTGAAGATCTTGTTCCACGTCTAACAGGAGCACAGCTAGCCTGTCTAGAAGTGGCACTGGTGAGCAATTTGAGCGTGCTGACAGAAATAGCAGCCCTTTGCACAATGATGTGACTTAACGTCGTTTAATAATCGGAATGCTAGATCATTAACTCCAAATTAGCAAAACGACATGTAATTAACTGAGATGATGCACATTTAATGTGAGATCAGCAGTCTCCCCATACTGACAGGGACAATCCAAATGGGACGATACGCTAGGTGTATTTTAACCCCCAGTTAGCTAAAAGTGAGCTCCCCTAGGATTAGCACTTTGTTTTTGTAATCTGCCGATGGGGAAAAAAAAAAAAAAAAAAAAACGGCACAAATGGTGGATTTCCCCATTTTCCACGGTTCCTAAATCACTCTATTGATTCCTAAACTCCTAGAATATCAGGAAATTGCTCCGGTGGACCTTTATCACCAATATGGGGTTAGGCCAGTGGTCGGGTGGCAAGGATTTATTTCATATAATAACTGTATTTACTACCCATAACCCCCCAACTGAAGCACACAACAAGGTAGGCTGGTGTTTGAGATTTACACTCTGCCTCTCTTGCGTTATTAACCGCCATCATAAATAAACTTTTGCGCTCTCTCTCATCTGCTCTGAAAAATAAAGATGCCCCCCCCCCCCCCCCCGTCCAAACCCTGTCAGCTGCCCCACCCCCACTGCAAACTGCACTGGTTAACAGACAGGCATCTCTCCTTTTCCCTTAATTAGCTTGCTATTAATCGCTATCACATTTCCTGCAAGTCTTTTGGCCGCATATGCACAGGGGAGCCTGCGATTCCCTCCAAGAGGATGGGATCCTGGTGTGGACCCCCGCTACTTTTCCTGTCTGTAATGGCTTGTAATATTAGACGTGGGATAACAGATCCCTTCGTGACACTAGATCCCACACTTTCCGCCCTTTTTGTCTTTTATTTGCAATTCTTTTGTACATTTCTGCAAAACTCAAGTGCTCTACCTGTTTTTTTTTACTTGTTTTCATCCACTGTAAAGTCTCATTTCCATTCCTTGCATAGACATTATTGTGACAAAGGAACCGCTTGAAGGAGTGAATGTCAATGAGCGCGTTACAGTGGGAGGGGATGGGTGGGGGCGGGCTGGGGATGGGGCTTGGTGGGGGTGTAAGTAGGCCACTCTACCCGTGGAGTCGGTAAAATAGTTTTTTAGTTTGCCTGCTGTGGGACAAGGTTATCATCTCTCTTATGTTCCATTCTTTCATACATGTTGATTCTGTTATTTTACTGTACGGATTCTTTCTATTCAGTAGAATTCCATTTGGAAACAAAGAGCCTACTGATTGTTTCCATTTGAGACATGCATTAAGTTACATCGTTCATAACAGAATTACAACAGAATGTTGAGTGTATACATTGTGTTCTGAATATTTCAGTCTCATGTTTTAGACACTTCTCTTGGGATTCTGAGTTTACTCTCCGGACACTTAAATCAAAGGAAATGTTTTAAATACTGCTCAAAAGGTTAAAAAAAAGGAAAAAAAAAAGAAAAAAAAGAAATTTTAAGGAACATATTTATATACAGTAGCAAACCAACTTTGTTGTTGAAATAATAATAAAGAAAATTCCTAAAATAACATTGTGTGAATTAGTCATGGTTTCTGATACATCGTTTATTCATTATAATAAAACACTTCTCATACTTTTTCAGTCATCTATTAGAAGCCTTAATTTTTTAAAATATTTTTATATGCATATTCATGTACATTTTGTCACATGATACGAGACAAAGGGCAAAAAAGCAGGCATGTCCTGAACAAAAACACGTTTATTGAACTGAACAGGAGCAGGGAAACAAACGAGACCGTGAGGGAACAAAACAAGCAGGTGAGTACAGGGAAGGAGGAGGCATGTAGGACGAACAGGGGAGGGGACCAAGGGGACCAAATGCAAAAGTGGACACACAGGGCCAGAACAAGACACTGGATGGGACAGGGCACAGCAGGACCGACAGGATACATGGGACAGACACCACACAAAACCATAGGGATTACGCTAACAGACAAGGAAATGGACAAGGAACAAAGGGCCAAACCAGGGACCAAAAGAACAACATGACAGACATGATTGAGGACCAGCGAGCAGGAGAGACAGAGACTGAGACAGACTAAACACACCACACCTCAGAACACCAGATGGACAAAACCCAAGACATGAGACAAGACATATGACACAACTAGGGGCATGGAAAAGAGCAAGGCAAAACCAGGGACAGCAATGAGGACATCCAAAAAGACACACACCAGGACAGAGCAGACAAGTAGAGAAACCACAAGGACAGGGATGGAAACACAGGAGAGGACCACAGGGGGCACAGGCTAGGACAAAACCAAGGCAGGACAGGGACCCGGAACCAGGACCAAGGCATGACCAGAAGGAACAGGGAATGTCCAGAAAGTCTCTCCGGGAAACTGGGAGGTGACCCTGGGATGCAAATCCAACTAAGCCTGTTCATCGGTGAGGTAGGGTCTGTCCAGACCACAGGACCTAAGGACCTCAGAAGGCCAGCAGAGATGGCTGGTGCCAAGGGACTATCAGGGCAGGAGCAGGAGAACGCTGAGGGAACCGTGTAGCAGGAACAGGAGGGCACTGAAAGAACTGTAGCGCAGGAACAGGAGGGCGCCAAGGGAATTCTCCCTCAAGCCTCAACAGGAGAGTCACCCAGACGAGCATCATCAGGCAAATGAGAATCAGGGTGACTTGCACGGACATTGTACCCTCGTTTCTCCCTTAGGGAGAAGGAGAATCAGCCATCCCCTCGTTGGGGCCCCAGCTGACACTGCTGACTCCACTGGGACCTAGAACTGGGTGGGTGCAGACTTCGGGCTGAGGTGGGGGCTCACAGAGAGGGACTTAGGGCAAGGCCCAGGTGGTCCTGTTCTAAGTCTTCCAGCGGAGTGTTTTCCAGATTGACCCAACCTGGTCTGGCAGCAACCGGGGTGTCAGGCAGCGGCCAGGCACTGACCTGCAGGGGATAAGGAGGCCATCAAGGTGATCACAAGAAGCTTCAAAGCGGGCGCTAAGACAATGATAGGAGATGATGAGACAAGGGCCAAGAAAAGCACGGGAGATGATGAGGCATGTATCGACAGGACACCAGGAGACAACAAGGTGGGTGCCAACGGGACACCAGGAGATGAAGAGGCAGGAACCAATGAGACAACAGGAGATGAAGAGGCAGGAACCAACGAGACGACAGGAGATGAAGAGGCAGGAGCCAACAAGACAACAGGAGATGAAGAGGCAGGAACCAACAGGACACCAGGAGATGAAGGGGTAGGAGCCAACAAGACGACAGGAGATGAAGAGGCAGGAACCAACGGGACACCAGGAGATGAAGAGGCAGGAGCCAACAAGACGACAGGAGATGAAGAGGCAGGAACCAACGAGACAACAGGAGATGAAGAGGCAGGAGCCAACAAGACGACAGGAGATGAAGAGGCAGGAACCAACGGGACACCAGGAGATGAAGACAGGGGAATCAACGAGGCAGGAGTCGAGTGGACGTCAGGAGATGATGAGGCAAATAAGGCACATCCAGAACACTTGCGAGTGGTGAAGAGGTGGCGGGCTGAGCAGTTTCACACTGTGGAGAAGCAGCAGGCTGAGAGGCCTCATGTTGAAGAGACGCAGCAAAACAAGCAGCCTCAAGCTGCAGAGAGGCGGCGGGATGAGTGGCTTCATGCTGCAGACTGAGCACCTGCATGCTGTGGAAATGCGGCGGGCTGAGTGCCCTCAGGTGGAGAGGTGGCAGGTTGAGCGGCTTCACGCAGTCAAGAGACAGCACGCTGAGCGGTCTCATGCTCAACTATCCTCCGCATGTTGGTCAGTATGCACTGAGCCTTCTTTGCCTTTTGAGTCTCACTAGCACCTTCCCCACTTCTCAGAAGAAGTGGACTCAGGAATCCTCTAGACCATGGGACTAATCCTCCACTCCAGATGGGCATCCAGGTGTGAGAAAAAATCCGCTGCTTGAAGACAGGATGACTCCCAATGTGCCAGTAACCCCTTTGGTCCTCATATCCAAGGCAGATCCAATCCTTTCATTACGATATGCCTACCATGTAATGGCCTTGTTATTCTTAGCAAATGCATGGATAGGCTATATTTGTGCAATATGCTGTTATGGGTGGCTGGTAAATTCAATAATTGAAATGAATTACTTCTCTTATTACCAAGTCTTCTTGGACAAGAGCAAAGTCACAGCTTTGGTGGGAAAGTACACAATCCTGGAACAACACTGATTGGCGACACAAGCTTAGAATGAGCAGGGAAACTTTCCTCTACATCATCCAGATATTAAAACATGTCCCACAGAAGTGGAGGACATGCTATCAGAAACCCTTCCCCGTAGAACATCGTGTAGCAGTGACATTATAGAGACTCCACTCTCTCTCTCTTTCTGATCTCTTTGGCATAGGAATTTATCCTATGCCTGCATGATATATCCTGCCTGCATGATAACTAGAGGTGTAGTTAAGGCCATTTGTATAGTTCTACAGCCAAAATTCACTGAAGTCTCAACAGGTAATGACTTGAGGGATGTGGTGATTGGTTTCAGAGACAGATGGTACTCTTGATAGCACTCATGTAATCGTCATAGCCCCACAAGTCTCTGAAGCAGACTTCCATAATCACAAGGGTCATTATTCTGTCTTACTACGGGTTAAACTTGACCACAAGCACAGGTTTTGGGACATTAATGTGGAGTGACCAAGAGAAATTTACGATGCAAGGGTGTTTGCAAATTCCTTGCTTTTCCATAAAGCTCTGTGTGGGAGGCTTCTTCCTCCATGTATTGAGGATCTGCACGGGGTTTCTATACTTTAATGAATCATAGTTGATTCCACATATCTGTTACCATGGATTCAGAAACCATATCCAGAAGGGCAAGGAAAAACAGGGAAGACAACAGTACAGTACAGTTGAAGGGGCTTTTGGAAGACATAAGGTTTGTTGGTGTTGCTTCCTTAAACAGAATGACTACAGTATCAGCATCATAAACCAAGTGACTGTACCAAGCTGAATACTATTCAACATTTCTGAGCACAGAGGAGAGGGACTGGAGCCTCACCTGCTGGAAAATCTGGGGGATGATGGGGTAGACATGCAACCGGTACTGGTACGCACAGTCATGGTCAAAAGGTTTGTGTTTCGCAAGCTTTGCTGCTTCTCAATGAACTTTAGAGCTGAGGAGTTTCCTGGCCAGGGATCCAAAATTTGGATGTTATGTGTTATGATCCAGTGTTATGATCTCTTCAGTACTTTGTATTCATTTCTGGTAAGAAATCATGTAAAAGTAAAGTGAGCTCACTAATTAGAGCTGCCAAATTAGCAATAATACCTATTTCATCATCACTGCTTCCCTCAATGACACCAAGTGGGTTCACACAGGGTGATGTCCCCAGGATGGCATCCTACTCATCATAAAAAGAACACTTGATGTTGCTTGATTGCCCACTACCTCTGAGTTTATCTCGAGCTTGAGTGTACTGTCACATCATTTGTTTTACCTTTTTACGATACTGGAGAGGGGTCCTTGTAAACCCTCTAATTTTCATTTTTCCAGAGAACAGAAGGAATATATTTGTGTTTTAATGTGTTGTCATTAATTGAGCTTTGCTTTGATGTAGTCCTTGCTCCATATCTCAAAAGCAGCAGTCCTGCCGTGTTGGTTTAAAAAAACTTTGCAATATTTTGAGGGGAAGTACTATAGCTTTTGATTTGTAATAGCTGTGTTGAGTGAATAACTCCAGATATCCTAAATCTATGGAGACATTAAGTTATAATGAAAAGTAAATCTGAGTATATATCTGATAGATTCCAAAGTCTCTACATGAATTACTATAAAAATTTTTTGTTTTTTTGTTTTAGAGGTACATAATTTTTTCTGACAAAATCAATGCTAATTCTTTCATGCGATTTGAGAAAATACGTGTGCAATGTTCTTAGCCAGGTAATGCTTCCTCCTGAAGAATATTCCCACAGCCTCATGCCCTGAGGAGCCTGGAAATTGGAATCAGTTTGCACACTGTAAACCTCATACGTAAAGATTGGCCTGTGGGGTATGCAGAATGTATTCAATTCTGGGATTCAGTAAAGGTCACCGTGCTGTTTAATTTCCTCAACATGCGGCACTCTGGTGGGTCGTATTTGCCCACCAGTTCAGTTGATGACAGCCTTAAGCCCTCAAACACCTGCGATCTCCAATAAGCCTCCCGAGAGTTATCCAAACCCAAATCACTTCGAAAATGCTCCGCAATGTTCTACACTTTGGGCTCACTCCATCAAGCTTCTAACACCGGTGCCCACTCTGTCCTGCCCTCCCTGCGGCCATCTACTGAACAGCTTTGCACAGAGAAACAAAATCTGCCATGTGGAGACTTCCAGGGGCGTAGATTTGTTAAAAATACCCATGACACTCGCATCTCTCCAACGATTCAGACACCCAGGCTTTGTTATTAAACCATGTTTTTTGGGGAATGGATTTTTTTTATTTTTTCTCTGACCACTGGTCATGAAATGATACTTTGTGAGTCCCTGCGGGTTAAAGAACTGCCAAATATTCAGTCTTTTTTATTGAATTGTCCTCATTCTTCCCACTCATCTCTCGGGAATATTACAATCACTGATCTATAAACATAAAGCATAATTATTTATTTGGTAATTTCAGATGAGACTGATAAGAATTATTTTACATAGAACTTCCAGCGCATTTGCGCCTACTATGATCCCAAAGATTTCAGTCTCTCACCAACTTAGATGAAATGCAAACATGAAAACAGGTCAATCTTACACAAACAGCACCCGAGAATCTCATTTTGCCGAAACTACAAAATACAGGTCATGTGGCATGAAGGGACAAAGGCAGTCCTTGCTTTAAAGTTAGTCTCAATTTGCTACCTCACAATACTCGTTTCCTTGGGGCATCAATATCACCATGACAACAGATTCATTCCCTCTTAGCTAGCACCACACCTTAATTGCACCTCTCCCTCCAGACTGGCTACCCCCCTCACAATAAAGACACACACACACACACCCTGAGCACACAGCAGGTCTGCACGGTATTCAATCATTATCCATTCATACATAATCATAGTCATATCACGGGGGACACATGGAAACATTACCTGCAACCATCTCTAATATGTACAACACACTCTGAAGCACAGTGGGAAATGATAGATGAATAATAATAGTAAATAAATAATAAATAACGTTATTATATGGAAAGTACAGTATACCCAACAGGATACTAAGTGAACATGCATGCAATTCCCTACTGCAGTGCTAGATGTGTATGTGTGTGTGTGTGTGTGTGTGTGGGGGGGGGGGGGGCGTATACCTATCCTTATGGGGACACAATGTAACGTGATAAATATCCATTTTCTTTTTCCCTTAAGGGGATCGGTTTTCTGGTCCCCATAAGGGAAAACTATATTTTAGAAAATTGGTTAACGCTTTTAGAGTGTATGGCTGTTGGCTTGTTGGCCGGGTTCGAATCTCCGCCTGGGTCACATGTGTGCGGAGTTTGCATGTTCTCCCCATGTCGTCGTGAGGTTTCCCTCCGGGTAATGATCCCAAGCGACTTGGTTCTTCTCAGCAACCATACACTCACCATATACTCAGCATGCACTCAGCATGCACTCATCATACACTCAGCATGCACTCACCATGCACTCGCCATGCACTCACCATGCACTCACCATGCACTCACAGTACACTCCCCATGCACTCGCCATGCACTCGCCATGCACTCGCCATACACTCGCCATGCACTCACCATGCACTCACAGTACACTCCCCATGCACTCGCCATGCACTCGCCATACACTCGCCATGCACTCGCCATGCACTCACCATGCACTCACAGTACACTCCCCATGCACTCGCCATGCACTCGCCATGCACTCGCCATACACTCGCCATGCACTCACCATGCACTCACAGTACACTCCCCATGCACTCGCCATGCACTCGCCATGCACTCGCCATACACTCGCCATACACTCGCCATGCACTCGCCATGCACTCACCATGCACTCAGCATGCACTCAGCATGCACTCACCATACACTCACCATGCATTCACCATGCACTCACCATACAGGTGTTTTACCAGTTTATCAGTTCTGAATGCCACCTTCTTTAATGTTGCTGCAAGTAATGTAAATGTACCATGAATTTACAATATTTTACCTTGTTAAAATTCCATTTCAAATTAAACGTGATAAAACGTAGAACGTGATGCCCATAAGCAGTTATGTGGTGGTACATTGTACAATAGCGTAGTAACAAGAAAACTGAATTGTTTAAATGAGCAATTTTTTTGAGGCTTCTTAATTATTTAGCAGTATTGTTTGGGGGTGGCTACACAGTTATTCGGAAATATTTTTTTTTACATTTACAATTAGCCAAACCTTGAAAAAACACGAGTAAAATGTGGATTCATAGCTGCAGGGCACAGTAATGTCTTGGTCAATGCCTGCTTGAGCTGAGTTCTACATGCTCCTCAGTTGGCTGTGTCATTTCTTTGAGGTTGAGGCTACGTCAAATGGGCCCCCCGTGAGGCGCCACAGAGCATCCCGACGGTTTCAGCCAGCCGCCTTCAATTACTGATGCATCATTTCTTTTTATTCTGATGTGTGGAGGTGAAGTAAGAGAACAACATACACAACATCATTATTCTTCCAAAGAAATTATGGCTAACGCCCCACCCTGCCCTAACCATAACCATAAGTAACCAAACGAAATACAAGAGTTTTTGCATTTTTAGTTTTTCCATAGCGTTAACCAATGGCCGGAGGATCAGGCAGGATTCACTCATGACACAGGCAAGGGCACATGTGACAATTGGGCATGCAAGACAAATATTTACATTAATGCATGCGGATGTTATTTACAAGCCTCGTGAGCATGTTGGGACACTCTTAATAAGCTTTGTGGAGCCATACCTCCCCCCCCAGAGGTCAACCATCCTGGCAACCACCATACCCAGTTTCCACCTCAGCCCTGAGACAAGTCCCAGAGGTCCAGTGGCAGCTGCCAGTACGCCCTCTCTGGTGACGCAGGAGCCTTTCGTTTGTAAGCGGTGAGCAGCTGGGGACCGTCGGTGTAGCCAGGCTGCCTTCCGGTGTGTGTTTCACTGGGGGCCGGACCTTGCCCTTGAACGGCTTGGTGAGGATCCGCTGCTAACCACCAGGATGTTTCCCCTGTTGGCCGTCCTGCTCCGCACATCAGGTGGCCTTGCACAGCCACTCCAGGTCCCACTGGTACTGTCTCTGCTGCTTGCCCAGCTCACGGCACTCCCTAGCCACCTGGTCCAGCTCCTTGCGCAGCCACTCCTGGTCCTGCTAGTTCTGCTGTCACTCTTTGACGAGCTCGTGGCACTCCTGAGCCAGCCGAGCCTCCAGTGTGCTGCACGCCTCTTCATTGTGGACTAGCTGAGAGCCCCTGCAGACCAGCAAACGGTCAGAATCCCTGGAAGTTCACACCTTACTTGGACGCCGATGTCGTCTCGGACAGGGATCCTGCAGGCTGGCATGGGCCACTTGAAGGCCCGGGGCGCTTCAGAAGGATGGGGTGGCACCTCCCTCTCCACACCGCTCTCAGCTCGTCTGCCGGCGGCTCTGCTGCGGGCTTCAGGCCAATGGCGCGCCGGACAGCCCCACTTCCTGCAGCACCAGAAGACAAGCTTCCCTTTACAAAGCCTGTGGTTTCCGAGCAGTTCTCAGTGGAAAAGCGTCACTATCGTTCCTGACCCGCCGCTCCACAGCCTCCTTCAGGTCTGCCAGGCTGCAGCAGGCTCTGCACGACATCCTTCCCGCCGGGAAACTGCTAATAAGCTCAGCTACGTGGAGCCATCTCGCTGGCACTACAGTATTATCTAGCAATAAAATCAGTAAAATAAGTTTGTGCTGTCGCTGTGAGTTGTGTCAACAGATACAAAGTAGTGCCGACAAATCGCTTGCATTTCTTCAGCAGAAGATGTCTTTTCGTGATTAGATCTTGTTCACTCATTTTTGTTTAATTTCTCACAAACTCACCATACAGTCTATGAGTGAATTCAGCAGCAAAGACAAGACTGATTATGACAGCAAACTTTCTAATGATTTTTTTAACATGTATTAGATAATGTTGAAAAGAATGCTTGCAAAGTTTTGTCTCCTACGACTGACTAAAAATGTCTCGACGCACCATCTTGATGCTTTGAACCAAGCCGACTATCACAGTCCTATTGCCATTGAACGTTGTGCAAGCCTAACAGCACAGATGCACAGTGAGTTGTGTTGCCACCATACACCGATGCTTTAGGTTTGTGGAATTTGCATGTTCACCCCGTGTTTGTGTGGGTTTAGGGTGGATCCTCTGGTTTCTTAAGTGAATTGGAATGCTGAAATGGACTGTATGTGGTTGGTTGCTGCCATGCACCAATTGCAATGCATATGTTATATTATATATAAGCAGTCACTTGATTAATCGTTGAACTAATCGGTAGATTATTTGATTATTCACATGACTAATGGTGACAGCCCTATACCAGATCAAACCAAACCACATAAAACCACATAATCAAACCACATAAAGAATGTCTCATTCACCTATATGTAGTCAACCCCTGGGTCTATAAGCTTCAGAGCTCAAAAGTCTTGGCTAGAAATGTTTATAATGTGATTTTTTTTTACAATTTCTCAGCATGTCTGAAAATGCTTAGATAGGTGAAATGCTTCAAAATGTCGAGGCATGTCAGACTACCCCGAAAGTGGCTGAGAGGCCTCAGACTCCAGGGAGTTAAAACCCACTTACAAATTTCCTCTATGCCTTCTCACAACCACCCTAATTCAGCTGAGTTCTAGGCTATAGACTCTGTCTAAGTATTTGCAGTGAGGTAGATTCTACCTTATATACTAGTTGTTGATTGTAAATTTCTTAACTGAAACCTGGTTGAGGGAATTTACCCAAATATTACCTCAGAGGAAGATCCTTCCAGAGACAGTATGAGGTCATCTGGATGAAGATTCTAGCATAAATAAAGCTTTCTTCCAAGTGGCATTACTGTCGGTTTGAAAGCCATTTCGCACCGTTAGTACTTGGGTTTTCATAAAGAGTCTCCCGAAGGCTGCAAGGGAAAAATTTTATGTGGACAGGCTGTGAAAATATTGTGAGTGTTCAGACTTGCCGTTGTTTCGGTCATTTTATACTGATAACCAGGGGTGCACCTAGAAATTTCAATCAAGTTGATAACATGCTACCTTGCTCGACCCCCCCCCCCCCTGAAAACAATACAAGAGCTGACTCTAATTCCTGGAGTATTTGTGAATCCATGACTTAAAATAATGCAAACTATTTTGAAAGCAACACTTAAAATAGCATTATATTTCATTCAAGACTATGCTGTATTATTACAAACTGGTTAAATATACTTATGTGATTTTCCCCCATATCATCAATAAAACAGTGATGATTCAGGACCTGGAATATAGGAAAAATGTAGAGATATTTTACGGGTAACCTGGTGGTTTGAATCCCACCCCTGGCTCTGTATGCATATAGATTAGGGTTACACTGATTAGCGGTTTCACTGTAAACCACGGTAAAATTCCCGGTAGTATCACTGTCACAGATTTTAATTACCATTAAACCTGTGGTTGATTTCCAGGTTCTGAAAAAGTCACATTAAATACTGTTCAGTATCAAAGGTTAGCGGTAGTGTCCCAGATGCAGGAGCACGGGGGCAGCATGCAGTTTGGATCTGCTTAGTGTCAGCGGAAACATGGCAGAAAGCGGCACTCCAGAGATTCTTAATGTTCATGCACATTTGATATGGTTTTCATATGCTTATATAGAGCATTGGCTATGTTGTTGTTCAAATTTTTAAGCATTTTTAGATCGCGGGTGCAAGCGACCGAGTTTCCTCCGCAGGGCGGCTGGGCTCTCCCTTAGAGATAGGGTGAGGAGCTCGGTCATTCGGGAGGGACTCAGAGTAGAACCGCTGCTCCTCCGCATCGAGAGGAGCCAGATGAGGTGGCTCGGGCATCTGATTAGGATGCCTCCGGGACGCCTCCCTGGGGAGGTATTCCGGGCATGTCCCACTGGGAGGAGACCCCGGGGAAGACCCAGGACACGCTGGAGAGACTATGTCTCTCGGCTGGCCTGGGAACGCCTCGGGATCCCCCCAGAGGAGCTGGATGAAGTGGCCGGGGAGAGGGAAGTCTGGGTCTCCCTGCTGAGATTGCTGCCCCCGCGACCCGACCTCGGATTAAGCGGAAGATGATGGATGGATGGATGGATGGATGGATGGATGGATGGATGGATGGATTTTTTGGTGAAACAAAAAACAATGTTGCAATAATAATAATAACCGTGATCATTTTGATCACTATAATCTTAATGTTAAATTTTCATCTCTAGTGTAGTATTTCAGCTTTTCCTCATATTTGCTGGCCGTCCTCTCAGTACTCCAATTTCCCCCCAGCAATCTAGAAAAATACAGTTAGGCATCCATGAACTGGCCAAAATATACGTGTGCGCACCCAGTGATAGACTTGCACCCCGTCCTCGGTGTCCCCTGCCTTGTGCTTCCTGTACAAGATAAGCAGTATAGGAAATGGATGGATATATATATAATTCATGCACTGACAACATAAGCACCATGGCTTTTGCACCAAACATCTCAATCGCTTCTGGCTTAAAAGGCCACAGAGCCAATTAAAAGGATGAAATCAATACCATACAGCTCAAAGGTCATTGAAATCACTGGGAAACACCAATAACCTGATGTAAGAGTAGCTCTAATCCCCATTATGATACTGAAACGGGGGAGCTCTTCTTCATAACTCACTGCATCATCCTGCAGTTTGTTCAGGATTGTCAATACAGAAAACATCAGCCGATATAACTGAACAAACTCTCCCTCAGCCTTGTCTGCGCTTGAAATATCTCTTCCCATCCACGAGGATGCCGGAAAGACAGGCAGAACAGGACAGCGCCGATAAATGCGCAGAAATTATGATGGACGTGATGTTCCGACGTGATTTTCATGGGCATATGAACAGTCTGGTTAAAGGACATTGTTGGAATCTCTTTTGAGTAGGACGATCAGCCAGCAAACAACATTTGTTTAATGAAAGGGAGAGTCATGTTTTTACATATGATCCTATTTGTTGCCAAGTGCTGGCTAAAAAAATGAACACTGCCTCTAATTTATAATGTAATCTAGTCTGGAGGAGGAAAATCCACCAGTCGTGACTCTTAAAAAGTACTTGAGAATAACTCTAGGTGACAATCACCAAACAAATGATATCTAGGAAAGGCCATAAATGGAAAAGGGCCCAGATTTATGTTGCACTAGAAAGAATTCAGTGTAATCAATCATGATACAAAATATTAGAAAATCTGATCTCAGTGCTGCTGGATGTATGTCTTCAGGTAGCTGCTGATGCACTTGCTGGCCTGGGATTCTGCCCTGTGGTATTCATCTAACTAACGGGAATTTAAGCTGACACTACTGTAACACTCTGGTTTTTATGGGAAATTCTTTTCAGATTCCGTGATCCAATTTGTGTTGTAATGGACAGTGTTGGGAAGGTTCCTTTTGAAATGTAATTGGTTGCAGATTACAAGTAACCCTGTCAAAAATTGAATTAGTAATGTAATTATTTTGGTTACATGTAATGCAACTTTTTACACCTGATTTTTCAGTGACTTTTTCATTACTTTTCCAACAAATGTTTTACTCTGAGCAATAAAGCTGAAATGTCCCGAGGACTTTGCTGATCCGCATTGTATGGAAAAATGCCAAAAGAAGGCATTTCTGCATGGCGAAGAGATGCAAGGCAACAAAATGAGTGTTATATTCTACATATAAGAATATAATCTGATATAATCCCTTTGTAATCACCAACATTTTCATTAATAACTGTAATTTTGTTCCATATTTTTTCAGTAACTGTAATGGATTATAATTTCCATTAATAATAATGAATAGTAATTTCATTATGTAATTATACAGTATGTAACTAGTTACTCGGCAACACTGGGCATAAACCTTCTGAAATACATCAACTGCACCAAAAACCGTGACCACAGAGCAAAGAAAACATTTAGAACCATATAATTTATTGTAGCATCAATCAAATCATGGGTTACATATATGATTTCACAGACATGTCAGCGATTGACAGGGAACCTCTGAGCCCCCCCCCCCCCCCCCCCGAGTCCATACAGCGTGATTTCTTCAACATGCAGTGACATGCTGCTCTCCAGCCAACAGAAGCAGGCCCATCGCCCGGCTCCTAGGATTTCTCCTCATTCTTCTTCTTCTGGAACTTTCTGAACTGCGACTGAATGGCGACAGCCGCCTTCTCCGTCTCGGGGGCGTCCAAGTCGATGTCAAATTCCTCGGCTGGGGCTTCTTTCTTAGATGTATCTGCCAGAGAGCAGCACAGGTGGGTCAGGTTTCATCCAACACACTTCTTTAAATGAGGAGGAAGTATTTGTTACAGCATATATGCAATTTCGGTTCGGCGACTTCATTTGACGCTAACTGTCATTATACTAATGCCAAGTCTGAATTTGCTTTTAGGGAATTATCGACCCAATAATTGGCACAATTATTCTTTTTATATTTATTATTTATTGGTAATTGGGGCACTATATTTATTGGCCGTTTATGTCGCTGTTTCACAGTGTCTTATGTATTGCACTGTGAGTCCTGTGAAAACCCTCCCCTTGTCACTTCCTGTTTGTATGTTGTATCCTTGGTCCTGCTGGAACGTTATCTGTGTCTCACCCAGGTAAGGGAGGAGGCGAGGACAAGCATAGGGGGGGAATGAAAAGGACTTTATTGAGGAATAAACGAATAAAGGGCAAAGTGTAGGGGCAGGCACAGGGAGCGACATCAATCGGGAAGCACTAAGGGTGTAACGAGATCTCGCGATATTACGGCATGACGAGATTTCTCGTCGGAGTGTAAAGCGGTCTCACGAGGGCGCTGCAAATCAGCTGTAAGCGTGTCGCCCGTCTGACTAAATTACCATAGTCGATGCCCCAGACACTTTTAAATCTTTTGTGTGGCAGCATTTTGGGTACCGGGAGGAAAATATAAACGGCGAGATAGTGACAGACAAAACACGAGCCATCTGTAAGCACTGTAGGAAGATAATGTCGTGCACAGCGGCTAACGCCACTACTATGCAAAGCCATTTGCAGCACCTTCATAGCTCTTTACTTAAATCCAGGCAGTGAAGAAAACATTTAAAAAAGTTTTATATTTGTTATTTTTATTGTTTTATTTATATTCTATTTTATGTTCAGTTGAGTAGTCAAATAGGAGAGAAGCCTGTCTCAGTTTGTGGTGAAATATTTTATGGTGCTAGATATTTGTTCTGTTCTTTACTGCATGTGATGATGGTGATTATTTAACACATTTCACCAAACATCTGCATTATTTAGCATTTTTTGTCTTTCAATTAATCAAATAAAAGGCTGCTTTCCTGTAATATATTTCAAGTTTTCCTTAAAATATTGTTAAAATATCGTCTCGTTCTCGTGAATCCAATATGAGTGTCTCATCTCGTGGGCTGAGTATATCGTTACATCCCCAGGGAGCACATAACTGGGAGGCACTTTATAACACCACTGATGAAGAAGCAAATGAGAGGCAGCAGGAGGGATCCACACAAGGGCTGAAACGAGAGGTACTGAATTTGTGGTTGTGTAAGGTGTATGGATAGATGGATTTAAACACAGAGTAACTCCATCCCCATTTGAAAGGAAAGAGGTAAATGTAAGTGTCGCAGCCAGATTCAGCTACATTCACTGATATTGAATTTTCCAGATACTTAAGCAAAGGTGGTTTCATCATCAAGTTTTAGCCGCCGGAGTTGCCTTCTCCCGTTTCCAACAGAAGCGTCTTCCTTAACTCCTGGCCTTGAGTTCTGTGGGTGTACTTGCATTTCAGTTTCATATTAAGCCCCAGGGCAGTGTGCAAGGAGTTCTTTGTGATCATACGTAAGAACTGTACTTCCTGCAACAACTTTCCAACATATCAAGAGGCTCATTTTGAGCCCCGAAAAACAAAGAACAATCGTCTTATCAAAAATGTGAAAAGAGCCGTTTAACGTGACCTGACTCTTGCTGAACATTGTTCATGCCTCTTAATTAATAATATTATATGTTTCTTGTTGTTCTTTATTCTCATTTTCATTGCCAAAACGTAAATGAGGGTTGCATCCTGGATCTGTGCTTCTGCTTTGTATGGAATTTGCATGTTCTTGCCTGTATCACATAGGTCTCCTCCTGCAGTCCCAAGGCATGCAGTTGGGTAATCAATGACCAATAAGATTTCCGTAAAAATATCAAGAGCATGTTTATTGTGGTTACTAGCATTTCATGGAGACCCAAGGTTATGAATCAGTTCTGTGTGTTAAGCTGGGGAGATGATCAGAGGTACAGACTCCTGTAAATTGCTGTCGTCGCGCAATTCACACAATCTCTGCAAGCTCAGAGTCTGCTTCTTTGACCACGATTATACCTGGAGGAAAAACATGAATTCTGGTACACCTATGACTGTAAGTGGGATCTGAACTCAAAACCTTCTGACAAATCTCTCCTCCTCATAGACTCACTTAGTCACCAGAGGTGGACTGTTCAGGTCCAGAAAAGTTGACATCCAGACCAAGATTTCGTTTCAACCAACCAGCTCTGCCAGTCACAAAGAACTGGTTTGTATTTTTGCTTCATTGCTGGGTGGTTAAGTATAAATTACCAAAATGTATTTCAAGGTTTGTTCAGAGGAAAAATTGGTTTTCAGAGGAAATAGACATTTAATAGAAAAAAAAATCATTTTGCTGGCTTATCAATGAGCTCAGTGGCTAAGGCGATCACCACTGAATAATTAAAAAGATGATGTCATGAATTAGAATCTCATGTGATCCCTTTCCAGCACCATGTCCTTGGGGTAGTCAGAGCGTCCTGTCTCCATGAATGGTAAAGCAGCAGGAACTCGAGCTAGCGGCCACAGAGGTATGTTCCCTGGCCCTCGTCGAACAAGGACACCGCAGAAAATATTTACATCTTTGTAGCTGGTATTTGCTGTTTTTCTTTTTCTCAATGGGATTGTATGTAGCAGATGGGCTACCTCATGACTGTTAATGAGACCGGGGCCTAGTCAGGGAAAAGATAGAACGGGCAACCTCCCACCTTAAAACCCCCTCCCCCCTCCCGAAACCACATTACCAAATCAAACACCCGTGCGAGGCAGGGGGTCCTGGTGGATATGAAGGTCAGGCAAATATCACTGACCTCCCAATTCAGCTGATGTGCCTCTGAAGCCGTTTGAAGTGAAGCCAGTAAAGGAGAAGAGAGACTAAACAGAGCTGCTAGATCAATAAGGAGTGTGGTGTCAGGGCCTGCCCCCTTATGGGTGGATGTTGTATTTGTTTTTAGAGAAGGAGATAAAAACAAGCGATCGCATTGCAACTCATAAAGCATCTAAGCATGATCTCTTTGATATAGATAAAAACAGTGTTTCCTCTTTTTTATGTGTATATATAATATGTGATGTGTATATATACGTCACACATATAAAATATATATAAAGGTTATATGTAAAGGTTAGCTTAGGGCAGGGGTGTCAAACTCCAGTCCTGGGGGGCCGAAGCCCTGTGTAGCTTAGCTCTTTCCCTGTTCCACCACAAATGATTCAGCTCGGGAGCTGTGTGGTAATTAGCACAAGGAGTTGAATCAGTTGTGTTAAATGAGGGTGAACCAAAAACCGTACAGGGCTCTGCCCCCCCAGGACTGGAGTTTGACACCCCCAGCTTAGGACCTACCCCAGATAGGCTGAGGTGCAGGAGACAGTAATGCAAGCTTGTCTGTCCATTACTTTTCCAGTGAAGAATTGCAGAGCTGTACAAGCAAGTGGTATCACTTATTACAATATAATGAAGAGCTCCCAACGAAGGAATACATTATCATGCAAATATGGGAAGACAGAGGAAGGATACTGTGGAAAACTAGACTAATTAATCCAACGGTTATGGGATTTTTGCGCAAGTTAAATGTACAGCTAATTAAAAAAAAACATTCAAAAGTGGGTCATCTCATTTCAGAACGTGAGCTGTTCCACTGCTAATTATAGTATAACAATATGTTTGATCTCGAAAAGTGGAGCCTATGACTTACAGGCACTCTGTCAGCAAGATTTTGGGACTTAGTGGAGTTATCATATCTGTATGTATATTAACATTTATTTTATTTTTTTAAGTTTAAAGCTTATTTTTTTCATCTTTGTCTACGGTCTGTATCCATGATATGGACCTCTCCAAATATGCTGATCACAGTTCAGTGAAGTCATTTTCAATATCACAAATACAGTGAACCATGCAGTGGAGAATTGTCCTGGATCCCACACATATTACAAAGACATTTGTAATTCACTACTTAGGATAAAATACATTGAAATCCATGCTGAAGTGGACAGATTTTTATCAGCAAACAATAACACATCATCACATCCTCATACCTTTAGTTAGATTAATGCCTGAATCTTTGTAGCCCGGTAGGCACAACAGGTAGCCCAAGCAGGATAAAATAATATGAAAAATGTTACAGGGTTTGAAAGGGATGTGTTGTACAGTTCTGCATAACACACATCCTGACCTTGGCAGAATAGTCAGATCACCGCTGGGCCCTTGAGCATGGCCCCTAACCCCCCGACATGCTCCTGGGTCGACCCTGTGCTGCAACCCCAAGCATCACTCTCAAGTGTATACATGCGTGCGTGTGTCCCAAAGGAGAGATGCAAAAACTACCCAATTCCAATGTGGCCGTACTTGTGCAAAAGGCAAGTACAGCACAGCTTCATCCTTTTTTCACATACGTCCGCCTACAGCCACAGTCCTGATAAGACGACAGGACAGCTGAGATCAGCTTTATGAGCAGCAAACTCTGATTTTAGTTCGAATCTGACTCAGTTACTTTTCGACTCAACGGCATTGACTCCCGCACAAGTGGCCTTTCCTTGTTTTATGGTATAATTAAAATCCATTTAATATTCCAGAAGTGAGTGGGACGAGTCCTTCTTTCCATAAGAGGAACGTATAGATAAATGTCTGCTAAGGCAATATCTCCCATAAGGGTGTCTCACTTGAAAGTCAAATGCTGAACTGATTTAGGATTTTTGCAGAATCGACAAAGTCCCATAGGAATCCAATATATGAAGCAGCTTATTGGATATTAACCAAACAGGGGCTGGTAATTTGCTAGCTCATAAACCACAGGATCATTAATAAACTTGTCAATCAAAGAAAGAATAAAGAAGAAACTATTTACATACCTGTCAGTCAAATGTCTGCAGCTATTAACTTTCACTGCTTGTATGATTTTTGTGTATGATGCCACAATTCCCCATTAACTCACACATCATTAAGAACCACACGATTGTTAATTGGGATGCTACTGAAGACAGTCACTTAAAGACTACAATCAGGCCACGGAATTGTAGTGTAATAATGTTTCTGCTTTTCTCTTTATTAACATATATCATACATTCGGTATATCATATGAAGCAGGTTTTTATGATCGTATTTATATTATATCATCCTATCATCATAATATGATGGTATCTCCTGCTTTGTTCCCTGTGCTTCCAAGGTGTGCTCCAAGATCCCTATAACCCATTACTGAATAAATGGTTATGGTTAAATGGGTGGATGACTGGATATATAAGTCATGGGTGAGTTAGGGTGGTATGGTGGCTCAATGGGCAGTGCTGTTGCATCACACGTCCAGGGCTAGAGGTTCGTAAATCTCCCCGACTGTACAGGGGTGGAATTTGCAAGTTTGGGTTTGTCGTGAGGGTTGCCTCCTACAGTGTACAGTGTCACCGGAATACATGGCTGGATGATGGATCCGAAATAGAATCTGTGTCATTCTATGATAGGCCGACCACCTAATATATGTCTTGGGAGACACTATAAGGTAGGATAGGGTTTGTAAACTACCATTTCAATTAAATAGACCTGGATTTCACTTAGGCCCTAAGTTCTTGCTATGTGCCGATTGGCTGATTGGTTAATGTGAAATAGCTGTTTGAGTCTTTGAATCAAGGAAACAAGCAAGCAAAAGCATAAGAAGAATTGAACTATTTAGCCGAGCACTGGAGCCTTTCGGTTTTGAAGCAGTTTGTAAAACCTGAAATAGCGCATAGGGTCCCTCCTGACATGGATTAGGTGGTCACCTTATTCTGTGATCACGTGCCAAGTGAGTAAAATGACGAGTGAGAAGCCTTTGAAAACGGACAGTATGCGGTGAGCAGCAGAGTGTGCCCTTTCTTCCGCAGTGCGGGTCGCCCTGGCACCGGACACACATTTTTCTGCCGTATCTGCACGTGGCACTAAAAGGCGGCTCCGGATTGGCCACTGGCTGCCGGGAACCTAAGCAATTCGATTAGCCTCAGCAGAGAACGGTGCCTCTGCGGTGTTACGGTGAGGACTGATGATGCTGGAGAAACAATTTCTCCAGCATGTTTCAAGCTGTAGTTTAATGGCCAAGGTCGGCACCAAAGGCGTTCTGATAGTTTGAAAGCCGAAGCTTTCTTTCCATTTATGCTTTCTACCTTTTTGAAAAATGGAAAAAGGTAACGGCGGGTTCTCCAGGAAGACAGGCTGAAGTGAAGCATAAAATGTTTTCATTTTAATTTTGAATGTTATTTATTCATTTATTTGCTGCAGAGTTCGGGGTCACATCCGGTGCTTGGCCAAGCATTACAATGCTTCAGACTGTACTGCATGGCTTGTGTGACAGTTGCATTCATGCCATAAATTGTGTCATTAGTGATCAGTAAGACGGATCTGCTGGCAAAGATCATGGCAGCTCTAAGAGCTCTGGAAATGCAATAGAAGCATCATAAATTTCATAGATCACAGTACAGCCACATGGGCCAAATATAAAACTGTATTATAGTACACTGAGGAAGCAGGAAAAATGGTGTCGTCCTGCCCAGATCTACAAATTCACCAGAAAATTGGTCAGGTAGAGCGTTTGGTACCTTGCAGGCTGTAATTTATAAGTATGCATGAAATGTGATATATTGCTAGCAACCGCATTTGCCTGGTTGATGTTGCAAAGAACACAAGTAAACATTAAGCAGGGAAAAGGTTACACGCAACCAGCCTGTATGCATCAGAGTGCCCACAGCACACTGCTGCCATGCATCAGTGCCGCGTTTATTGCGTTTCATCTGTCTCGTCTTAGCGAGTAACTTCAGCCATCTTCAGCTGGAGTCAGCTTTTTACAATCCTGAGACATCTATGTTGAATCACTCAACCATAAGATCCTTGGTTGGCCGTCGGTGTGGGTGCTTAGCTCTGCGAGTTACTTCCCGGGGAGCATCTTCACCTACACATCTGGCCTGTCACCTTGCCACAATCCCTTTGGCCTCGCAAAGCGGCAGAGACTCCTGATGTTTTTTTTTGTTGCATGTTCAAAGAGCTCACCTTGCCATTCTCACAAGAAGAGCCTAGATAACACATAACATCACTGTGCTTTCCAACCAAGGAGACGTTCTGCTTGCCACAGGCAGGGACGGATTACAGACCGGGCCAGCGGGGCCGCTGCCCAGGGGCCCTTGGGGTGCAGGGGGCCCGTGGGGCCCCTAGCCCAAAACAATTTGCAACGCTTATCAACAGTGTATTTTCATTTGTCTATTTTAGAGGGCCTACATTCTTTGATCCTCTGCCTACAAGGGCCCCTGACCCTATAGGGAGGCCATTTGGCTGCCAAGGGCCCTTGAATTGTGGTGGTGCTGGTGGTGGTGCTGGTGGTGGGGGGGGGCCCTCGTGAACGTTTTGCCCAGGGGCCCACACAACCCATAATCCGTCCCTGACCACAGGCATACGAGACTTGAATTGGTTGCATGGAGATAATACAAAAATGCTGTGTTTATAATGGCTTCTTCTCCGGTCTGCAGAACATCTGCAATAGCCTGGCCCAGATGATATCTTGATTGTACATGGTTACCTGTCACTAGTGCACTATTATACTGTAGCTATAATGCACCCATGCGCACTTGAGATAGCCCATTTCCAGATGAGTCACCAGAATCTGCTATATTAGCGGGTAATCAGCTAGTTGATGTACTCTGTTGGCCCATAAGCCGTAAGTCTCAGTGGTGAGGCTGTAGCATGGCTCTCGTTCTGCTTCCGCGCATATCGTCAGGAAAAACGAGGTTACGCTTCAGTGATGCGGCCTCCTGCGTGCCGCAGAAGTCAGAGCTGCTATGAAGATGTTCTCAGGACGAGTTTAGAACACGGCCTCCGCGGAAATGCTAAACGTGCATCTACTCCTCTCGAAACGCAGCCCAAGAAACGTGTAATTGGAGTGCAGAGTCATATAGGGGTAATTATCTGGCGGAAATGCTTTAAATTCAATGACTGTCTCAGCAGTGGCCTTTTTAAGAAGTTAGCCTGAACTCATTTTGTAACCGAAAGGATTTAAAGCGCAGTGGAAATTTCCAGAATGGCACACTTATCCAAGCGGTCACTGGATCCTTTACCTTGTCCTTCATTTGCTTTGCTGTTGGCACTTGATGCCCCGGTGCCTTGTCTCTGAAAAAGAAAGAAAAAGTACATTGTTTACAAGGACACTCCATTGTACAGAAATCACACCTTGCAATTTATGACTGCGAACCAAAATATGTCTGTAATGTGCTTTTCAAAGCTTTATCCCAACTCAAAATGCACCACAAAGCCCGTCAGCATGATCCACTGTGCTCTGGATACATGGAGGGCAGCTGTAGGAAAGCGGGGGGGGGCGGGGGCAGGTTTCTGTTTTTTTGTGCTCCCTGGAACAAGGTGACACCTTTGGGGAGTTAGTGCTCATTCTGGTAGCCCTTGCATGCCCCAGTAAGCACCGAGCTCACCCCTCCCTAGATGTCAGACCACAACTCCCAGCTCCTCCTCTGAAGACCACCCCAAGCCTACAGGGTGCAGTAAATAAAACAGACACATGAAGAAGAGTCAGTGAGGACCACAGGGATGTTCTTCCCAGGCTCATTTGACCGTAGCTTTGCTACCGGACAACCCTGCTTTCCCCAGTGGTACAGTGGAGACATTTAATGACATCCCTCCTACTTGGAACCATCACTTCAAGGCTTCCTATATA
Organism: Brienomyrus brachyistius; assembly: GCF_023856365.1. Taxonomy (NCBI): domain Eukaryota; kingdom Metazoa; phylum Chordata; class Actinopteri; order Osteoglossiformes; family Mormyridae; genus Brienomyrus; species Brienomyrus brachyistius. The sequence continues at coordinate 10,962,252 of NC_064549.1, read as the reverse complement.
GGGGACAAGTTCACCCGTGGGAAGTTCTACAAAAAGAAACTCACAGATGACATCCAAGCAATGGTACACCTAGGGCCCCCAGCCCAAGTTAAACTACATGCCAGCCAGGTATAGCACAACATTTTTTTGTCTCAAAATCCTCCTCAAAACATAATTGTTTCAGAAGAGCAACATTTATCTTCTGCTCTATGCATCCATAACCAAGCAAAATAAGATTATGTTCAAATAGTAATCCTGAAAGTACTGTATTTCTTATTTGCATGCAAATCCTTTGTACCCTACATTCCAAGTGTAGCTTGGAAAAAAAAGATATGTTCAAAATATTTACAAACAATTATGATTGTGGACGAATGGGTGAAGTTTTGTGGTAAAACAATAGTATGATAAAATGGTGAATGCGTTCCTTAATGTATTCCTGTAGAATACATAAATTTCAGTCTGGGTGATTATTTGGGATTATAAAGCTATTCTTAGCTTCAGGTTACAGCCATTCTTTTTAATGTGTGGTGCAAGTGAGAAAAGGCTCACAACAATATTGACATGCAAAAAAAAATGAATATAAAAGAGTACGGAGGTATTAATAATTTAGCACTGCTGTTTATTTTCTACCCAGAAAGTCAGATTGTTAGAATCATGTGTATAATATTGATTTCTGTTTGTTCAAAAAGCGCACATAATATCAGGGTGATGTTCATACTCGACGGATGCCAGGGAAGTCAGCATCACGCATGCTTGAGACGACGGCCAAGTTTCCGTGGAAACTGCAAGCACTCGCCGTAAGTTTACGGCGCCAAGATAAGCATCTCTCAGACTGAGATCCTTTTCTTCTGCGCAGAAGGTCACACCACTCTGACAGGTCACCTCACAACAAACACATTTTATACAAGAAAAAGGTTCACAGTTACCTATCGAAATTAACCAGGACCTCCATGTTATTCTATGAATGGCCTTTCGGTGATCATTAACATCGGGTATCTGCCAAATAACTTATACCCCAGGGTCTGAAAATAGGTTTGTTTTCTATGTCATACATTTTTTAAAAAGGGAGGGGGGAAAAAAAACGATTTTCATTAAAAAGAACTTAGCACAGGTGCCTAAATCCAATATTTTGTCACTGCATTAAAATTACATGGCTCCATTTGCGACCAATTTGATTTAAAAGCAGCCCATCCATTTGTGCCAACACTGTTTGAGTAATTTCAAGGAGACTAAAATGCTGTCAACCTACGTAGCAGGCCCAGACTGCTCGCACAGCTGTTGCAGTGTCGGAAATATTACATTTATTGTACGTTTATGTACCCCAGAACAGCACAATGCATTATTTCACATACATCTTTAACTCGACCTTGCCAACTGGTTAAACAAGTGGAAAAATTGAGCTTCCGTACAATTCAAACCATTGGCATTGTCATGAAAATGAACAGCTCATGATAAAGCAACAATTCTTCTACCAGCTAAAAACCAGAGAGGCAGATTATGCGAGTGTTCCACGAAACCCTAAAGCTTCAATCCTTAATCCTAATCCCCATACATCACCAACGCATCTATTGGAAATCTAAATTATATGGGATATTTCACAATCATATTGTTCAAATGGTTTAAACCAGTTTAAAGCATGGTAATTTATTATTTCTTTGAGGGTAATGTGAGAGGTGAGTTCAGTTGACCTATAAGCACATCATCCTTCAGGTGGCAAATTTGGAGTATAGACACTAGGGCTGTCGGTTTTTATTTCTGCTAGACTAGTGCAAGAAGTTACTAATGACAGAGGATTGATCAAGTGAGATGGTTCTTAAGACTCACTTGGGTAGTTTGTGGCACTGGGCAGACACACCCAGCTTTTGCTATTGAAACAAGACGGATATAAAAGAGTGCCAATGAAAAAAGGAGCAGTAAAAGAAGTTTTATCTTTGTTGCGAGTATCTTTGATACTCGTCTGAAGAATTTCCCTGAAGAATTAAACCAGTTTATACCCTATAGGCTAAACCCTTCCATACTACAAAATACAGGGCTGATAAATGCAACCCCAAATTGTGTAAAATGTAAATAAAAACAATGCAATGATTTACAAATCATACAAACCCATATTTAATTGAAAATAGCACAAAGACAAGGCCAAATGTTGAAACTGAGAATTTTTATGGTTTTATGACAAATATGAATCAATTTTAATTTGATGTCAGCAGCATGTTTCAAAGAAGTTGGGACAGGATCGTGTTTACCACTGTGCTGCATGTTTACCACTGTGCTGCATGTTTACCACTGTGCTGCATGTTTACCACTGTGTTGCATGTTTACCACTGTGCTGCATGTTTACCACTGTGCTGCATGTTTACCACAGTGTTGCATGTTTAACACTGTGCTGCATCACTTCTTCCTTTAACAACACTCTGTAAACGTTTGGGAACTGAGGAGAACAGTTGCTGGAGTTTTGAAAGTGAAATGTTGTTCATGCATTCTTGCACGATATAGGATTTCAACTGCTCAACAGTTCGGGGTCTCCTTTGTCGTAGATTTCGTTTCATGATCGATTATACACGCAGAAAGCGGTTTGGCTTTGTCATGTTGAAATATCCAAGGCCTTCTGTGAAAAAGATGCTGTCTGGGTGGCAGCATGTGTTGCTCCTAAACCTTTATATATCGTTCAGCATTAATGATGTTACCTCAGATGTACAGGCTACCCAAGCCATGGGCATTAATACACCCCCATACCATCACGGATTCTGGCTTTTGAACTGTCTGCTAATAACAAGCGGGATTGTCTCTCTCCTCTTTAGCCCGGAGGACGCAGCGTGTATGATTTTCAAAAAAAATTAGAAATTTTGATTCATCAGATCACAGGACAGTTTTCCATTTCACCTCAGTCCCATCTTAAATGAGCTCGGGCCCAGAGAAGTCGCCGGTGTTCCTGGATCATGCTTAGATATGGTGTTTTCTTTGTATGGTAGAGTTTCATTCTGCATTTGTGGATGAAGCAACAAACTGTATTCACAGACAATGGTTTATGGAAGTGTTCCTAAGCCCATGCAGTGATTCCCACTATAAAATCGTGTCTGTATTTAATGCAGTGCTGCCTGAGAACCCAAAGATCTGTCCAATATTGGTTTTCCGTCTTGTACCTTGCATACAGGTACATTCTTTCAATCTTTAATGATATTATGTACCATAGATGATGAAGTTCGCAAATTCTTTGCAATATTACATTGAGGAACATTAGTCTAAAATTGTTGCGCTATTTGCCCTGCAGTCTTTCACAGAATGGTCAATCTCTCCCCATCTTCACTGGACAAACACTTTACTTGTGACATATTCAACCACGTGTTTTGTTTTCCAGTCTTTTGCTGCCCCTGTCCCAACTTTTTTTTAAACATGTTGCTGACGTCAAATTGAAATTGAGCATATATTTGTCATAAAACAATTAAAACTCTCAGGTTCAACATTTGGTACGTCGTCTTTGTTCTACGTTCAAATAATATGGGTCTATATGTGTCGCAAATCATTGCATTCTGTTTTTATTTACTTTTTACCTTCACCTTTTTTTGCTGTAACATTTTTTTTTTAATGGCATCCGGTGGAGGACCCCACCAAATGCAAAAAAGTACTAATAAAATTTACATGCAGTGTATTATTAAAGAAAAGTGTTTTAAACATGCTTTATATGTGATATGCTTTATATCTGTGGTTGCTGTGATTCGTCAGAAATTACGGCTTATGGTTTGTTGAATGCTGCAATGTATGTTGAATGCCTTCCCATTGTCTCCCTCCCCGGGGAGAAATATGCAGCAATGTCAGGAACTGAGATGTGTTTTAATAGCTGCGCAGGTAAGAATCCATCGTTGAACAAGCCCTTATTCAGAATGTCCCCAACCTACATTATTAATCAAATGCTTTCAGTGAATTTCGAAACGCTTTATAGAGCTCTGTGATGCTGGGAAGTAGAGACAGGTAGAGGAAGAATACAGTTTGGCATTATCGGGGCAGAAAGAAAGTGTAATTCAGGAATAAAATGTAATTCTGTTTTGTTGCTCATTAAGCATGTAGAATTTTTCGGGCTTGTTAATGCATTCCAGAATCGTTTCTTCAGAGCGAGATGTTCCTACAGCGGCAACCACACCTCTAGCACTTATAAAATAGTGTCACCTTCTTTGTTACTGAGAACCACTCAACGCCTTCGATATGAAAAAAGTCGGAGATAAGTTACTGCTTTTTTCCCTTTTTTTCTGTCGTTACTGCAAGTTCAAAGGCAGGAGACGGGTTTCTTTGCCAGACCCCATGATGCCCATAAGGCTCCATGTCAAGAGGTAGTGCAGATGTGTGCTTAATTAAGAGGGTCTTTGCGTACGGAGCGCCACCTCCTAGCACAAGATAGAGGGAGAGATGGAGAAGCGGGAGGCTCGCCTCAGCCGGCACGTGATGCTTGGAATGCCATGGTAACGCCGTGGCGATGGAAGATTCGCTACATAGTAACCATTCACCCACGCCAAGTACAGGAGTACGAGTTGCTGAGCTGCAGAGGTGGACATTTCAGGTCGAGGAATTAAAAATCCAAACCGGGATTTTGTTTCAACCAACCATTTGAGCATAAAGAGTCACAGTCACAGAGTACTCAACTGGTCGGTTGAAACACAATCTTGGTCTGGACCTGAAATGTCCGACTCTGCCGAGTTGCAAACACAGATGTAAGTGATCCACTAAATTGAGGATGGAGCGGCATGCTTTACCTGCCCCTGTTCCTCTATAGGGACTGAGAACAGCCTGGGCAAGAAGGGAAGAGTGATGAAGTAAGGAGAGAAAGGAGAAGGAGTTTCCATATCGCTGATGCAGAACCAGGCATGAGTTGCATTGAGGAGCAGGAACATGAAGGCTAGATAATTACCTGGACTCCTGTGAGAGTGATTACTGATAAGGGGAGCATCAAGCAAGGGGCTATCCCCAATCTACACACACACACACACACAATCAGGATTTAGGGAGGGGGAAACAAACACTGCAAAAGCTGGGAGACTGCTCTCTGCTTAGAGCGAGGAGCCGCTAATTACGCTCTGTCGCTGGGGTGATACTCACAAGCCCCCATTGGATGTCTGGAGCCGCTAGTATGTGCAGACAAAAGTGCCAGTGAACACTCTCACGCCCCCTCGCAGAGAGGCTCACAAAAGGACCTGCCAGGGCATACGCACACTAACCCCATAGCATGCTGGGAAATTATATTACTGTACGCACATTTCAGGCAACTAAAGTCAACTAAAAAAAAAAAGACAGCTATTTATTGTTTTTCCCCTTTGAAGAGTCTGAGTGCTGGTGGGGGGGCGTGGATAATTGGTAAGCTTGTTTATGCCTCAGTGCCGTTAATGGGACTGCATTCCGAACGTTACACCGATACCTTTCCCTGAAAAAAAACATGCCTTCAATAACGTTACCCGTCGCACTGTCCCCCTGCTATGTGCATCGTGCCGGCATCCGCTTCAGTTAAAGTAAAACTCAATACTGCTGGGGAAAAAATAAAAGAAAACCTTAAATTTGGCCAGTCGTAAGACGATTTCATAAGCGCCCGATGGAATTTGCGTTGCGTGCTTCGCGAAGAACGTCCCAGCTCAACATATGCCCAAAATTCCACGTTAGATGTGTTTCTTGTCGTATTTGCATTGACAGTCTGCAGAAAGGAGGCTGAACAAGCAAAGCATTGATGCCTTTCTGATCTCAGTAATATGAGAGTTATTGCATCTACAGGCAGCTGTTGTCCGTCGAGATGGGGAAGGAGTGGAGTATGGTGGCGTTCACTAGAGGGAGTCACTTCTGCTTTTTCACCAATCTACTCCTCAGGTACCCAAGACACGGTGCCAGCAAACCATCCGGTGCCCATTCTGCGCACTCTCTGTCCTGCTGCTATTACTGTTTGCACTTTTATTTATTTACTATTTATCGTGGTCTATATGTCATAATACTGTATCTGCAGTCATACTATTTATTCAAATATTCATTCAGACTAGCATTGTTTTGTCGACTGTATGACTGTATGATGTGTTGTGCTGTAAATTGCACTTGTGTAGCCCTGTGTCGTCTTTGTCCTTTTGGTTTTCCTGTGCACCTTGGCCCGGGAGGCTCTGTATATTGCATATATGGCTGAGACGACAAATAAACCTACTTAACTTGACTTGAAATGTCCACTGGCTGTACAAGACCGTAGAGCACCAACCCTGAGCCACACACCGGAAGATAAAACGTGAAGACGGCTGGTTCAGTAAGAATGATGTGTGGCAGCAAGCAAGAAGAACAGCCTGAAGGATCTCCGGAGTTCCCCTTTAAGGGAACGTCGTGCCCAGTGACACCATCTCCACCTAGTGAGCTGCTACCACCAGGGTCCCTCCCCCCCACCACGAACGCCATGCATAGAAACCATATCGCCATTAATTATGCACAGCCTCAATTAGCATCTCCCCATGCCTTCCATGTGGCCTTAATCACCATCACCTTGAACAATGAGTTCATGGTGTGGGGTACGAGCCACCCCTCACCGAGACACTACAGTCATTGTGACGTCATGCCGTGAAACAAAATATATATCCCTATATGCAGATGCGAGATAGAGTTTCACCCATAAGAATTACAGTTCACACTGTACAGTGGCACTGGCCCCATTGTGAAAGCTGATTGGACCCAGAGTGGCCCCTCCCCTGTCACTCACTCATTCAAAACATAACATTGGCTAATGATAAGATTGGCCCCTCTGTATGAATTATAGCCACCCTTATGCCCCCGCAATCCTAGAAAAGCCCTTGGTTCTCCCTGCATCGTGGGCCACAATCCTTCCCTTGTTACTGCGGGCGCTTTCTTAGCGCAGTGTTTCTCCTCGAGGACCCCCGGACGGTCTACCTTTTTTCTCTCTCCCAGAGTTCACCTTTTTGCTCCCTTCCAGCTCCCTGAAAGCTAGCTGGGAGGGAGCAAAAACATGGGCCGCTAAGCTACACAAGCGTCCACCTTTTCCGGGGGCAGGCCATCGCAGTCCCCATTCCCCAGACGGCTCACGTTTCCCAGCATGTGCCGTCAAAGGCGCGTCGATAACATCCTCCGATGTCTCGGCTCTTGGCTGCGGTGCTTTCATTACATCGCCTGATAAAAGCCGCAATCATCAGGTACTCACCAGCACTGCAGTTCGGACATCCGAGAACCTCGAAGCGTACTTAAGTGAGCGGTGGATGTTCTTGATGGGCATATGTGACAATTAATTATTTACACAAAGCAGACTGTAAAACAGAGGGCATCCAGCAAAGAGATGTGTGCTATATCAAATAAGTAAAAAACCCCAGTAAAGGAATATAGGAACAACATCTTTGGGGTTAGTGAAGAGAGGTCCTCTTTCAGCTATTTCTATTCAGAGCCTAGAACCAGGCTTGGTCTGGGAGTCACTGAAGTCCCACACAGTGGGTGGAAGCTCATCAACACAGAGACACAGTTAAAGTATGAAAGTATGAAGAAAGACTTAACATAAAAAATCCAAGCCTGGCAAAAACAGCACCTCTGGCAACTGCAAACCCTGTAGAAAGTTCAGAACTGCTCACATTACAATCGCAGAGTCTATATTTTACATCAGTCGATACATGTAAGGACGTTTCAGCCTTTGTGCCTGAACAGTAGCTGTGGGTTGTGTGTCAAAGGTAATTTGTACCACGGCTTCGTGTACGATGTGGCAGGCATTATCAAAATAAGAATCTGATTTCAGGGGGGTAGAGATGGGAGTTTTTGTGAAATTGTTCCAAGCAGCTCCCGGTTAGTGGAGGGGAGGAAGGAGAAGTGGATGATTTACACGTCTTAAAGGGTGTTAGCTTGACATTTTGTTCCTGCAGCCCCCTCGCCAGGTAGTAGCGAGCTGCTGGGAGACTGGGGCAGGCCGTCTCTCTGGGAGAACGATCCGTCAGATAGACCCTCTCAAAGCCATGAGTCCAAGGGATCTAACACCTCTTTTACTCAAACAGTACACACTGGGCGCAGTGAGGATCTCTGGCTAACAGCTTCATCACATACCTGCGTCTCTGGTCTCAGTGGACCTTGCATTTTTAATACGTCAGTTCACCCCCCACCCCCAACAACGGCTTCTCCTGCAGCTGCCCTGTCACCTCTAACCTCATGCATTATTGGTCAAAACCCTTGCAAACCCCAACCCTGCACCTGTCACATCACTGCACCACATAGCTCTGCTATGCCCCTACTGCATTTCCAGTGAGCCAATACATTTCTTTCTTTTAAAAACTATTCCTTCATTTTAAGAAACTGCGACTAAGTCGTGACATTATGATGTTAACTTTGTATTTATCCTATTTATTATTTTGGGAGAATTGCGCATCTAATTTGATCTCAGAGAACGATCCCAGATCTGTTTGTCGGTGAAGGTTAAGTTCTGTTAAGTGTCTGCCTCAGTAAGTGCACACCATGCTATAAATGATGCAGGGAGGCTGCAGGAATACCGACCAAACCGAGCACATCTCTCGGGCAGTTTGGGCTTTCATCTGGCTCGCGGTCAATACCAGTAAGCAGAGAGTTGGCCAGGTGTGGAATAGGCTCCAATGGGCAACTTCTGCCAAGCTGGAAGAGATGACCTTATTGGGCGCTGTGCTTGACCAGGAAGAAGTCCGCTTTGTGTGTGTGTGCATGTGTGCATGTGTGTCCTCTTTGATCTTTTCCACTGAGATGCAAATCCTTACACTTACAGCACTGAATAATCAAAAACAGCTGACCGCATAATCACAGGCAGCGAATGAAGGCTTCGGGCCTTATCAAAGGAACGCTGGTAAGGACAGCTGTAAGCAGCGCAATATGCAGCACCTCTGTATTCATGACCTCAGTGTAGATGCTGGCTCATGCACTTCATTTTTATCACACCACATCCAAGCGAACACAAGACTAGAATTTTGTAAAAAGCGATTCTAATTTAACATTTGCACAGTTCAGCAGCAGAGCTTAACTTCTGTCCTAAATTTCTCCCTCTCCTACAATCCGTTGACTCCCAGCTGTGAAGTTTCATTCTCGCCACCAAGGCTTATCCGCACCGACTGGATGTCATTCTGGCTCGTGCCCTGCTGTGACGTTAGGATCCCCAGATGCCAGAGAAGCTAGTCAGGAACCGTTCTGCAAAAGTAGCATGTACTGCCAGGTCCATAAAGCCAGCATCCTGTCCGATCCACGTGCACAAGTGACACAAACGACGGCATTCAATTTCCCGCAGTAATTGCTAGAAATAATTAGTTCTACAGTTTAGCTTTAACGTCTCTAAGGGTGAATGTGGGCATTGGTTTCAACCAAGCTATTTAAATTACTGAGGAACCCTAAGACATAGATGTCTGTCTGTGTCTCGTATCAGAAGCCTGAAACTATATGTCAGTACAGCGTTCGACACCATAGGGTCCTCGAGGGGGCCTGGGGGAGATTAAGAATGCGACAGAATTCAGCAGGTTCTCCGTCAATCTCTCATATCCTGCCTGCAGCCAAACCAGGATTAATATATGGGCAGTAGACAGAAAGGTGCAAGATCTGATGCTTTCAACAAGAGAAGAGAAAAAAAAAACGACGAAAGGAGAAGGAAGATTTTTCTAACCAAAAGATTTTTCCCCAAGCTTCCTGTTTTCCCCTGTGTGTCGGCATTCTAAGGAAGATTCATGAAATTCTGGCTGACCATGTTTAAGAGCACGAACACCATACTAACTACTCTGCTTCGCTGAGGAGAGGGAGGGGCTATCACACCATTGGTCAACAATGTTTCATACCTGAGGTCCATAGAACTTCAAAAGAGAGCAGGAGTCCTGGTTAAGCCCAGGCATAATCGTAGCATAGACAGTATATTGTAGATACAACAGAAACTGCCTTGGCATAATGGCTTTCTGACAGATATAAACGTTAGGCAAGAAATGGCATCTCTTGCTTCGTTGACGAGATAAGCCCAATTATGACCTCATGTTATGCCATGTTTAATAATGTTATCAAGGCATCGTGACAGGGTTGTCAAGTGAACCATGAATGGACAGCCATAGCCTTTGTCCCACTATGATATATTAATTGCAATGTTTATATGTAATGAAAGTGTGGAGTAACATGTTATAATCACGGCTGTTGCCGTATGCTTCGATGAGCAGTAAAGACCTTATCCGCCTTATTCTCAAAGTCCAATCAAGTAGAAATGGGAAAACACAGTGCTGTGTTGTATCTATACCTCACCCATTCACCTCACCTGCGTGACTCTTTAGGTTCCTGGGAGCCCTGAATTTAACTTAAGACTTCAATTCAGAGAACATCAATTGATATCATCACTAATGCTATAAACCACTGTTATGGCTTACACTTCGGCTAATAATAATTCAATCATTCACATTACATTAATATTCACATTAATGCAAAATAAACTACCTGTCTCTCTGTTTCATTATGTCACACTGCTACACTCATGCCGTGCTTCTTGTTAACGGGCAGGCAACAATAAAAACACAGTATCCAAAATTATATGCAATTTTACTGAAGTGATATAAATGTTTAGTACCACTTTTTATAATATAAAGATAAAAGGAAATTAAATATAATAGTGCACTCTAAATATGCATTCTACTCCGTTGGGCCCTTGAGCAGGGCCCTTAACCTGCAATGGTTTCATCCTGGGTATGATGTTAATCTACATCCAGTCCTATAAGGAGGTCTTCCAATTTACAGGGAAAAGATTGAGGGTTAGTGGCAGGATCGGCACTCCAGTCACTGGAAAAAACCTCACACTGGTCCATTCGGACTGGTGTGGGGCTGAGGTGTCACCTGCCGCATGGCTGCACTCAAGATCTCATCCCTGAGGTGGTCTGTCGTGTGGTGTGGCGTCAACACGCTGTAATCAGTGCACGCTCCTCCTTACCTTCCTCTAGATAGACAAATCAGGAAGGACATAAATTTAAATATTCAGATAGTGTCATTCAGCAGAGCTAATTTAAGTTGTAGGTTGTTGTCTGATGTGCTCAGGGGCTTATAGAGGGGTGAGACCACAAGGGCACTGGCCTATGCTGAAAGCTGATTGGTCCCCAGACTGCCCCATCTCCTGTCACTCACTGAATTTAAACATATCATTGGCTAATGATAAGGTTAGCCCCTCTGTATGAATTATGGTCCTTCCTATGCCTTCAACCTTGAAGTTTTTTAGAATCACGTCTGAATGTGCCCAACGCCCCCTATGGGCTGGAGGATGAGGTGCAGAAGCATTGATCCGGGTCAAACCCGTACCTACCAAGGGAACAGAATCAGGAAACTGAACCCCCCCTCCCCAAAAGGGTTCTTCCGTACCCCCTCTGCATTAAATCATTTTTATAATCTCATATATGTATCTGAACAATTGTAAGGGCATATACCCTGTACAAGAATCCATGGCAAACAGTAATTATTTTTCTGTAAATCCTGTCTATACATTTAGTCTATATTATCTTTATTTTTATATAATTATCTATATCATTAAAAATCAAATGCAAAAAAAAGCATGAAAAAAGTCGATGATAAATAGTTTAGAGATTTTTCTAAGGCATTGAGTAAATATAGGATTTTTGTTAAATGTATTTTTTAACTCCGTTCTGAGAGTGAATGGTGAATGGTTTTATTCAGATGCTCATAAAATGTATTCCTCGGAGCCGCATATCTACCCAGATTGTCACGCAATCTAAAGCACTTTAAACCTGGCTGCACTCGGCTTGCATCAGCACTCTTTCACACGTTTTAAGCAAATCCTTTTGCATATGGCTGAGCTCGACAGTTCTGCAATTCCTTTTTAATGCAGTACTGATAACAGAAATTGAAACAATCCAAGGCAAATTCCAATCAAAATGACATTTTTCGCCTTGTAACATGCAATTGACTGGCTTGTCCCCTGTGCTTACTGGGATAGGGTGCACCCCCCCCCCCCAACTTTGTGCTGGCTTTGTTTTGGATGGATAGATGATGGATTCTACTCTTTGTTCTCCAATACAATAATAGTTTTCACTTCCAGTGGCTGAACTCTTGTAAATCACTACATTTTTTTAATTGAAGAAATAAATAAACAATTTAAAAGAAAGGATGAGTACCACTTTATTCTTTGTTCTACGAAACTCTCATCTATAATGGCCTTCATAATACATTATAATGGTCAGGATAAGCCATTATAACGCATAATGAAAGTATTTATAGGGCATTATAGATGAGTGCTTCATAGAGCATTTATAATGCATAATAAACACAGCTATAATGGGTTACGCCTTTTTATAAATAGTTATAGCCTTGTTTATAATATGAATGCATTACAATGCATTATGAAGATATCTATAATGCATTATACACAGGTGCTTTAAGTAAAGTGTTACAAAATTGCGAAAAGTGTACTAAGAAAAGAAAATAGGAATATGGTATATTTCTTAGCCATGTTGGCCACCTGTATGTCCAGACAGGTTAGATGGTGACATTCTTGGGTGACGGCACATAAATCATTGGGGTTTCTGGCTTGTAGGACCTGTTCACCCATGAGGAAATGCTGATGCAGTTGCTTTGAGAAATTCCAGTATCGTAAATGGGCCCTGGGAGAAAGGTCACTGGTAACCCAGGGCAACCGAAAGAGCGCACGATCGTTCTGAGATCCAGCTGGCATTTCTGCAGACTCTGCCTACGTCTCACTGGCTAATGGTTCAGTTTGGGTGCCTTTGATCTCAAATGAAAATGACGCCTTTCCGTATCATGCTGGAGAGTACATCAAATGGCATGAATTTCCCAAGAACACAACTCTTTGATCTTTTTCAACCGTCTTACTCTTACAGTGACAGTTTCCTTTGTAGTTTTATGCCGTCGTCTAAATGGTAACGCCAAACGACCAGTGAACCCCCGACAGCTTTTCGCACAGTGGTAAAAATGGGATGCGGGGGGTCAGCAGCAGTCAGCAGTGTGAATCTTCCAACATCGGACGCCGGGATTCAGGCTCCCCCAGCATCAGCCTCCATGTAAGATAATTCATGAGAACTTGTCAGGTACAGATTCGTGGGGAGGTTCTTAAAATTGGATATCATACTCTGTTAATCTGAAAATCGAACATGACATCCATTTCAAGCCTTCAGCCCCCCTCCCCCACGAAAATGATCCCAGGCTCCTGCCCTGCCCCACCTCACCAGTTAAAGAAGGTGAAGCAGTGAGGCAGCCCCCCCCCCCCCCCCATCCCCTCACCAGCAGGGTACCGTGACGATGTATTACCATTTCAAGCTGGATGTGGACCCAGCAGGAATCCCAATGCCTGCCGCGGGGGGTCTGCCAGCACTTTGTCCATTTGTAGTTCATCTGAGGTATACACCCCCCCCCCGCCCAACACACACACCCACCCCAGCCTCAGACCTCCTGGTTACGGGTAACCTAATTTTCTCCCCTCTAGCTCGATTTCCCTCCCTCGCCTCATCTCCACACTCCATTAATATTATCGGTCTATTCTCTGCAAATATGTCAGGCTGCATGGATTCTCCTGCCGGGCCGATCCAATAGAGACTCATGCATTGGTCACAGATGACTCTATTAGATGGATTGTGGATTATCTGCAAGAAATTTTCGGCCTATTTGGGGGGTGCGGGAAGTGTGGAAAGCGGTGAGTAGGTCAAGCGCAAAAAAAGTTGACTTACGTGACATAACCTTGTGCACCGCTTTAATGCATTATCAGTGTGGCATTTCGATTTAAGCCAGCAGATGGCGTAGCGGCTAAAGACATAATAATTACTGCTGATGTGCCCTTGAGAAGGGCGAATCACCTAAACAGTTCCAATAAAAACGCAACATTCAGCTGTATAAATAATTAAGATCTACGAAGTGCTTCGTACGAAAGTTTCAGTTAAAAATGTGAACATCGGACTCAGCACAAAGGTGCAAAGGAATTTTAGTCCAGAAGCAGCAGCAAGATAAAATAACACAATTAAGTTGCGGTTTACTTCTTAACTTTCGATTTGATGCTGATAATGCATCAATGCTGAAAAAGCCGTCCTTAGTCTCCCGAGCAGAGGGCAATGAGGTATCGCTTTCCAGCTGTCAGTTTACGTTCATCCATTTCTAAACAAGAAAAAAAAAAACCCCAGACAAATGAGCATCAGCGGAGGCAGGAAGCGTTTAATTCCCTCTCTTTTGCTATAACACTTATCCAGATGAATTCCTCTAAGCGTAAGCGCTGTTATTTTTCTCCTCCAACACTTAGCGCCACATTTGGCCTGTTACACGATCATTTCATGTGACATGCGCGTGTTCGCCAAGACCTTCGAGTCAGACCCAGACCACAATATATAATGGGTTTCTGATGTGAGGACCACATTCTGGTGAGTCCCAATTTCTCACATCTATCAAGTGTAAAACCAGGAGGGGAAAAGGACATGAAGACGCAATTCCTTAACAGATATTCTTGCAGTAATATTATTCCGTTTGACAGAAGGCTTTACAGCAAGGAAGTGCATTGGCAGTGTGTTTATTTTGCTCAAAAAAAAATTAAGGTTTCTTTCTTTTTGAATTTGCAGGGAGGGCCATGTATAATAGACATTCAGCATTTCATTCACCCTTTTGTATCACATTGACCTTTCCTTCTCTGTGGCCGTCCGGTCTGATTCCCTTGACGTATTGATGTAAAAAAGAAACGCAAGAGGATGCCTGGAATTCCACAGATGTAGCAAAATGAAGGAGACGCTAACAAGTGGTCATGTGACTGCACAGAACCTGCTTCTCAGACACACACTCTAATCCCTTTACGATATTCCCCATCCGTAACCTCCAACATAACCACTTACCTAGTACAGGGTCATGGCTGAGTATTCAAAGCTAGAAAATAGAAGTACGCTATATCAGAATTATGTAGACATCCATTAATCCATCCATCCATCCAACCATACATGTCTTGCAGCCAGATATCCTGGGGGGGGCATACTGTAAAGTGGAAAACTCCCAGGCTTCATAATATAATTACACAAACTATATATTTACTATAAAAATTAAGGAATATAAAATGTAGCAATATAAAGATCAAATTAAACATAACAAAATGGCTAAATACAGACTCAAATTAGATTTTTATACTTCATCTCTGGCTCAACACAAACCTGATTCCCAGTCCTGCTCTGAACCAGGCGACACCGGCTCCACATCACAGATCAGCGGTTTACAGGAAGCAAAGAATAAATGAGGCCCTGCCCCATTTCACGACATCGCTTCACTTGGGGCCCGGCCAGGCACTTTACGTCTCAGTGATCCTTACGCTTAAGCGGACGAGCCGAGCCTGCGGGAGAGGGACAGGGCCAGGCTGGCACCGGGATTGATTTCTCCTGCCACCTGGGATCCTGTTGTACCTCCACCCTAAATCGGAAAAGTGGGCGGGTGATGAAGTGATCGTGATGCCAAGGGCACTGCTGACGGAGCTGTAGTCAGCAGGATTTAGACACACAGGAGACGGGGCTCACTCGGGAGGTCCGTGACTCAAAGACCATTCTGACGATGTTTTTATAAGCCAATGCTTCATATTACAGAAGACTTTATAAGCCGCCACTAAAATACACAGGACCTCACGTCGCCCTGCTAGCACCCAGAAAGCTATCATGTCTGTTAATAAGATGCTTCACCAAGCTACTCGAGCACACACAATAGGATTTTACGGGATAATCACTGCAGGCTGTCTGCGACGTCTGTAAGGCAGCAGTGGCAGAATAAAGAAATCTGCAGATGTATGTGCCCTGATTATGTTTGAAAGCATGGAAAATCCTCCAAGCCCCCGCATTAGGAACTCTGTGTTTACCTTTTTTTTTAATGATGCCACTGGATCTTCCGTTACAAATGCCAGACATTTTTTTCCCGGTGTTTTGCACATCGCCTCGGGGGGGGATCGGCACAGATGGGGGGGAGGGGGGCTTTCCAGAAGCCATGAGACATGTCTATCAGCGGATATTTGCAGGTGAAACCACGATCCAGACCAACCGGATTGTAAAACTACTCTTGCAAAGAAAATGCAGTTTTAATCTGCACCATGTTATGGCAGAAAGCTTGCTGACTTATGTGCTCAATAAACTTATAAACATCATTCGTCATGAACACAAGGTTTCGGTAAATGGCTTCCTATATATTACATGGAAACTACCCGTCTTCATCCCTTATTTGGGAAGCATCAGGATTCTGCTATTTGGGAATTACATTTGTTTTTCCAGTAGGAGGGAAAAAAAGGAATTCAAATGTCTTTTATGCCATCAGACAGCATGCAACATAAATGTGATCATCAAGGAAGGGGCTCGTTCATTTTGCTGATTCAGTATGGAAACCTATAAAAGGGCAGTCTGCAAATTAATGTCTCTTAGAGCCTCCTTCTGAAGGCAGGCGGGAGGGGGGGCATTTATTGATCAAGTACAGTTCACTCTGAGGGAACTGCTGAGCCCCACGCTGCACACTCAGACTTTTAGCGTCCACCCAAGACTGATCACGCACATGTTTGCATTTGATTTTGTGTGTGCGAGGGAGTTGTTTCCTGAAGGCAGCCGGGAAGAGGAGTGCCGCTAGAGATTTTGGGGAATCATATCATATTGGGCCCCGAGCCCAAACCAATCCAATTATGTTTCAAAAAAATTTGTCACTCAGGGGCCCTTGGAATCGTCCTAACTTGCCCCCTCCCCCTTACGGTAAAATCGGTCTTTGAGAAACACTGGGATACAGACACACTGGGGTATTATCGATCTTATTATTAATCTTCAAAATAATCCACGGTATGAAGTCTTTTTTCTTTTCTCTGTAGTTCAATTGCTTTTTTTCATTACAAAGGGAAAACTTTGCCAGCCTTTGGAAGATTGAACTGAATAAAGAATAACTAGCCATGTGCTTCCCTTTAAATTGCTTTGAACCAAAGCACCAGCTAAATAAAGAATATGTACATTTTTAAACAAGGGGCTTAGTACGCATGCAGCCACATTCACTGAGACGCAGTTTATACCCTGGAGATTAAAAACACAGCTTAAATCAACAGCCATTTTGTACATTAACATAACCCTTAAAGCCAATCCAACAAAATGAGCTCCACAGACCCCAGCTTGCAGTTGTTCGACTGCAGTGAGTTAGTTGCTACCAAATGAAATTTTTCACAATTTTACCAAATTCAGATTCACCCGTTTCCAATCGGTTCAAGGCTAACAGCCTTCATGTGAATAAGGCCGAACGATTGAAGTCATATAAATCAATGCGTCAAACAAATTTGATTATACGTTTATTAACTGTAATATTTTCATTTAGGTTTGAGCAAATAAAAACAAGTCATAAGCTGAATGACCGTGGTAACTTGCAGACATTAATATATAATGGTTTTAAAGTTTAGTCTTACTAAACAGCCCAAAACGATTTAATTACATGTCAAATTTAAACTTAGAATATTAACCAATAGGTAGATCCTGGCCGTTTTAAGAAAGCTTGATCTTAACAACAAAAACACGGTCTCAGGGAACAACATTATATGACTGTCTCATGCATGTGTTTTCCTATTTATAGACCGGATATGACAGATGAACTCACTGCCACACTTGGACACTACAAACTGAATCCCGGTGTTTACCTCTGGATGAATCCAGACCCAGCATCCAGCCCAGAACTTCCACAGTCCCCACTGTGCTTCTTTATTTCGACCGCGATCGCGGATCCTATCATTACAATCATTTCATTCGCTCTCCCTCCTCCCTCCTCATCATTATACAGTACCTGGCAAATTTAGCTGCATCATTATGCATTTTCAGTGAGTCATTGGGAAAGAAAAAAACATTCATTCCCAAAATGAAACTCACTGGGATTATTATTTATTTGTTTTTTTTTTCATCCACAGAGTGAGAAGTTTGGATGGAGTAGGTGGATTTAAGCAGATGGTTTCTCAGATGGCATTCAGGCATTGTTCTTCAGCACATTGTGGAGGGAAAACTGAACTGGCTTGTATTCCAACCGTAAAGCAATGAATCTGTTTGACCTAACAGGGCATTCACTAAAAAGTCATTTGGAAAAAGAAATGGAAAACTCACGTTAGCTTACAAGTTCTATTGTATTATATAGACAGCCGTCTGTTTAAAAGAAACAGTTCTCCGATTTTTTTCCTGACGGTTAGCTGGCTAAATCTCCCGGGGAACCTGCTGCAATAATGTGGACACTTAAGCCAGATGTCAGGCAATGTCTGAATAGTGTTTCAACAACTCATTCCTGGTTTTGTCCACAAAGTCAAACCAAGAGCTCAATTTTCATAATTCAGGAAACTGGATGTGATGCGGAGGGTCCCGCGTAGCTGCAGATTTCCCACCTAAGACATCTGTCTTTATCCCTCAGCCGGGGCACCAGTTGGTAACAGAGGGCAGGGGAGAAATCACAGGCGATGTCCGGCCATGATTGATGGTGCAATTGGCTGGACATTAGGCAAGACTGTTTTGCACGTTGGGGAAAAGCAACCCAGAAACACTCTTTACCTTGAGAAATGAGTGAAAATTCTCCACATGCCAAAATACACCGGTACTATTTTAGGGGAAAGACAGGCTGCAAAAAAATAACACTGTATTAAAACTGCAGAATAATAAATTGCTGTACGGCAATATGTACCAAACTGATGCTTGGCCAATTTAAACCTGATAAATATGACACTTAAGTACAAAGTACCAGCATTCAGCAGTCGTGCTACAGATCATTAAAATGTAGTATAAACACAAGCTGCTGTGATTCAATACAGTCCAGGTACAACGAAGGGTGTTTATGGTGCAGTGGAATGACCAAGTTGCAGCACATCCTTTCGCAACTTGCCGGATTATGAACTGAACGGCACAACAAGGGGAGATTTGCCTTGTTGGGTATTTCAGACCTTGTAGATGCCTGGCCATTGCACAGGATAACCTGCTGCCACAGGAGGCTTGGAGTCGGGACCTGCACTCTGTAAGAAACTGGCCTACAGTTAGTCCATGCGGAGGCCCCTGACATCTTATGGCCGAGAGCTCCAGAAGTTGCCTTCCCCTTACTTATTCAATAACGCTTTTCTGATATCAATATCCAAGCGTTAATCATTCGCAGTCTTGCATTCCTCAGTCTTGTAAAAATCTGGCAGTTTAGTAGACACCCCCCCGCAATCATTACACCGTCAGTGAAAAATATAGAGGTGGTGAGTGGGTAATGGAGGCAACGCCTTACAGGTGACACAGGATTGGTGAGGTCTGCCAGTTTTTGATTGGATGCTGACTAGCAAGTGGGTGGTCTGAAGAGGTGTCCATCAGATCTTGGTTTAAAAACTTTGTTTGGAAAGACATTTCCTCCAAGGCCACTCTCACACTCGAGACAGCACCCGCCAAATCCTGAGTGCTGCAGAATCCAGGCATGGTATAACACACCCCTCCCAGGCAGAGCAGCGGCACCCCCAGTGGGTCATGTAAAACGCGTCCCCCCCCTCCCTGCTCATGCAGCAGCTCAGCAAACAGAACTGACGGACAGGCTACAGCTTTTTACCAATCCTCTTAGCCCAACAAGCCCTTAACAGTATATATGCCATGCCCATATTACCCCTGGTTCACCTTTGTACAACGGTGAGCAAATTTAGATGTAGTTTCTGAAAAACACTGATCGCCATAACAATATCCACATCACTTTTCATACACTGCCCATAAAGCCAAGCAGCAAATGAAGAGATAGTGAACCATTACACATCCAGACTGAGACTGAACATGAAAATATACAGCAATTTTGAAACTATAAAGCACTTAAATAAACGATATGATCTTTTTTTGTTTGCACTGCAGTCGTGGGAACTTCTAGGTCAATTCGGTCTGGGACATCTCTATCAGGGGAACAGAGTGCAGCGTGTTGTGAATAACAGGCAGTTTTCCATTACAACCTGTAAAATGACCATTTCCAACCCAAGGATTTGAGGTTCCATTTTTATTAAAAAAAATAATAATAAATAAGTTTGTCATCGACCAGTTAAGACGAATATCAGTTAAAACGAATATAAACCAGTGTTCCCCTCAACGATTGCCTAAAGGTTACCGCATAATTTAAACCTTACGTTGAAAGAAATTATAGTCAAACAAGGCGATAAACTAGTGAAATTAACACAATATCAATTTACATCATGAGGTATTACCGCAGTAGGGATTTCACAATCCTCCAATACCTTCTTCTTGTTAAAGAACTCACATTTATAATCTCCAAACAAAATAGTTTCGCTACCAATTAAATAACAGTTAAAATTAAAAAGACTGATACTGTATACGACAAGGTTCCTGAGTCTACAACACTGCCTCCCGCAATCCCCATAAATAGGCATCATCGATATTTTAAACACAGGTCTAAATATTTAGAAAATACATTTCACATATCATACCTAAACTCCAGCTTACAGTGAATTCACACAAACATATAAACAAGTAAATCGCTCAGTCTGCAAATTTTGTTAATATGGACATTCCCTCCGTAATATTCCTACTTTCCGGAGCAGGAAAACGTGAATCCTTTCGGGTATCAGACAAAAGATGGAGAAATGATCGCCTTTACAGTTGTAAAGAGTAAGAAGAGCGCGATCGTGAAGGATGTACCGGAGTTCCGCGCTATCTGTCATCGCGCCGCACTTAGATACCGCAGAGCGCCATACAGTAATACCCAGCAAACTGATGATCGGCCAACTTGAACTTGATCAATTTGACAGTCACTTAAAAAAAAACACAACACCGGCCGAAGAAAGATACATCGGGATGCCCATTAACGGGAAAATGCATAAAATATACACCGCGCAGCATTTGTTTTACAAATCATTAAAATGATCAGGTGTAAACTCTTAATAATGGTGTTGATGGTGATGATGATGATGCGTGAGGTACCTACCTCACTCATTTTCGCCGAGCAGTAACGCGAGGTGTCGACTTTTCCCAGCGCTTCTTATTGCCAATCAGGAATTAACAGTCGTCTTTTTCACAGTGCTTGGCCACAAATGGGGGGAGCTTTATAAAGTATTAAGACCACACTCCTCCATGTCATCACGTTTCCACTAAACCAATAGGAATGCTGTCGGCGCATTTGTCTCTTGCAAGTCACCACCCAGCGCTCTGAAATATTCATAAACCATGTGAACCTGTTACCATTCAAATGGCTGCAATGTTCCCTTCTGCACGCCGCTAGTGGGACTCCAGGTCTTAAAAAATCGGGGATACTTTTAGAAGCATTAAACAAATTAGGGGAAGAATGTCTAATTATTTATTACCAGTGCTACTCACAGCATATAAAGTCATCAATAAAAATCATTGTTAAACTCGAAAACGTAAAAAATCTCTTCTCGTAATCTATCTGAAAGCATGATAAATGTTAAATTTTATTTAGATTAAACCTCTATTGAGGCTGGGATAACGTGAATAACGATCCCGTACTATTCAAGCGTAATTCATGCACGGTACTAAGACAGCCGTTTTATCATAAAAGCATGACACATTTCTGCATGTGCGTGGGTGTGTGTTTCTGCGCCTACATCGGCGGAGTCTTTTCAT
The DNA here is from genome assembly GCF_023856365.1 of Brienomyrus brachyistius. Taxonomy (NCBI): domain Eukaryota; kingdom Metazoa; phylum Chordata; class Actinopteri; order Osteoglossiformes; family Mormyridae; genus Brienomyrus; species Brienomyrus brachyistius. Next base: position 10,940,746 of record NC_064549.1, on the reverse strand, counting down.
GTGATGCTTGATGTCATTTCACCGTCTTTGTGCTAATTATTTTAAGAGCTGAATGCATTTTCTGCGCCGCGTGTAGAATAATTACTTCCAGCCTGTGGAAGAAAGCTAATTCTTCTATTGACGGTTCGCTGTTATTTCTCATTTGCAGACTTCTCCAAAATGAGATAGGAGGTACTTAAAAATATTTATGAGCTTTCCGAAACCTTCTCCAAAACAAGGGGGTGTCTTATATTGCATAAAAAAGACATCACGTAATATGTTTGAAACAACATATAGCGCATTTGACAATAAATAAAATCAGTAAAAATCCCATATCTAAATCACTCGGTCGTGTACCTTGGAATTACCTTTATTAACAAGTGAGAATCAGATTGACGCTACCTGTAAATCACACTCGACGGCAACTATACCCCCACATACGTCATTGTGGTAATACTTTGCTTTTGTTAACATTAACCAAGTGTCTTAGAAGATGATCTTGAAAGTGATGGTTGTAATATGAATCCTATCAAGCTTCAAAGCACTTATTCAGAATATGGACTGTGTGAGTTCGTGACAGGAGACAATGTGTGACTGTGTGAGTCCATTGCAGGTCTGAGAATGCACTGTTAAGCAGTGTCCTGCCCATTAAAATCTTTCACTTGGTAACACTCAAATCAACCAATGTCAGGAACCAATATTGAGGGGGCATTCCTCTGGACTCATGAGACGTGTTAAATCCTAGAGGACTTCAAGCTGGCATTGTGAGTAATGACCTGATTTTAAGGCCCTCCCTCTCGTCCTATCCCCCAATCCAGAGGCACGCAGCATGGTCGGCATGGGAGAATTCCGCAAGCAACTCCTCACCTTTATTTACCGTTCTTGGGCAGAGTCTCATTACCCGTACGCCTGCCCCCCTATGTTCGTACGCAGCCATGGGACCTGAGAATCGGCTGAGATCAACATATCTGCAGATCTGTTCCATCAGACTTGGCAATTTCCTTATGCGGGAGACATTGAAGTTGCAGAACAAGTTTCTAAAAAAAGATTTTCCTTGCATGTGAGCTTCAGCATAGGAAAAAATACTTTACCCACATATATAACCCAGCTATATATAAAAATATCCAATTGCAATTTTAGTGAATGTTATGGCCTTTCATACATATTATTAGCAAGAATTATAAGTTAATGGGCTTCCATACTGGTTATTTATATTGCATCTTCCAGATAAACCAGAGGTGGTGAATCAGATCCATGGAGAGCCGATGTGGGTGCAGGTTTTTGGGATGGCCTCTCAATCAGCCAATCACAGTGGGTCCCCAGGACTGGAGTTGAGTACCACTGCTTTATTATTGGCTGATTGAGAGGTCATCCCAAAAACCTGCACTGGCCCTCCATGGAACCGATTCCCTACCCCTCATGTAAACTGCGGCAGGGGGGGCTTCGCAGAATGTTGTGGAAATGTAGGAACTAAACCTAAGGATCGTCCTTTGTAGAGATCCATTGCATATTCATGTCAGTATATATGCTGGGCTTGGATGGGAAATGCAGAGAGTATTTGTGTAATCTAATCAGGCTGTTTGAGATCTCACACTCCAGTGCTTGTCACTGTCAGGGCCGCGGCTGGGCTGCCGAAGATCAGCCCTGTATATTCACAGGGGTGAGATGGAAGAAAGGCCTACCATTGGCTCTCCAGGCTCACACATGTACACTCCTGCATCAATCTCATCTTTAATACAAGAGCTGTGGGAAGCTGCACACACCCCGCACCGGAGCCGTAAATAATTTGCCGGCGAATGTACAACAGGACTTCCGTCTGCCCCCCCCCCCGGGAAGGCATAGCTTTGTAATAAATCCAGGAATTAATTTGCAGTGGTAGCTTGTAAGAATGATACACTGCAAATACGTGTCATTTTCCAGATGTTCCTCTGTTCTGATACCGGGGTTGAAAGTCGGGGGAATCAAAGATTACTGTAAACTGTGAAGGGAGTAAAGGCTGGGAGAAGAGAGTGATTTACATGACTGCGATGTTCAAGTAAGAGCCGTACTACTCTTCAGTTATTTAAGACATTAACTTCAGTTTCATTATATGTGCTTTTACCCTGTGCAATAAAGACTACTAGTGGCCTTTGTGAAAGTAGGTGGTCAATTATTATGTAAGCATTTGGGTTTAAAAACAAGCTTAGAAATGCAGGATACAGAATAATTGCATTTTTATTCAGGAGGACGGCTGTGGCAGAATATGTTTGGTTTAGACAGGCTGACTCCTAAATCCCAGTCCCCTTCACACAAAAAAAAACCAGCTTGGACTCGAACCAGGGTCCGTACAATTCGTATGTCTCTGTTTACCGCTCAGCCTTAAGCAGAACGCTTATATCCTGTGAGGCATGAAATTGTTATACAATGACGTGCAAATCGGTGCTTCACTGCACACCGGCAGCTGCCCACTGTACAGCACTGACCCACCCTTTCTCCCCCCCGCCCCCCCCCAGCCCACTCCCCCCACTCTGCAAATGCTTTTTTAACTCAAGCTGTGCACTGTGAAGCATGAACCTCCAGTTCCAAGTCCAGGAATCCTAAGCATGTGCAAGACAGGAGCCAAATAGGGAAACAAGAAATTAGGTGAGAGGCACAATTAAGATTTTTTTTTTTTTTGTCAGCAGTGACCTGATTTCTGATGTGCGGTGTCACACAAGGCCAGATCGCTACATTTTAACAAAAGCTTGCTCAGAAGAGGTAGGGTTAAGCATATTCTGCATTGTTACTGCTGTGGTGGTTGATTGGAAACGTGCGATTTTCATGCAGATTTACACAGAAGTCAAAATTACATCAGGGCAAAGCCGGTAAACTCATCCAGAGGGTCAAAATAGCAACATCACACAGGTTATATTCAAAATACTTAGCAACTATCTCATTACCATTTGTATCAATTCATTTTGATTGCTTCTGATAATAATTTAATACACACAGTCAATTTGGCCTTGGCACCTAACCTCCTTTTAAGTATAGCCTTCAACATGATTCAATAACATTATGAAACAGATGAGAGGCAGAAAGTATCAGGAGTGCATTTTGCTAACTACTATAATGTCTGTCTATCCGTTCACCCATTTTTCTGTACCTGCTTGCTCTGTTCAAGGCTGCGGGGGGTCTGGAGCCTATCCTGGAAGCTACAGGCAGGGAACAACCCAGTACGGGGCACCATCCCATCGCAGGACATACTCGCACATCATTCACTCATAATTTGATAACTCCAAGTAGCCTTAGCATGCTTTTGGATTGTGGGGGGAGGATCGGAGTACCCAGAGGAAACCCCACAAGCACACATAGGGGACACGCAAATTACACACACATGGAACCCTGACGGAGATTTGAATCCAGGTTCCAGAGGTGTGAGGCATCAGTGCAAACCACCGCACCACCAGGCCACTCCATGCTTTAACAATTAATACATAATTATCGCACACACTTCACTTTTTATATGGACAGAAACAGTATTAAAAATCAGAATTATCGTTTGTGATTAACCGTACGGTTCCCAATGATTAGGCTTCTCCTGCCTCAGACCTGGAAAACGTCTGAATGAGATTTTTCAGAACAGCGCTGCTCACTGGCACCGAATCCGAGCGACAGCCTCCGTTTCAGGCATTTACGTTCAGTAAATTTCGGGAGAGCGCTGTTGAAAAATGTCGGATCATCATCACCCTTCACCAGCGATGCGCAGGTGTATTGACTGAGCATTTTCGGCACTCGTTTGCGAGAAACAGAGTGCTATTTTTAAATCCTGCCTGTGGATCGCAGCCCTGTGCTGGATCTGGGCCAAAAGTGATTCGAGGACACCCAGAATTCCAGAACAGCCAGACACTTCAAAACAGCTGTACCCACGATCCCATTCCGTTGTCACCTTGACCCGGAGCGTAGCTCAAACACCCGTGGCCTACAAATCCCCCTTCTGTTTTATGGGACACGAGTCTCACTTCACCCACATTGAGTCCTGAAATCAGCTGGTTGCTAGTTCGCATCCCAACAGACACTGCATCCAAGCAGTTGTCAAATCACGGGAATCCAGGCATGCCTCTCCCACGACGTCCTAAATCTTGCAGTGCATGCTGGGAGTTACGCCCACGCCACCTGAATCTGAAGCTATTGGCGTCTTGCTTTATGATTACCCTGCTGGCCTGCCGAGCCCCAGGGCAATGCATGTAAAAAAAAAAAAAAACTTAACATCATAACAGTGCCACGTACAAGGGGCTCCAGCATGCAACCCTTGTTTTATGGTCCTGACAGGCAGCTCCATTTAATCCAGCGAGAATCCTCCTCAGCTGGCATTCAAAGACAGCTGCATAATGAAATCTCATGTGGGGAAAAGCCCATCAGCCTTTTCTGCCTGGGAGGAGGTGAACGGGGGCTATTGGTGCTATTTTAAGACTTGCCTGGTTGTCCGTGCCGCTCATTATTTTGCTCTCTTTTTCTTGTAGAATTTAATAGTGCCCAGTCACTTTCATACCCCAGACCTCCTCCCCACCACAACAGCCTGTAGGATTTTTTTTTTTGGCAGATGCTCACTGATAAATGCATATCAGCATGTGTACGCCAATTACATTAACAACCGCTGACCATTAACACCCAGTCCTGTTGCATCGAAATTCATTCATGGGATGCATGACTGGTTCCAGTACGAGACCCATAAAATCTGCTCCCTGTACGCCAATGTTCATCTTTTCATTTTCATCGCATCGTAAATATTAAAGCGCATATGGTACTTTTAAAGAGCTATTTATATAAGCCCATTCAGTTATTTATGTAACTATTCAGATCCGTCATCCGATTGCATAACGCGTCGTAAATTCAGCTTTTACTTTGCAATTGTTTCCAGGCCTAATACTCATTAGTAATTTAGCGTGTTTTTAAATATTAATGCGACTTGTATAATTAAACAAGTCTGTCTTTCGCCTGGCCAGGAGTCTGCATGAATGTGTGTTTAATTTCCCATCATTGTGCCCAGAGGAAATTGGTTGCACAGTGCAAATACTCTTCACTTTGGTGATCAGGGAGACCTCTCTCTGGAATTACTGCTGTCGGTGCTGCTCATGGCCAGTCATTACCAGATTGTGTGATTATGATATTAATAACTGTTTTATGACTTGCAGTCATAAAACACACCACTTATGGATCAAACATGCATTCATGGTGACCGTTCTCTTCTGGTGTTGGACCATCAAAAACAAACTTTATAACACTGTGCATGGTATTGTGCGTTTATGGCGAAATGGTGTCCTGCTTTTCACTCCGAGCAAAGAACAGCGGCTGTCCGTAACTACTTCACTGTCACTGTACTGATAGCTGGCCAGGACACAGCCTCAGACCATGCCCAGGCCCTAACAAACCCGGAGGAGACTCATCACAGCAGCTGCTAGTGGATTCCCAGCAACAGTGGCCTCTTTATAACACCCACCTCAATCATGCCAGGTCATCAAACTGAACACGACTGTCGACCTGACAAATATCCAGTTAAAATTTCCGCGATGGTATGCAGCTTAACTTGTTCCTGTAAAAATGACCCAAAGCCATTCATCCTCGTCTCCCTTTTCTGGTAACGGAGTCAGGACGCTGGCTGCCGTCTCCAGTAACCCCGGGAACCCCTCATCACCTGACCCCTACCCTTAAAACCCTTTCCTTCCAACTCCTCTCCTGTTCCCGACTTCACCTATTCTTTATCCATTCCATAAAAAAATCCTCTTCTGGGATTTTACTAATCCACCTAGTTTGTGCTTCCATTTACACCTCAACTACAGCACACGTGTTTACTACCATTTAGCTCGTGTTTTGAGCATCCATGAATATAACATACTACCTAGGAGCAAAACTATGCACACAGTTTACCAGCGCATGCACACAACAACTCAAAGCTCTAATACGTTCCAAAAGCACAGCTCCATCTGTCAGCATCTATAAATGACACTTCCGTGCCTTGAGAGCAAAAGCTGAGGCTTTCATACTGAGACGCGATGGGGGATGAGGGGACGTCATCTGGAACGGCAGCGGTCTGACACCCAAGCACGACGCCGCGGCTTCGCAAATCGTGCAGCGACTGTCTCCTGGGTTTCGCACGGGAAAATTCGGATTCTTGGCAAATAGGATGGAAACGTGCTCCAAAAAAGTACAGTTCATCAGGTGCAGTGTCCTTGTGGGGGGGGGGGGGTTTCGTGTCGGTAGAAGCTTGAGGCGACCAACAGGAACACGTGGAATATTTATAGAACTTGCCCAAAAGGACCTTAGATGACCTTCCATGATACGCACAGATTAAATATTAGTTATGCTCCACAGGATGCGACTGACTATATCATGACAGTATATATACAGCACTGTTTTCTTTTGACTGCGGTCTGCATGAAAGACAATAGTGATAAATGCAAAATTATGGTCTGTCATCCAGACCAGGAGAATTCTGGGTGAAAACTACACCTGCTGTATCACATGGTTGTGCTTGGCGATGGATTGGCAGGTTGTTCCCCTACTTTGTGCCCTGTACTGCTTGTGATAGACTCAGGGGTCCCCGGGACCCATGCTGGATAAACTCTTGGAGAATGGATGGATGGATGGATGGATGGATGGATGGATGGATGGATGGAGTATTATATGTGTCTGGGTGATGGGGGACATCCCCTTTATTATGGTAGAACCTCGATGTACCTTATCTTCCCCCGGTGGTCCATGATCAATAGCAATTGTATTAGACATAGAAACCCACCAAGTCTATCTGCTCTGTCAGCATTAGTATATAGATCGGAGTATGCAAGGCTATTGGCTTGAGTGATGCTGCTTTGAGCAGCTCTCCTTCATTCACACCATCCCAGCGTCTGGCGTTTACTGCGTGATTAACAGCAGCTCCCTTGCTGATTGATTTTGCCGGTGGGGGTGAGCCGAGCGTGACAGGGTCCCGGCTCGCAGTCAGAAGGACGTAGGACTGGTCCCTGAATCCAGAGTCTGATGGGAGACGTAGCATTAGCTGACAGATATGCTACTGAAAGAGATCCGAGAGGCAGACCAGCAAAAAATGCTCATGGCTGGGTGGGATCGAACGAGGGGTCACAATTTTGCGTAACTCCGACATCTCTAACATTCTGTTTTAGTATTTTTTTATTCATTAAAATTACCTCAGTCCCAGGCTGTAAAACAAGGGTGACAGGAGTAAGGGAAACACTAAGGGGCTCAACTACAAGACCAGGGTTTCCCAACCAGCGCAAAATGTGGACTGTCTGGTAGGGAGCTGAAAGGGAACAAAGACGTGGACCATCTGGGGGTCCCTGAGGACCGGGTGGGGACACACTGCACACGACCACTTTCATTTTCATTTCTGCCAAAGAGCCTCTGAAACAGCTTATCGGAATATATTTAAAGAAATTCCATCATAGACAAAAGGCCGAAAACACTGGTAACTTTCAGAGCCCAACGTCTTGCTATTTTATTTGCGTAGTATGACTCCAGCCAAGCTTTGTGTGGTTTCACACTTAACGAGCTAGTGTCCTAGTGCACTTAACACCAACCACCCCCGTTCATTTTAACACAGTAACCCTTTCATATTCGTGCATTGGACATTCACAGTTTTGGTTGTTTGCACGACGGCCATAGACAATTAAATGGAAATATTTTTAGAGCTTTCCGCAGATTACGCGCAAGCCAAAAGCAATACTGAAAATCGTAAATAATTAAATATTAGCGATACATAATATTTTTTAGTGTAAATGAATACTATATCTTGAATATTAAATGTCTTAACTGAGGTATGGTGAACATCTTTGTCGACTAGCCTCACTCACAAGATTGGCTATCTTTGTAACCATGGAATGCTGTGTCTTTTAAACTTTTGTGTGCCGTTAATTTTGAATTTCTAATAATCCAGAATGTAGTGCTCCCAGTGCATACAGTAGTAACTTTGTACATAGAGGGGCAGAATTTAGAGGGTCCATATTTTATATAAAAAGATCTTGAATGGAAATGACTGTAATTTGACACGCAAAGTCTACAGTACCGTTTGCTTAGAAATCGGTAATAAATTAGCTTTTATGTTATTGTTCAGGCAAGCAGACTGTTTTGGGTTGAGGTTGGGGGGGGGGCAAGGATTATTTGTAAACTTTCTCCTTTGCAGGAGTTTCCGCCTCTAACCCTCGTGAATGTAAAGGGGTTCATTTACTTCACCATGATAATATTCTTTTATTAAATCTTTCATGCCCATGTCTTATTTTATAATAAAAATAGCCAGTAAGGCCACATACGTTCCTATAGGGGATCAGGCATGAGCTCAATTAGGCCGATTATGCTCAGCTGTGTCCAACTGCAGGGTATGTAAGGGTACAACACCCTTAAAGAGCTGGTCAGCATCCGGTAGGACATCTTGGTTTTGTGAGCGCAAGAAGGTTCAAAACAAGGCAAGTCAATGTTTAATTACTGCTCAGGCTGCAGAGCTTGCGATCAAGCAATCGATTCTGTTATTGGAAATGCTTTCTTGATGGTTGCTTTAAGCATGCGCTTATGAGGTGTAGAATTCCAGAGAGACAAAAAGCTGAAAACAGAACTTTAAAAGCTTCAGAGTTGGAGACAACATTACTGATGGTCTATCAATATTCAATAGAAAAGACCAGGTAATTAATTCTCCACAACTATCGTCCTGACAGTGGACTATATTGGAAAAAAGAGTAAGTCTATTTTGTCCTAACAACAGAATATAATTTATGGTTTAAGATTTTACCTTTTGCCTTCTGATTTTATATTCTTACCCAGGGGCATAGCCAGTCCATGTGAGTTTACTGGGGTGCCAATGGGGTAATGTTTTCCCAACTGGGGGGGGGGGGGGGGGGTGCAACCCCTTGGTATATTTTGTGACAGGGGGGTGAGGGAGCGGTGCACATTTCGCTAATCGCAAGCATTACCCATTAATCATTTCGTGATCACGTTGAAGACGTGCCACAATCCACAATCGACTGATCCACTTCCTTGCACCTTGAGGAGGCTTGATATGGAAAGAAGGATATTGAGTTTCCCGCTCAAAGGAAACAGAACTGACTGCAATGGAAACTGTGATACCCTTGATGCAAGCGTTTTAATGCATCACGCTACATAATTATTTGCGTGTAACAGAGCAACAATGATTAACTTCAGTGAGAGCCACTCCCAAAGGCCTCACAGTCGGCTAACCTCACACCACTCGCATCTGTGACTTTTACTGCCGCATGACTGTCTTTGTTTACAGTGTGTGCCAGAAAGCTGTGATGCCGTATCGATTTATGGCTCATAAACTTCATGTTTACTCACATCTGAAATTCAGAAATCCCCGCTGGCTAACGGCAACGTTCCTCAGAGCCACCGACGGCTTTATTGGCAGTCGCGGTGTTTGGCATTTGTTCGTCTTAAATCATATTGTCAGCAATCGCTGCATGTCAGCTTTGAGCGTTATATAATTTAAAGAATTCTTCAATATTGACGTCTGTTTGTTTCCTGGTGTCTGAGTTTTATACATATCGGGAACTATTTCTGTGGAAAAAAAAACATTTAAAAAGCAATGACAGTTTTTGTGCATTAATATTACATTCCGCACTACTCTTTATGTTAGTTAAGAATAAAGAAATTGAAATATTTACAATCATTAGACAGGTAAGAATAAATTCTTTTCACTCAGCTAAGAATCCATGAAATAACTAGGAGCCCAAAAAAAAATCATATGTAATCATACATATCATACAGTAACAAGTCTGGGAAAATACCGCATGTTTTCTGTATATGCAAATTGCAAATTTATCTGCCATTCCCCCCCCCCCCCCCCCCCCCCCCAGTTCAGGGCTTAGGGATAATGTGAGAAAGAGTTAGGGTAATGGCTTAAAGCGTAACTATGAAATCTGAGGTCAAAGCCCTGAGCTATGTAGAGTGTATTATTTACAAACTCACAGCTTTCAGGTTACTTAGCTGAACTTTAAAAGATTTCCTTCAGTACAGAGTTGTGTTTAGAAAACCTTTTAAGTGTCACTACAGTTGCCAAGCCAGTGTCCAGGAGGGGGTTAGGCTGCTGTATCCTTGAAAAGGACATGTAAATTACCCTAAATTGCTCCAGTAATAAACAGTAGCATAAATTAATAAAATATTCAGTTAGGATAAGTAACATATAGACTGTGTTTAAAGTGTAGGGGTGTTTTCAAATGCAGTTCTGCGAAGAATAACAAGCTTGGATGATGAGTGTTTTAATTCATATACGCAAAGTTCAAAACCACTGGGGTTTATTTTTATGAAGACGTCATTTTAGGGGCTGGGCTGTACAGTGGCCACACACCTTCAGGGTGGAAATTAAAAACTTGCTTCGGATTCTGTCTGTGTTCACCTTGAATGATTTCCCAACATTTTCATGTGTCCCCCCCCCCACAGTAAGAAACAAACATTGGGTAAAATGTTGCCTGGAAACTGCCTTTAGTGTGAGAGTGTGTGTCCTGTGATGGACTGGGATTCAGGCTGCTGTGACTTTATTTTTTGATATACAAGTCAGTGTAAATGACAAAAAACACTGTTCCAGAATTAAGCAGCTTGAAGAATTCTCTGCGACAAAATCACTTGAATGAACATTTAGAATAGACTAGTCAGGGTAGCCGGGCAGGAGCCAGCGTATCTCCTTCGGAAAGCCGTTGCGGAAGTGAAGATGTCAGGGCGACTGGCACGAGAAAATGAATTGCAGGATCCAATTTGCTCTCAACTTTCTGTCACTCGGAAAATACAGTAAATCACTTACAGCTCGCTTTAAGTAACAGTAATAATTATAATGCTGGTCACGATGGCACCCCTCCATGCACTGGAACTCAAACCAGCAGGTATGGACTAGGACTGCAGTTGTAACCCAGCTGTATTCATATGACTTAGAAAACATCCAAACTGTCCGCATCATCAGTAGCTAAATCTGGGCTACAGTATGATTTGCACCTGTACTTTACACAAATCGCAATGTCAGTCACTCAGTTTCAATGCACAATTACACGGCTGTTGTGGTTCATTTGTAAACTGTTTGTTGTACTTTGTATTGCACGTGGGTGAATAAGTGATTACTGAGCACTGAGCAATACGAGTAATCATTGGGTGAATGAGCGAGTACTGAGCAATACGAGTAATCATTGGGTGAATGAGCGATTACTGAGCAATACGAGTAATCATTGGGCGAATGAGCGATTACTGAGCAATACGAGTAATCATTGGGTGAATGAGCGATTACTGAGCAATACGAGTAATCATTGGGTGAATGAGTCATTTATTTTAAAAAATTGAATCTTTTATCTTAAAATAATAATACCATCATAATTAAGTTGTTTTCTCCTTTCCCATCTTGCTCCCCATAAGACACATATATAGAATGAGAGCAAATCTGGGGAGGGGGGGGGTATGTATGTGTATGTATGCAATATATGTATAGTGTATATATAGCATATTGTATGTATATGTGGGTTATATACAGTGAATTGGATACACACGGTATGTTTTACATATACATATAGTATATTATATATATACTTACAGACTATTCCATAGATGGGGTCATGTGACCACTCTTTATGCTTGATTCCATCCAGTTGCGTTTCTTGTTTTCAGGCTGCCCATCACTGTCCGCCTTCCACTCTTACCCTAGTAATCTGATAAGGCCAGCACCCCACCTGTCGCCCGCATTATGTTCCTTTCCTCTCCAGATGCCCCGCCTGAGTTTATTTCGTCCCCGAATTTGCATCTGCCTGCTTTATTGTGCTGAACTCATCCATGTCCCACTCCTGTGTGCCCTGGTTACCAAACGAAAACGATTCCCTGTGCTTCTGAACGTGTTACCTGGCTCTGTTTGTCGTGTAAATCCTGCATTATATATATATATATATATATATATATATATATATATATATATATATATATATATATATATATATAGCATTGCCGGATTTCTCTTTCCTACATAGGTTGGTTTACAGAAATCAACTTATAAAGAGCAAAGACAAATGGCATTAAAAAAAATAGACACTAAAAGCATAAAAGCCAATCCCACTGTGTCCTGGAGTTATAAATGAGTGTGTGTATTACAAATTAGAAAGTAAGGCCGCGTGCAGATGTGAAAGTTTCTGTCCAGCCCTTGAATTTTCCCGGTGGTTTCAGTGACTCACCAGTCACAGTGGCAATCACAGCCCAGCTGCCTGCAACGTCTTAATTGAAGCCGTTTTCAGCAATGCTGCCTTCGCTCTTATCCGGTCTTTGCCACTCAGATGTAGAGGGGAGAATAGCATGTAGGGAACTGAACTGAGTCGTCTTTTTTTTTAATGAGTATCTGAACCTGCAGAGCCAGTAAATTAAAATAATAATAATAAAGCAGTTGGCAGAATGTGTCCCCTATCTCTGAAGCAACCCTGAGAAACCAGAGTAGCAAACTGCCACTTTGCCTGGCCTGACAGTCAGAGAATAAATGGTAACACTCATATCCTACCTGCCAACCAGCTGGCGATTAATAGATGGCAGCTGCCAGATCAGGTCCACCTTTGCTATTACCGGATAGAATGAGGATGAGGAGGGGAACGATTCACTGCTGCTATATTTTTGATGTCGGTGCTCTGGAATCGAGTGTGAGATCTCGCTGCATCGCTGACTATATGACTTGCACCTGGATGAAATTGTTTCCTGGAAGACTGCATGTAGTTATCTGAGGAACAAGCTCTGGGTCACAAAGTGTGTCAATACATTCAGGAAAAATGCATTCCTGCTGGACAATGGGGTGGTTAAGTCCATGTGGAGGAGTTTGAAGAGGAAGGTGGAGAGAAGAGGGATTATAGGGAGAGGACTGAATGTAAAATGGAGAATGACTTCCTGGAGGAGGTGTGGAACGAAGTGAGGAAGATCACTGCCTTTGGCGACATGGGTGTCCCATGTGAAGTCAGGAACTAGGAGATGGAGGAGGAGTTCTATAGCAGATCTGACACAGCCATCCTCAACTAAGAAGCTGGGGTCGTAGTACCAAAAAAGTCTTGGTCAAACCGCCCCCATACAGAGTCCATGTTGAACCTCTCCCATCATTCTCTAATGCCATCCTATGTCTGTTCATCTCTTCAGCTCAGATCAGAAGAAAGGTAGGATGGATATGCCTGAGCGAGGCAGCAGGGCCAAATGGCATCAATCCCAGATTGTTTAAAACCTCTACATTCCAGCGGCAGATGTTCTACAAAACATTTAAATTGTCCCTATGATTATAAGGAAAGCCGCTTACAAGACCTAGAAGGTGTCCGTGATGACTAAGAGCCACTGACACGGGCCTAAAACATAACGGAAAAATCTGAATATGAAATGGTTAGTCCTGCAGCATCTCAAACCACTCATTAACAACTTTCTCGACCCGCTACAGTCTGCACACCAAGCACACTGGCACATCCTGTAACAATTTCACAGAGGAAACCAGTAGCTGTAAAAGACAAGCAACATCACAAAGAACGCCACGTGTCTTTAGTACTATTTAAACTTCCCTGATGGGGGGAGCTGAAAGTGATGGAGATTGAGGATGCGGTGGCATGCTCATCCTTATCAAGTATCTGCATATCTAGTGTGGTACTAAGCAACTTAGGTATGCCCCAAGGGACAGTACTGTGACCAGTCCTGTTTAATCTTTACACCACACACTGCAAGTAAAACTCCAGCTCATGCCATCTTCATAAAGTTATCTTGTGATTTTGCGACTGTTGGGTGCATCATCGAAGAAACGGGAATACAGAAGTCTGGTAGAGAGACGTTCTCTTGTAAGAAAAACCACCTGCAGCTCAATGTCAGACCAACAAAGGAGCTGGTGGTGGAATTCAGGAGGAACAGACTGTTGTCACCTTCCTAGGAGAAAGTAAACATGCCGCAGTGTTATAACTTCCTTGCTATTTACATCAGTGACAGGTTGGACAGGTAGGATAACATGAAGGGAGAATACAGGTATGCAGGGTAGGCCGTTTTTCTTGAGGAAACTAAAGTCTTTTGTTGTATGCGGCAAAATGTTTTACCTGTATATCACATGTGTTTTATACTGCTATTTTCTGAGGGGGGGGGGGATATCATGGCGAGTAAAGTTGGTAGGATGAACCAACTTTGAAACAAGCTAGTTCAGTGATAAGGCTGAGTATGAACTCCTTAGCGGAGGTGGTGGTGGAGAGAAGAGTGGCGTCCACCCTGCACTCCATGCAGATCTATGAGGCCCATCTTCTAAAAAGACCTGGTCCAGTTGGCACTTCAGAACTCTTTTCTGCCGAATGCCGTTCAGTTCTTCCCGTTTCCATGTTCCAAATGCTACTCAGCTCAGGGAACATCAACCCAACTCTCTTTAATCTATTACTGTATTATTCCAACCGCACTACACCCCCCCTTCCACATCTACAGAATATGTTTCACCTTCACCATATCCACTGCACTATATACATTATCGTTATTTATTTGTTTGTTTATTTGTGTTTTTTTTGGGGGGGGGGGGAGCTGTTATTCTAGGAGTAATTTATTTTCGTAATACTACTGAACAACAGAACATTTCCCACGGGGGATCAAAAAAGTATGAAGTTCTATCTTATTCTAAAACAAGAACTTTCTATATATCGAAACTTACATACAAGCTTAAAGTACAGATTTATTTCCCCTCCTCAGTAACCAGCACCGTTCAGGCACCTATCAGTAGATGCTCTTCGTTATACACTAATTTGCTGCCCCTTCGCAGCTCGCACTTCCCCCCAACAACTGTATCCATCTATGACAGATGGGCAGATGTCCTTAACTGAGGTCATATGCTAATCTGTGTGAAAATCAGTTTTGTGCTAATTGGCTTAGAACCAACCCAAAAAAAATAAGAAAAATGAGAGAAAATGGGCACAAAGAGGCAAACCCCTTGACCCTTGATACAGGCTTGATACTGAAATTCCTGCTACTTGTTACACCTAGAAGCTCAAACTATGGCTTAGCCTGAAAGGTGATGCTTCTTGAGACCGTCGGCTCAGGAGCAAAACCAATAGCGTGGTGACAGGATTTCAGTGGGTTAGAAACAACTCTAGTGCCTGCTGACTGTTAGTGCTCAAGAATGTATTGTTCCGTAATCTGTACTACTTTTCCTGCATGGTGCTCTGTGACCTGCAGTCTAAGGAAAGATTATTAGAGTAAACGTGGTGACATCATGAAGGTGATTCATAGAGTAAACGTGGTGACATCATAAAGGTGATTCATAGAGTAAACGTGGTGACATCATAAAGGTGATTCGTAGAGTAAACGTGGTGACATCATAAAGGTGATTCGTAGAGTAAACGTGGTGACATCATAAAGGTGATTCATAGAGTAAACGTGGTGACATCATAAAGGTGATTCATAGAGTAAACGTGGTGACATCATAAAGGTGATTCATAGAGTAAACGTGGTGACATCATAAAGGTGATTCGTAGAGCAAACGTGGTGACATCATAAAGGTGATTCGTAGAGCAAACGTGGTGACATCATAAAGGTGATTCATAGAGTAAACGTGGTGACATCATAAAGGTGATTCATAGAGTAAACGTGGTGACATCATAAAGGTGATTCATAGAGTAAACGTGGTGACATCATAAAGGTGATTCATAGAGTAAACGTGGTGACATCATAAAGGTGATTCGTAGAGCAAACGTGGTGACATCATAAAGGTGATTCGTAGAGCAAACGTGGTGACATCATAAAGGTGATTTACGGAGTAAACGTGGTGACATCATAAAGGTGATTTACGGAGTAAACGTGGTGACATCATAAAGGTGATTTACGGAGTAAACGTGGTGACATCATAAAGGTGATTTACGGAGTAAACGTGGTGACATCTTTTTTTCTTTCTTTCTTTCTTTCTCTCATCCAGCATTAAACCGCATAAAACAAATACTTTTGCACAAAAACATCAAGGCCTAGTTTACCTTTCACAAACAACTATATTATTAAATAGGTTTTCAACAGACCTGGGGGTCAAAAGATACAAATGAAAGGACTTTGAGCCAATCAGTTCTCCTAGATTGCAAATATTAATCTCAACATCATTTGGGACTGTAAAGCAAATATAGAGACACCCCATGGATTACAATGGTCAGTATTACGATATTTTGACTTTTATGATGGGTGAATGTTTTTCACTTTCGGTACATTATTCAATAAATTACATAACTTATTCAACATTTTACTATGAAATAGGCTTTGTCTTAATGATTTTAACCCTATTCTAACCCTAACCCTAATCCTAACCCTAACCAAACTGTAGGCTAATGTAAATGTTCTAAGCACGTTTAGGCTAGGCTAGGCTATGATGTTTGTTAGGTTAGGTGTACTGTACTAAAATGCATTTTCACCTTACAATATTTTCACCTTCCAAAACCTCTTTTTTCGCCGTACGTGACCCCATCATAACTTGGGGGAGAGGCTGTGCTTTGCCAAGCAGATGGCACATGACAGAGAGTCACTCTACAAATTACAATATTAGGAAATTCTTATA